>NC_056747.1:1138160982-1138505982 GCF_019279795.1 Protopterus annectens
TGAGGAACTGCTTGATCAGAGGGTGTGAAAAAAGAGGCTGCTCAGTGGGAAAATGAGCGGAAATAGCAGAGGTGTGAATTTTTGTAGAGGTGAAAGAGAGACCACTGTGTAGTAGGTCAGCTAAGTAATCCAGAATGAGAGGGATGGAGAGCCGTGCCATATTGGCTCCCTTAGCCTGGATCCAGGTGCAGATCCTTTTCCATTTATCTGCATAAGACTTTCTGGTGCTAGGGCATCTGGCCTCTCAGATAACATCCAGAACCTGTTTACTGAGGAGGGCAGATTGGTCAGGAGTCAGGTTATAAGCCAAGCTGCCAAATTGAGTGTCTGCAATTGGGGGTGCATGAATTCCCCTGCCCTCTGGGTTAGGAGGTTGGGAATCTGAGGAAGATTCCATGGGGGCAGTGGGGACAGGCTGCACAGCAAGGGGTACCAGTGCTGTCTGGGCCAGTCTGGAGCTATGAGAATGGTCCTTGGTTTTTCCTCCCTTATTTTGATCAGTACCTTGAGAATGAGAGGTGGGGAGGAAAGGCATAGACCGAGAGGTTGACCCAGGGGCAGGACAGGGCGTCTACTTTCTATGCCATGCAATGATGCTCCTTGATGCAGAATTTGCTGATCTGATGGTTGGTGTGGGAGGCAAAGAGGTAGACCTCTGGGGTCCCCATTTTTGAGTTATTAGTAAGAAGGTGTTTCTGTTGAACTGCCACTCGTGGGGGTCCAACAGTATTCTGCTTAATTGGTCTGCCAGGGAGTTGAGAGAGCCTGGAAGTTATTGTCCTACCAGGTGTAGATGCAGGGAAGAGGCTGTGAACCAAAGGGTCATGGCCAGCCTGCACAGTGGGTAGGAGTGAGTCCCTCCCTGCTTGTTGATGTACCACATCATTGTGGTGTTGTCTGTTTTGATCAGGAGAACCCCTGGAGAGAGAAGGGGTTTGAAAGCTATCAAGGCCTGCTGCACAGCCATCATCTCTTTTAGATTGATGTGCAGGGAGAGTTGCTGGGGTTCCATTGGCCCTGTATGCACCTTCCATCCAGGTGTGCACCCCAAGCATAGTCTGAGGCATCTGTGGTGAGGGTCTAGGCAGTGGGGTGTGGGGATAAGGGCAGTCCCTTGTTGTGGGAGCAGGCTGTTGCCCACCAAAGAAATTCCTCCCTCAGGCAAGGAATAATAGGTAAAAGAGTTTCCAGATTTTGAAAGTGTTGACACCAAAGGTTCTTTAAGTACCACTGAAGTTTCCTCATATGCAGTCTGGCATATGGAATAAGGAGTATGCAAGATGCCATGAACCCCAGGACTTGCAGGATTTCCCTTGCAGAAAGCTGGGGCCTGGTGGCCAGCTGAGAGAATAAAGCTAATAGAAACTTTGTTTCTCTGGTGTTAGGCATGCCATCTGGGATGCTGTGTCCAGACTTGTTCCCAGGAAGATTATCCTTTTGGTGGGTACCTGTTTGGATTTCTTTTCATTGATTGTGTATCCTAAGGAGGTAAGTAGGTCCTTTACAAAGGCCAGGTCTTTGAGCAGTTTTTCCTGGCTGTCTGCCTGAATAAGACAGTCATCTAAGTAGGGATAAATTTGAATATTTCTTTGTCTGCAAATAGCAATGGCCGGAGCCAGGAATTTTGTGAAAACTCTGGGAGCAGTAGATAAGCCAAAGAGAAGTGCAGAAAACTGAAAGTGTTGAGATCCTGCCCTGAAGAGAAGATATTTTCTGCAGGACTGCCTGATGGGAATGTAGAGGTAGGCCTCTTTTAGGTCCAGGGTGACTAGCCAAGCATCCTTGGACAGCATGGGTAGCAGCTGCTGGAGGGTGAGCATTTTGAATTTTAGGATCACCATGAAGGTGTTTAGAATTGACAGGTTGAGGATGGGGCCACCAGGTGCCCTCTTTTCTGGGTACTAGAAAAAGTCTGGAGTAGAAGCCTTGCCCTATCTGCTCTGCAGGAACGTGTTCTACTGCTCCCAAGGAGAGTAGGGTATGGATGTGTTTTGGAGCCTCTGCCCACTGATTTTGTGGTAGATCCGGGAACCCTTTGGGGGTTGGAAGGGTGTGGATGGAGAATTTGTACCCCTGAGACACAATGTTTAGAAACCTTTGGTCCTTGGTAATGGCAACCCAGGTGCTTGAGTGAGGGGAAAGTTTTCCTCCTAGGGGTATGTGATGCTAGGCAGAGGCAAGGTCGGGAGGGGGTGAGTCATTGTGTGTTTTTGCCATAAGGGGGTGGCGTAGAACTCTCTGGTTTTGAAGTAGAGGCTGTCCACTGCTTAGATCACTGCAACCCATGGGACTGCTGTCTTGGAGGTCTGTTTCCATGGGGCCTAGGCTGGCCCTGTTTATTAGGTGCAGGAAAGGACCAGTGCTTGGAAGGAAAATGCCTGCTGAATCTAGGGGGCTGTACCTGTAAGAAATCTAACAGTCTGCATAGATTTTGCTTTTTCTTCCATCTTTTTTAACACCTCTTCTGCTTTAGTACCAAATAAGTTATATTTGTGCAAGGGTGCATCCAACAATTTTGATTTGACATGGTCTGACAGGGGTTGTTCCTTTAGCCATGCATGTCTTCTAACAACAGATCCAGTGACTGCTGCCCTGCAAGAAGCTTCTATGGCATCAAAACTACAGTGCAAAGTGTGCTTAGTTACTTGACCAGCAGAGTGCATTAATTCCTGTAAATCTTTAGATTCTGCCCATGCAGGAAAGGAGGAAATTATTTTTAAGGAGTTCCAAGGTATGTTGCTGATATTTAAGCATATGGAACTGATAATTGAGTGCCCTGATAGCAAGAGTAGCTGATGTGTATACTTTTTTACCCCATCTGTCCAGTGCTTTGGAATCCCTGTCTGAGGGGGTGGGATTCTTAGCTGAAGTAGCTTTAAACCCTTTTGGGCCTTGAGTAATGACCTCAGGGTCCGCAGTTCGGTTTTTAAAGAGATATTTGGGAGAGTCAGGGACTCTGTAGTACCTGTCTGGCTTTCTGGGAGCAGGGGGAAGGGCATCTGGAGTCAAGCTGGATTCAAGGAAGACATCATCCACCACATCTAGGACTGGGGGAATGGTTAACAGCCTGTGCTGTGGAAGGTCCTGGAACTCTCTGAGTCTCTTTTTAGACTGTGGGTAGTCTTGACTCTCTCATTTGAAATGCTCCCTTAAAGTATGCAGAGTTTCCCCAAAGGAAAAAATCCTCTGGGGGAGAGGCTGAAGGAATAGATTCCTCTGCATCAGAATCCTCATATGCAGAGAGAGTCTGCATGTCTTCATAGTCAGATGCATCAGATTCATCTGACTCTTGTTCAGACAAAACATCTGGAGACAGATCTCTTTTTCGTTTTTGAGGGTGTGGCTTGGCTTCCCCTAATAGGCATGATAAGGTCCTCTGCCATTCTAAGCATTTGTAACTAAGGCAAGGGAGCAGGTGCCAAAGAATGGCTGGAAGTTTTTTTTTGGGGGGTGGTTTGACCCCTGGACCTAAAGAACTCAGTTGTTTTAGAAAGAACTGTAGCCAGGAAAGAAGACATCGGTTTATGTCTGGATTCAGTGTTGCGAAGGACTTCCTCAGAAGCTGGTGCCTGCACAGCAGCTCCGGACCCATTCAAGGTAGAGACGACCACAGGATCCTTAGACAAAGAAGCATTCTGCGGCATACCGGACTCCAAAAGGGTCTCGGTAGAGGCCTGCGAATTAACTGAAGCGGGTATCAGGGGCTGTAAAAGTGCCTCACTGAATTCTGGACAACTGATGACCAGCTTGGTGGTAGCGTCGATGGAAGGTTTAGTCCTGTGCAGTCTTTCTCTGTCTTTATCTTTACATTTTTTTCAGAAGGTCTGCTGTCGGATGGCTTACGGAAGCCATATTGGAATTCGGGGACTGTAAATGGAAATATCTGGCTACAATAAGGGCCCGACGATGAATAGTTCTGACATTAAGCAAAACACAGAACTGACGAGGGACGTCGTGGTCTGGCCTAGACAAGTGACGCAGTAGGAGTGGAAGACCTGGTGTGGTATTTGCTTTCCACAGGCAAGACAATTACTAACTTTTTCTGACATCAGTTAGTGCAAGAAAATAGGATCCCCAATGGGGTACTTAGCGTTCGAAGACTTCAACTTTAATTCAGAAACGAAACTCAGGTAGCGGTTGACCGGCACTCATGCAAACTGCTTCTGCTTCAGGCTCCATGGCAAGAAAGACTGATGTAATGGTGCCAGCTGCCTTCCTTTATACCCCTGACGACCTTACATCAGTCTTCAAATGACGGCAACTGACGCAGAAATACTAAGTCTCTGGTATTCAGGCCGGTCGAGGGCTACCCCAGCAGGGATAACCCAAATGTGATGACTGCAACAGTGAAACAAGAACATCTGTGCAGTTCAAGTTGTAAACCTAAACAATGCAGAATATCATGCTGAAGGCAATACATCTATAAAGATACCCCACTTACTACAAAGCACATGCTATTTTATTTATTTGGTTGATTGCCATATTGGTGAGCTAGTCCACGGAGCCTTTTTTCAGCTGTGACTCAAGCCACAAGGTAGAGGCAGCACCATTTTTATTAAATGCAGTGTGAAATCAATTGATAATATGCATACACACGTACAAATATATGTATATATAAGTTGTACTACAGTGAAAATATATTGGTACTAAAATAAGAACTTAAATTCTATGTGAAAAAGTACAAAAGACACACAATATCTTACCAAAACTATAGTTAATAAAATAACAGAGTAGTAAAACATAAACTTTAATCCAAATAAGAATAATAAGCTAAAACTATCAACAAGAGAAAGTAACACCATTTTTCCATAAGTGTTTTTTTATCAGTTAGTATGACTGTGCAGGAGGTCAGACAATTAGCCATTACCTCTGTGGCAGTAAACAGCTGGATGTGGCTTTAAGTTTACAGTTCAGGAGAGCTGTTTGACTGTGTTCATCAGTTTTTCAGTCTACTTTTGCTGTGTGTCATACTTCTAAATCATCTCAGGGAAAGAGCAGGGCACAAAGATGCACCTTAAGATACATCTCGCTGTTTCTTTGAGATGTATTGATCTCAGAGTTGGCATGCATAAGTAAGGGAGTGAGAGTGCAGGAGGACTGCTTCACTGTAAAAAAAAAAAAAATTCTGGCATAATTTCACAATACAGTTTTTGGAGGTGGTAGATATAGGCAGTATACCTTTTACAGTAATATTCATAATTATTTATATTCATTGTGACATGCTTTGCAGTGAAATAGTGAAGTAATGGACCACAGCCATCTAATTGTACTGGTAGCTGTGACAGATTGGTTATATGCCAGATGCTATAGAAACTCGCTGCACCAAAAATACAGGTAATGCTAAAGAAAAATAAATGATTCCAGAATAATGTATGCAAATCAGACTGAATGTATATGCATGGTGTGCTACTGTCTGATCCACTGTAGAGATGACATTTCATGGAGAAACTCAAGAAAATGGGTTCACCAATTCACGTTTGAGCAACCATTTTTTTTCTGCATGCACATTTCTCAGTTTTTGTCATATTTTCCCTGCAGTAGCTTACATTGTTATAATTGTATCCTCCTGATCTGAGTACATTGGTTAATTATTAAATAGATAAACCAATAATAAATCAATGTTTGGTGTAATGTAGCATTTTCAGCAGCTATATAATGAATAATGTCATATGTGTATGCAATAATTAGTTTGTTACACATTGTTAAGTGCAATTGTTTGTATATTTACTAAGGTGACTGCAGCTGCCCAGAAGGATATTTTCAGTGGGTATGAATGAATTAATGAATGTTGTTGTCAGTTGATATTCCGTTTCCCACATGGATCACTCCTTGTAGTGGTACAGAAGGGGTGCTTCTAGCTGTACAACTAAGTGCATACCTTCCCTTTGGACATGCCTTTTATATCTAAAGTGGGCATGAAATAAAGGTTATCTATTGTATGATAATAATTCATTTGTACAGAAAATATCACAACTGGGGGGGGGGGGGGGGGGCAGTGCCATAAGTCCAGTCAACAGATAAAAAAAGTTACTGTTAATGTGTTTAGAGATAGTGTAGTTAAAGTAGTGATACTGTTTACGGATAATCATAGTTTCGTGCATGTTGTCAGGGCCACACAGATGCATAACTTTGCATTGGTGTCCAGGTTATATTTTTCTAGCCTGCAGTGTTTAAATATTGTCATTCTTGTGGATGTATGTCCTGGTGCTTTTTGTCAACTGACATGAGACACCTTGACATAACCAAGTATCAGTAAGATGTTCTTGAAACTTAGCATTGCAGTAGCCACATAGCCTTTTGTTCCGAAACTAAACTGCCCTAATAAAGTATCAGGTTGTGGTTTATGATGACTCACGAGCCAAGGCCAGTGATAAAAAGAACATGGTTGTCTGTAGCAAATAAAACTGTTGATAGATTTTGCCATCTGTCTAACAATGAAATTACATTTTAAGAAAGGCCACAAGCCCGTGTGTGCTGAAAATTAGAGCACTGTAGCTTAGTCATGTCTGTACATTCTGGTGTTCTCCCCCAATTTTTTACTTCTGCCTTTGACATGAGTGCAGGTGTTGTGTTTTGGAATCACACATGTGACTCTTTTGGTGAAGCTATGTTTCAGAAATGTATTCTTTGCATTTGGCCAGCATAGATATTCTTTCAGAAGTGCAGACATTCTTCAAACGTCCACAGGTTCCATAGGTTCATATTTGTTTACTTGGCTAGTAACCACAAGGGCCTTTTTAAGCCTAGCCATGCATCCAAAATCTCTGACAAGTTCTGATACTCTTGATAAGTGTAAGCATGGGCCTGGGAGATGAACCATTTACAGGTTACCCGTGTCCATTAAAGACATAGGTATCAAACTAGGGATGAATTTTTGGTTTCCCATCCAATTGTCCAAGTTGCACTTGAATTGGGTTAGGGAGGAAATTTGCTTCTCATGGATAGGAACCCTGTTCTACAGACAGGGTAGTCTCTGGGATACATACCTATCTCTCCAGCAGATCTTATTTATATCACAGGCAATGTTTAAGTCTTTAGAATGGGTAACTCGGTGCTGTTTGTTTTGTGGATGTGAAGAAGGTCCATTAGAGTGGGTTCTGACAATCCCCTGTATGCCAGGCATAGATCAGCCCTCAAAAGCCTGAAGGAGACAGAATACAGGGATAGGGCCTTGAGGCGGTCTTCACAGGACATTTTACTTATGCCTTGTATTCTTTTAGTGAGTAACCTCCGTGGACGTTCCAATTGTTGGATATGCCTGGTTAGGTACATACCAAAGGGGGCATTATACTCAGTGACAGGTCTAATGAATGCCGAATACAGTGGAACTGACTTCCTTGGACTTAGATGCCATACCTTTTTTTATAAGTTGCACAACATAGAATGATTTCCTCACCGCTGTAGACTCATGATGGTCAAAGGCTAGATTACTATCTATGTGTGACCCTAAGTCCCTGACTACTGGGTCAACTCCAAGGGGTGTGTTGTCAATATGATAGTTAACAGGGATGGATGACTTTCCAAAGGATACTATTATGCATTTCTTGGCATTTAGTTTTAGTCCATGGCTCTGACGCCAGTTGTTTTTCTGTGTCAGTTCCTCCTGGAGAACATTTGTGTCAGTGTGAGATTCAATGACAGCTCCTAATTTGCAATCATCTGCAAATTTAGTCAGCCAGAGACCACTGACATTAGCCTTGACTTCTGAGACATAAATGTCAAAAAGGAGCAGTCCAAGGACTGATCCCTGAAGGACTCCACTTGTGATTGACCACTTTGCAGAGATGGACTTCCCAATTCTAACTTCTTGGGTCCTGTCTGTGAGCCAGTTGACTATCCACCGGGTGACATACAGGTTTGTACCTAACCTCTTGAGTTTGTCAACAATGTCTGAGTGGAGGTATTGTGTCAAATACTTTGGCCAGGTCAAGGTAGGCAGTGTGCATGATTTTGCCCTCTTTCATTGCTTTGGTGACCTTCTCAAAGAAGTCCGCCAGGTTGAGTAGGCATGATCTGCCCTTGATGAAACCAAACTGGGTTGGGTCCAGTGTCTGAAGGTTTACTATATCTCTATTGATCATCTCCATGATAATTCTTTCCATGACTTTACATATAAGACTAGTGAGACTTATGGGTCTGTAGTTTCCAGGGTCTATAGATGGCCCACCTTTGTGCAGAGGGATGACTGTTGCCTTTCTCCATTCATGAGGCACGAAGTCTGTTTGGAGGCTACATTTAAATAGTAATTCCAGAGACCCTGATAGGTCATGTTTCATGCTATTTAGAAGGCATCCTGGGATATTATCTGGGCCCATTGATGCAGTGTTCGTGGTCTTAGAGATAGAATTAAGGACCTGTTCCCTAGTGATAGTAGGGGGAGTTATATTTGATGATATTTCCTGACGGAAAGTTGAGGGGGAGAGAGTGCTAAAGTTGGAGCTGAATTTGTCAGTCAGGAGGTCTGTTATATCTTCTGGCTCAGTATAGGTGGGTCCATTTACAATGAGCTTTGCACACAAATGTGTCTTGCGTTTGAGGTTGCAGACATAGCTAAAGAATGCTTTGTGGTTGTCCTTGGCCTGGGAGGCCAAACATCTCAAATTTGGCTTTGATAGACTTTATTTGTCCTCTGAGTTGTTTGTTTAGTTTGATGAGAGTGTTTTTATCCTGCTGGGTGCTGCACCTCCTATTTTTGGCCATGATTTTCTTCCTCCTGTTATACAGACTATAGATTTTGTGATTCCACCAGGGTTGCCTGTTTTTGAGTTAGTTCTGTACTTTTGCCTGGTGGGTACAGCTGCCTCTATGCAGCTATTAACATGCATGTACAGGGCTTCTGTGAACAGTTCTGCATAGGCAACAGTGTTATCAGGGTTTATGGGGGCTTGAAATTTTGCCAGGTTCTCACTTAATAGCAGGAGGTTAGCCTTAGAATAGTTCCTGAATATTTCAGGTTTAGCTGGGGGTCCAGGTTTTATTTTTACTTCAAAGGAGACCATTTTGCAGTCTGACCTTACCAGGAAGGCATTACAGTAGGGGGTGTGCAGTAGTCTCCCATATTAGTGAGGACCAGATCCAGTATGGCTCCACCCCTGGTTGGTGCATTGACTATCTGGTCCAGGGAATTTGTGTTGACAAAATCCAGGAATTTCTGTGGATGCACATTGGGTGTTGTATAGGATTCTCAGTTAATAGAGGGATAATTAACGTCACCTATGAATATAGTATTGGGTTGGATAGTTAGTGTCTCTGATAAGTTTAAATACATGGTATGGATTTCCTGGGTCATAGAAGGGGACCTATAGCTTACAAGGAAGTGGTATTGGATTTTACCTATGGTGATTTGAACATGGATCAACTCAAGGGCATTGTCCTGTTTGACCAGCCTCGAAGTATATTTATTTTTGATGTAAATAGAGACACCTCCACCTTTAGTCCCTGCCTGTGAAGTAGCTGGCCTAAATGTGTGGAAAGCATTATAACCTTGCACTGTTGGTGTGCTGTCATCAGCTTTAAACCATGTCTCAGTGACTCACAGACATCAGCATTCTCTAGGGTAAAGAGTGCTTCTAGGGAGTGGAGTTTTTTATTTAGGCTCCTAGCATCTTGGTTCTGATTTGCTTGGTTTGGGATTGCCTTAAAAAGGCACTATAGGGGAAGACAATGTTTTAGCTAATATTCGAAAACCCAGAGGAGAGAGGTGCAGACCATCCCTGACAAAGCAGCATGGTCTGTTGACCATCTCCTTCAATGCTGACAAATACTGCACCCCCCTTAGAATGACACCACAAACTAAGTCAATGATTAAAGTCAGTCATCTTTTGTTCATATTGTGGCATTATCCTTGGAGAAGATAAAATGCTGTTCAGTGCTAGGCTCATACCAGCCTGAGACACATATTCCTTGAGCTCTACAATGTCTCTCTTCATATAGTCTAGGGAGGTACGTCTCAGATCATTTACTCCCACTTGGACTGTGACTGAGTCATATTGGTAATTGTGGTCCAATGACCTGAGTGTATGGATAATATGGCCTATCCTAGCCCCTGATAAGCAACTGACCGTAACTTTCTCCTTACTCAGCCTGGTGAGAGGACATCAATGTGTCTCATGATGGAGTCTCCAATGAATAGAATGTTGGATTGTATGGTGGCTTGCCTTATGGGCTTAGAGGTAGAGCTTCCATGAGATTTAGCTCTATGTGTTGATGTGGGTGTTGTTCTGAAAGAGTGCATTAGGAGCTCCTGAGGGTATTTGTTATGTGTACTTCATCTAGGAGGTCTTTGTGGTTTGGAAAGGTTACATGTAAGTGCCTCAGCATATGTGGGTCGATATGGCTGCTTTGAATTGTGTGTGATGGGTGCAGCGTGTGTACTACTGACAACCTTACTGACTTTAGGAATACTTTTATGTTAGAGCTTTGCCTCCAGTGACATTGTGTAAATACACCTCTCACAAACCATATCAGTTTGTTTGAAAATTAACTGGTTGTCAGTAAACATGAGGCAATTTCTGCATTGCCTCAGGATGCCCTTATCCACCATCCTGGTAACAGAGACAGTAGGAAAGGTCATATCCATGGCAACAGACCCTTTTTTATTAATTAGACAGTTGGAGTGATCAATTACTGTCAGGAGTATCCAGCTTGCAACTGTGTGGACAGTGCTTGTCACTGCAAGCTAGATGTTCATCGTGCATACAGTTGCAGTCATAACAGATGGGTTATCCTGCCGTCAGGCAGGTCTTCGGTCGGCTGAATTCCAAAGTCTAGGTCCGGCATTGGTTGTCGTCACTTCTTCCCTGACGTCAGTGCGGCAGGGGTATAAAAGAGCCAGCCGACGCCATCTTCTTCAGTCTTTCTTTCCGCACGGTGCCCGAAGCAGAAGCAGTTCGCAAGTGCCGGTCGGCCAGCTCCTGAGATTTACGAAAATATTTCAGCCGAAGTCTTCTTGAAAGCTAAGTACCCCGTTGGGGAAACTTTTCTTGCCTCAGACCCATGTCAGACAAAGTTAATAATTGCATTTCATGTGGGAAGCAAATACCGCATAAGGATTTCCACTCTTTCTGTATTCCTTGCTTAGGCCCAGACCACGACATCTCGGCCTGCCGTTTTTGTGCTAGATTCAACAAACGCACTATTAAGGGTCGGGCGGAGTTCACCCATCACTATTTTGGTAAAAAATTTAATTACATTATGTCGTCGGATACTCCGACTCCAGTTTTGGGTAAAAGACACAAGGATAAGGACCGACATACAAGGTCCGCGACTTCTACTGACACCACGCTAAGGCCGACTACCCGTTCTCCGGTTCTCAGCGAGGTGCCCACACAGCCCCTGACTACCGATGACACTTCATTACCGGTGTCTTCTGTGCCCGAGGTCGCAGGCTCCTCGGCCTCCACTCCGACTACAGATACCGACGCCACTTTTGGCGGGGAAACCCAGAGTTTAGACAGGCCTGCCATTTCTCAAGGTGTCTTCAGGCCTTCCTCCTTCTCCATTAAGGCTTTCACAAAATCTAAAGCAGCCATGAAAACTAAAAAACAAGGACCACAGACCCCCTCTCAAGGCCCCATGCCTAAAAAACAGATGCTCAAAATGGCTGAGGATTTGATTACTCTTATCAGGGGTTCTCAACCCCCCTCGGACAAAAGGCCCAGATTAGAGGAAGACTACCCTTCCTCAGATCAAGCCTCTATTACCTCTGAACATTCTGAGGACCAGGAATATACATATTCTCCTTTTGAAGACTCTGATGCAGAGGAGTCTATTCCCTCGGTCTCCCCCCCGAGGACTACTCTTTTGGGGAAACCCTACATACTTTGAGGGAACACTTTCACTGGGAAGGCCAAGATTACTCAGATTCCAAGAAAAGGCTCAGGGATTTTCTCTTGCTCCCCCAGCATAGGCCTCTGGCTATCCCTCCTGTCTTAGATATATTAGATGATGTGTATACAGAAGCCAGCCTCAACCCATATTATTTACCTCCGGCTCCTGTTAAACCTGACAGGTATTACCGGGTTCCAGATTCACACCAGTTCCTATACAAAAGTCATACTGCTGACCCAGAAACTATTTCACAGGGTCCCAAGGGAATTAAGGCCTCTACTGCTAAAAACCCATTACCTTCAGAGAGAGATTCCAGAGCTATAGAAAGGTGGGGGGAAAAGGTGTACACCTCGGCCACTTTAACCATGAGGGCATTAAACTGTCAGTTCCATATGTTAAAAGTATCAACAGTTTTTGATATCTCAGCTGAAAAGCAAAATGACACAACCTGAGCAACCAGATTTAAAAGAGTTGCAGGATTTGTTGCATAGTGCAGAGCAAGTGGGTAAACATACCTTGCAATGTGGTTTTGATGCTTGAGGCCTCATATAGAGCTGCTATTACAGGGTCTGTCATACGTAGACATGCTTGGCTCAAAGAACAAGCCTTACCAGATCATGTCAAAGCTAAATTACTGGATGCACCTCTTCAAAAAGATGTTTTGTTTGGTGTTAAAGCTGAGGAGGTACTAAAGAAAATGGAGGAAAAGGCGAGATCAATGCAAACAGTGAAAGGTTTCCTGCAGGTACAACCTCCACGTTTCAGCAGAAACTGGCCTTCAAAAAATTGGTCCTTTCCAGCCACGGACAGACCTCAAAGAGGCAGATACAGGCGCCCGAGAGGTAGAGGGCAATCTCAAGGCAGGTCCAAGGACTGATCCCTGAAGGACTCCACTTGTGATTGACCACTTTGCAGAGATGGACTTCCCAATTCTAACTTCTTGGGTCCTGTCTGTGAGCCAGTTGACTATCCACCGGGTGACATACAGGTTTGTACCTAACCTCTTGAATTTGTCAACAATGTCTGAGTGGAGGTATTGTGTCAAATACATTGGCCAGGTCAAGGTAGGCAGTGTGCATGATTTTGCCCTCTTTCATTGCTTTGGTGACCTTCTCAAAGAAGTCCGCCAGGTTGAGTAGGCATGATCTGCCCTAGATGAAACCAAACTGGGTTGTGTCCAGTGTTTGGAGGTTTACTATATCTCTATTGATTATCTCCATGATAATTCTTTCCATGACTTTACATATAAGACTAGTGAGACTTATGGGTCTGTAGTTTCCAGGGTCTATAGATGGCCCACCTTTGTGCAGAGGGATGACTGTTGCCTTTCTCCATTCATGAGGCACGAAGTCTGTTTGGAGGCTACATTTAAATAGTAATTGCAGAGACCCTGATAGGTCATGTTTCATGCTACTTAGAAGGCATCCTGGGATATTATCTGGGCCCATTGACGCAGTGTTCGTGGTCTTAGAGATAGAATTAAGGACCTGTTCCCTAGTGATAGTAGGGGGAGTTATATTTGATGATATTTCCTGATGGAAAGTTGAGGGGGAGAGAGTGCTAAAGTTGGAGCTGAATTTGTCAGTCAGGAGGTCTGTTATATCTTCTGGCTCAGTATAGATGGGTCCATTTACAATGAGCTTTGCACACAAATGTGTCTTGCCTTTGAGGTTGCAGACATAGCTAAAGAATGCTTTGTGGTTGTCCTTGGCCTGGGAGGCCAAACATCTCAAATTTGGCTTTGATAGACTTTATTTGTCCTCTGAGTTGTTTGTTTAGTTTGATGAGAGTGTTTTTATCCTGCTGGGTGCTGCACCTCCTATTTTTTGCCATGATTTTCTTCCTCCTGTTATACAGACTATAGATTTTGTGATTCCACCAGGGTGGCCTGTTTTTGAGTTAGTTCTGTACTTTTGCCTGGTGGGTACAGCTGCCTCTATGCAGCTATTAACATGCATGTACAGGGCTTCTGTGAACAGTTCTGCATAGGCAACAGTGTTCTCAGGGTTTATGGGGGCTTGAAATTTTGCCAGGTTCTCACTTAATAGCAGGAGGTTAGCCTTAGAATACTTCCTGAATATTTCAGGTTTAGCTGGGGGTCCAGGTTTTATTTTTACTTCAAAGGAGACCATTTTGTGGTCTGACCTTACCAGGAAGGCATTACAGTAGGGGGTGTGCAGTAGTCTCCCATATTAGTGAGGACCAGATCCAGTATGGCTCCACCCCTGGTTGGTGCATTGACTATCTGGTCCAGGGAATTTGTGTTGACAAAATCCAGGAATTTCTGTGGATGCACATTGGGTGTCGTATTTCTCAGTTAATAGAGGGATAATTAACATCACCCATGAATATAGTATTGGGTTGGATAGTTAGTGTCTCTGATAAGTTTAAATACATGGTATGGATTTCCTGGGTCATAGAAGGGGACCTATAGCTTACAAGGAAGTGGTATTGGATTTTACCTATGGTGATTTGAAAATGGATCAACTCAAGTGCATTGTCCTGTTTGACCAGCCTCGAAGTATATTTATTTTTGATGTAAATAGAGACACCTCCACCTTTAGTCCCTGCCTGTGAAGTAGCTGGCCTAAATGTGTGGAAAGCATTATAACCTTGCACTGTTGGCGTGCTGTCATCAGCTTTAAACCATGTCTCAGTGATTGCACAGACATCAGCATTCTCTAGGGTAAAGAGAACTTCTAGGGAGTGGAGTTTTTTATTTAGACTCCTAGCATCTTGGTTCTGATTTGCTTGGTTTGGGATTGCCTTAAAAAGGCACTATGGGGGAAGACAATGTTTTAGCTAATATTCGAAAGCCCAGATGAGAGAGGTGCAGACCATCCCTGGCAAAGCAGCATGGTCTGTTGACCATCTCCTTCAATGCTGACAAATACTGCACTCCCCTTAGAATGACACCAGAAACTAAGTCAATAATTAAAGTCAATCATCTTTTGTTCATATTGTGGCATCATCCTTGGAGAAGATAACATGCTGCTCAATGCTAGGCTCATACCAGCCTGAGACACATATTCCTTGAGCTCTATGATGTCTCTCTTCATATAGTAAAGGGAGGTACGTCTCAGATCATTTACTCCCACTTGGACTGTGACTGAGTCATATTGGTAATTGTGGTCCAATGACCTGAGTGTATGGATAATATGGCAGATCCTAGCCCCTGATAAGCAACTGACCATAACTTTCTCCTTACTCAGCCTGGTGAGAGGACATCAGTGTGTCTCATGATGGAGTCTCCAATGAATAGAATGTTGGATTGTATGGCGGCTTGCCTTATGGGCTTAGAGGTAGAGCTTCCATGAGATTTAGCTCTATGTGTTGATGTGGGTGTTGTTCTGAAAGAGCGCATTAGGGGCTCCTGAGGGTATTTGTTATGTGTACTTCATCTAGGAGGCCTTTGTGGTTTGGAAAGGTTACATGTAAGTGCCTCAGCATATGTGGGTCGATATGGCTGCTTTGAATTGTGTGTGATGGGTGCAGCGTGTGTACTACTGACAACCTTATTGACTTTAGGAATACTTTTATGTTAGAGCTTTGCCTCCAGTGACATTGTGTAAATACATCTCTCACAAACCATATCAGTTTGTTTGAAAATTAACTGGTTGTCAGTAAACATGAGGCAATTTCTGCATTGCCTCAGGATGCCCTTATCCACCATCCTGGTAACAGAGACAGTAGGAAAGGTCATATCCATGGCAACAGACCCTTTTTTTATTAATTAGACAGTTGGAGTGATCAATTACTGTCAGGAGTATCCAGCTTGCAACTCTGTGGACAGTGCTTGTCACTGCAAGCTAGTTGTCCTGTGTGCAACTAAGTACTGGAAAATTTTCAATTGTGCTTTCACAGGAAAAATATCACTCAAGGTGTCTGATTCTGTACAGAGCACTGCCAAGCACTTGAGGGGAAACTAATAGGTAGACCCTGAAAATTTAAGGATATAGTATTTAGGCAGATATTCTGAAATTAGAAACAAATCAAGCAGTACTTACTGAAGACAAAGAATTAGCTTGTCAAGAATGATAAAAACAGGGGAGTCGCATGAATGGCTACTGCCTGGCTACTACTAATGCTGGTCTCAGCACAGCTTCACTCTGTTGGGATACAATGTTCCTTTTCTTCTTCTCTCACCAGAAGCAAAACATTATCACCAATCCCAAAAGAAGCAGGTCACAGCCTGTTTGGTGATCCACAGTCTTCTCCCAGATGATGCAAGGGTCTGTAGGCTTATAGCCTTTTCCTGGTAGATGCCTTGAATGGCAATAAGACCAATCAGGAACATTAAGCACAGACACTCACTCTACAACCAGAAACAGTCAGGAATCAATGCACACTGCTCCTTCTCTCACCAGGACCACAATATCAGCACAGATTCCAAGCTGTCACCTACAAAGCACTTATTAGGCTTTCAGGTGATCAGAGTCTCCAGGAAATAATGTCCCTGTACTCTCACCAGGAGAAAACAGAAGCACTAATCCCACAATGACTACTGAGAAGCAGAATGTGGGCCCCCCAATAAATGGTGGTCTTGCAATAGACATTTACAGGTAAGATGAAAAAAAAGGTTTATCCTAAACACTGCAGTGTGCACTAATCAGTTAGAGATGAAAAAGGGAACTTAAGTTTTAGCTGTCTAAATGGAGAGACTCTGTTTTTAAAGAGCAAGATAGACTGAAAGGGGGTAGGCACTTTTGTATTCTGGTACAGTGGGATGGCCAATAAATTTAAATAGCTGAAGGGGAGTAATTTCACAAAATCTGTTTTAGTTTTTAAGTTATTTGACTTTGAATATAGTGAGCACTGCTGCTACAGCTGAAATACTGAATTTAAATGTAATTCTAATAAGCTTAGGCCTCATAGTGTAATGTAATATATGCTGGCTGGTGATGCAGGAAAGATATATATTTTTATTACCTTTTTGGCTCAGATGATACCGCATTATACAACCCATATGATATGGTATATGTGTATGAGCATATGTGTCTGTATCTGATCACCCCACTTTATAGACAACTATGACAAAGCATGAATAATTGCTGTCAACCCTTAGATGATCATTCCCAAGAACAGAGACACTGTTACAGTACCTCGGCAATGCAAATCTTGAACACATTGCTGCAATTTTTAAAATACATTGCTTATGTTTAAAATATTTTATTATATTTTGTGTTGTTTAAAGAAAGTGTAATATTTTGCTAAAATAATATTACTGTTGAAAAGCCAGCATTGACTAATTACAATCTCTGCATTTTGTCTTTACTCTGTATAATTAAAGTGAATCTCTGTTTATTAATTTACTAAAACACTTTTAAAATACATTTTGTTAGTTGGTAGAGTTTGCAGTCTCTAGTACATATTTATATGTTTGTTAATTCATTTTATTAAAGGGTTGACCCTACTGGGTCAAGAGCCCTTTATCAAAAGAACCCCCTATTTAGCAGTCATATATATATATATATAGTACATTATGGGCTGCATACAGCTACATATGAAGTACAGCCATTATTGTAAGCCTAGCCATGTGTAGCCAATATAATGCTAGAGACACTCAATATAAAGGATCTTGCCAAAACTCAAGATCTTAGCAACGACTGTCCATATTTAGTAGGGTCATAGGTGAAATCCCAGGCAGGAATTTACAAGTTTCCCATCCAGCCATCCAGTCTATGCTTAAGCAGGGCCATAGAAGGGCTCTGTTTGATGTGAACTGTTAGCCTATGCCAGAGGAGTGGCAATCTCTGAGAGACAGCTCTCTCTCCAGCAGGTCTTACTTATGTTGCAGACCAGGTTAAGGTCTCTAGAGTGGGTGACCCTTGTCCCATTTGACTTATGCATGTGTAGCATTTCCATTAGGTTTGGATCCAAGATTGCTCTGTAAGCTAGGCACAAGTCTCATCTAAGCAGTCTGTGCACTGCTGAGTACAGTGACAGTGACTTCAGTCTGTCAATGTAGGACATGTGCTGGAGCCCCTGAATTTTCTTGGTTAAAAATCTCTGAGGTCTCTCAAGTTGCTGCAGGTGCCTGGTAAGGTACATAGCAAATGAAGTATTGTACTGAATTATTGACCTGATGAGATTCGAGTACACGGGAGTTATGACCTCTTTCATTCTTGACGAAATGTCTTCGTTAATGAAGTGTGTGACATAGAATGCTTTCTTTAGCACAATAGACACATGGTGATCAAAGTTCAGGGTACAGTCAACTTGTGTTTCCAAGTCTCTCACTACTGAGTTGTTACTTAGGGTATTATTATTTATATGACAGTCTGTAGGGATATTGTTTTTACCAAAGGGGATGATAACACATTTTTTAGCATTGAGTTTGAGTCTGTGGCTTTGGCACCATTTATTGGTTTGTGTAAGTCCCTCTTAAGTATATTGACATTGTTTAGGGATTTAACAATTGCACCTAATTTGCTGTCACCAGTAAACTTAGTCAGACACAGCCCCTTTGTTTTTGCCTGAACGTCTAAGAAGTATATTCCAAACAACAGAGGGCCCAGCACTGACCCCTGTGGAACCTCACTGGTGACAAGTCTGCTGATTGAGGTAAAGTCCCCAGCTTTGATTGTATCATCTGTCAGTGAGCCAGTTAGCAACCCACCTGGTGACATAAGGGTTGATATTCAACTGGGAGAGTTTATCAATGATACCCAAATGTGGGATTGTGTCGAAGGCCTTGGCTAAGTCTGGGTAGGCTGTATGCACAGATTTGCCTTCGTCTATGGCTCTGCTGACATTTTTAAAGAAGTCCACCAGGTTTAACAGGCATGACCAGCCTTTGATAAAACCAAACTGTGTTGGGTCAAGGGTTTGGAGAACACCTATATCCTTATTTACAAGGTCCATGATGATTTGTTTCATGGTCTTACAGATAAAGCTGGTTAAGCTTATGGGTTTGTAGCTCCCACAGTCTGTTGCTGTACCCCCTTTATGAAGGGGGATAATGGTTGCTGTTTTCCATTCAGCAGGTGAAAAAAGTACTCAGGCTATGGTTGAAGACAGTACCTAACGGAGTTGCTAACCCATGATCTGATGCTGTCAGTTTTCATTCTATCCTCAACCGATGGGCTTAGAAGATCCAATCCTTCAGATCTGAGTTGACCGTTACAATAGCTTGTGGTAACCAAAAAACTCTCAAGCATCTCCCTTACCCATAATGCACCCTTCCTAAGTACCTCAGATCTTGTTTGCCGCTGTTCACTTTAGATGTGGTGACCAGTTGCTCTTGAGCAGATAAGTGTATTTAACTTCATTTAAAACTTCTTTTCTCTTCTAAATATTTTTTTTTGGGGGGGGAGTTCTCTGTTTATGTTTTTAGCGACAGCTTTCTTGCTGATATTTATTTTTTCTTTTCATACTAAAGTACCTCTGAATACTATCATTAGTTTTCCTTCCCTTTACAGTTAGTGCATTCCCCTATTATCATTGTTGGTATCCCCCTCCACTTTTTTTTCTTCCTTCCCCCCCCCCTTTTCTTCCTTTTCTCTTAAAAAAAATAAGTTTATATTATTAGTCTTTTTGCTTCAGTTGTTCTCTCCTCAGTATGGCAAAAAAAGAAAAAGAGACGTCTGGCTTCAAAAAGTGTGGAAGGTTTGGTAGAAAAATGTCTTACTCTGATTCACATACATTGTGTGTGTATTGTTTGGGACCCCAACATTTCCAGGAAGACTGTTTAATATGTCATGCATTCAACCATAGAGCTTTGGTTGAACACAAACATACACTGATTCTTAAGGGTCTACTTCCATCAGCATTCAGTGAGGCATTATCTGGAGCTTCCCCCTCCAATAAGCAAAAAAAGGGCAAATCAACATCATCTAGCCCTTTCTCTTCTTCCTCAATAACTTCTGAAAAATCAAGTAAGAGTCTTCTGTCAGCTCCAACTTCTCTGTCGGATCTGTCAGTTAAAAAAAACAAGCTTTTGGATCCTACAACCTCCTTGCATCCAAAAAATCAGGACAAGGAAAAGTACAGTTTTGTACCTACCATAAATGTAGATGTTCGAAGATCCACATTGCTGCAGTCCTTACACTTGGGTAGTCCACTGTCCTCGGTCGGCCCGAATATCAAAGTATAAGGCTGGCGTCGGTGAGGCATTTGACTGACGTCAGGACGCCAGGGTACAAATGCGCATGACCGACGTCATATCCTCAGTCTTTTCTTGCCCCAGATGTCAGAAGACCCTAAAAATAAAGGTCAAAACCAAAAGACAGCAAACAACCAACCAACCACCCTTGCACTAACTATATGTACAATATATACAAAATACACAAATGTACAACCCAACCCACACAACCACCTCTAACTACAGAGGGAAGGAGGGAGGTAAATTGGACTGCAGCAATGTGGATCTTGAACATCTACATTTATGGTAGGTACAAAACTGTACTATGTTCTTCATCTCACATTGCTGCAGTCCTTACACTTGGGTAGAATCCCAAAGCAGAGGTAAGGGAGGATGGCTAACTACAAGGAAGCAGGAGCTGCCAAAATGCCCTGCAAAACAGCAGTGGCAAAACCAGCCCTGGACTTAGAGTAAAGTGGCAGGTGATAATGCTTAGAGAAAGTATGCACAGAACTCCAAGTAGCTGCCTCCAAAATATCCTTGGTTGCCACCCCTCAAAAAGCTGTTGAAGTGGCAGTAGCCCTAGTGGAATGAGGCCTAATCCCAGCTGGAATCTCCTTGCCATGATGGGAATAACAGAAAGCAATGCAAAACCCAATCCACTTAGAAATAGTTTGTTTTGATACAGGCTTGCCCTGAGAGCTCAAAGCAAAGAAACAAACAACTGCTGAGACTGCCTGAAACCTTTAGTTCTGTCCAAATAATAACGCAACTGCCTGTGGGCATCTAAAGTGTGCAAAATCTTTTCCCCTTTATTTTGGGGATTTGCATAAAAAGTAGGCAAACGAATAGTTTGGTTTAAAGCCACACTAGAACCCACCTTAGGCATAAAGGAAGGATTAGTACGTAATGATACCCTATCCTTATGGAAAATCAAGAAAGGCTCAACCGCCATAAGGGCCTGTAATTCAGAAACCCTTCTTGCAGAGGTAATGGCCAACAAAAAAGCAGTCTTCCATGATAAATATTTCAACTCAGCAGTAGCTGCAGGCTCAAAAGGTTGTAGAGTGAGTTTCTCCAACACAAAATTGAGATCCCAAGCAGGAGTAGGAGCTCTTCGTGGGGTCTTATATTCTTTGCCCCTCTAAGAAATTGCTTGAACAAAGGATGAGAAAACAATGGTGGGTTGCAATCATAGTGAGCTGAAATTGCTGCAGCATGAACTTTAATAGAAGAGAAAGACAAACCTTTGTCTAGCAACTCAGTAAGATATTGAAGAGCCACACAAATTAGGCTCAGAAACATCAAAATCTTTGCTGCACTCCAAAACAAAAATCTCTTCCATTTGTCTGCGTACACTTTCCTTGTACTAGGCCTCCTAGCTTCCAAAATAACATTTAAAACTTGCTGAGGAAGTGGAGGCCCACTATGGTTCAAAACAGAATATGCCAGGCTGTTAGGTGCAGAGAGTGAAGCTTGATATTTAGCAAATGGCTGTCCTCCTGACAACAGGTGTGGAATCGAAGGCAAAGGCCATGGAGGCTTCCGTACCAGACTTCTCAGTAATGGGTACCAGTGTTGTCGAGGCCAATCCGGAGCTATTAAAATCATCCTTGGCTTGTCCTGTCTGACCTTTAGAAGTACCTTTGGGAGGAGAGGCAGAGGTGGAAAGGCATACACATGAAGATTGCTCCAATTGAAAGAAAGAGCATCCACTCTCCAAGCTGTGGGATGAAACCTTTTGTGCAAAACCTTGGCAGCTGATGGTTTAGTGGAGAAGCGAACAGATCTATGTCTGGAGTTCCCCATGACACTGTCAATTTCTGAAATACATGAGGATCCAATTTCCACTCGTGGGGATCCACAATTCGTCTGCTCAACACATCTGCTAAGGAGTTCTGTGCTCCTGGCAGAAACCTTGCCTGAAGATTGAGCTGTAAACTGAGAGCAGTCTCCCACAAAATCATTGTTTGCCTGCATAGAGGATAAGAATGAGTTCCCCCTTGCTTGTTGATGTACCACATGACAGTTGTGTTGTCTGTTAGAATCAACACCTGCCCTGGAAGAAGTAATTCCTTGAAAGCAATTAATGCAAACTGGACTGCTAACATCTCCTTCATGTTGATATGTAGATGTTGTAGTCTGACAGGCCACTTGTTTTGTATCCACTTTCCATTGAGATGAGCTCCCAAGCTTTGTCTGAGGCATCTGTCGTTAAAATCTGACTCGCCTCTGGCCGGGTCACAGAGAGTCCCTTGTTTAGGTGACATTCCTGAGCCCACCACAAAAATTCCTTTTGAATGCAAGGTATTATTTGAATGACAGTGTCCAGATCCTGGCAGTGCTGTGTCCATACATTTTTGAGATACCATTGTAGCTTCCTCATATGCAGTTTGGCATTGGGAAGTACCAGAATACAAGATGCCATGAACCCTAAGGCTTGAAGGACTGTCCTTGCAGTCAGCCCGGACTGATGAGATAGTTGATGGAAGTAAAGGGATAGACTCTTTTGTTTGTCCGGGGTTAAATAGGCCATTTGGGATGCTGTATTCAGTCTCACACCCAGAAAGCACATGTCTTGAGAGGGTACTAGACTGGACTTTATTTCGTTCACAGAATACCCTAGGCATCTTAGCACTGCTATCACATATTCCAAATGATGAAGAAGCTCTTCTCTTCCTTGAGCCAGAATTAGGCAGTCGTCCAAATAAGGATAGATCTGTATTCCTTTTAGTCTGAAGAAAGCTATCACTGGAGCCAGAACTTTCGTGAACACTCTGGGCGCAGTAGATAAGCCAAAGGGCAATGCAGAGAACTGATAGTGAGAAGTCCCAGCTCGAAACGCAGATACTTTCTGCAACTTAGTCTGATAGGAACATGAAGGTAAGCCTCCTTGAGATCCAAAGTTACCATCCAATGATCTTTGCCCAGCAGAGGTAAAAGCTGCTGCAACGTCAACATTTTGAACTTGGGAATGTCCAGATAAGTGTTGAGGATAGATAAATCCAAAATTGGTCTCCACGTGTTCCCCTTCTTTGGTACTAGGAACAGGCGAGAATAAAATCCTAGGCCCACTTCTGGCAGAGGGACCGGCTGTATGGCCCCTAGTCGGAGCAACAGAGAAACCTGTTTGTGAGCCTCTATTCTTTGTTGAGGAGGAACGTCTGGCATGCCTTTGAAAGGAGGCAAGGTATGGAAATAAAACCTGTAGCCGTGGTGTATGATATCCAATACCCATCTGTCCTGGGTAATTAAACTCCAATTTTCTTTGAAAAGTGCCAACCTTCCCCCCAAAGGTGCTGCCAGATGAGCAGGCTCTGGCAGCTGAAAAGGTAGGTCATTGGGTCTGCTTACGAAAGGACTGACCCCTGCCCTCACCCAAAGCCTGTGCAGGAGAACTCCCCGTTCTAGGCCTGAAAGAGCCCTGAGCTCTGCCCTTACCACGTCTAGATCTACCCCTAGACTGTGAATCATAAGAAGGATACGTCCACCCTTTAGTAGGCCAATTTCTACAAAACTTTGGAGGCTGGACCTGCAAAAAATCTTTAACAGTCTGCATAGACTTAGCCTTGTCTTCCATTTTCTTTAAAACTGTCTCAACAGGAGGACCAAACAACACGTCAGATTGTAAAGGAGCATCTAAAATCCTTGTTTTAACATGTTCAGACAAATTCTGATCCCTCAGCCAGGCGTGCCTGCGAAGAACTGACCCAGTGGCAGCCACCCTAGACAAGGCCTGTACAGCATCAAAACCACATTGCAAAGAATGCTTACCCACCTGTTCAGAAACATGCACTAAATCTTGCAACTCCTTACAATCAATACCTACTGCCAGAGCATCAACCTTAGATTTCAAGTGTGAAAGGAGATAATTTTGGTATTTCAACATGTGAAACTGGCAATTCAGAGCCCTCATAGCAAGAGTGGAAGAAGTATAGACTTTCTTGCCCCATCTATCCAAGGCCCTAGCCTCCTTGTCTGCAGGAACCGGATTCTTAACAACAGAAGCCTTAACACCTTTAGGCCCATGGCTAACAGTTTCTGGGTCTGCCCTAGGACTCTAAAAAGATACTTATGAGCTTCAGGCACCCTGTAATACCTATCCGGCTTAACAGGAGCAGGAGGCAAAGAATCAGGATTAAGAGAAGCTTCCATAACATCTTCCACTACATCCAAAACAGGAGGTATAGCCAAAGGCCTATGCTGGGGTAACAACAGAAATTCCCTAAGCCTTTTTCTGGAATCAGAGAAGTCCTGACCTTCCCACTTAAAATGCTCCCTCATGGAATGAAGAGTTTCTGAAAAAGAAAAATCCTCAGGAGGAGTAGCAGAAGGAGTAGAATCATCCACATCAGAATCAGAATAAGGAGAGTACTCCTGCAAGTCTTCAGCCGAAGACTCTGAAACATCTGAAGCCTGCTCAAAACCCCCCAGCTCAGGCTCCACCCTAGGCCTTTTATCAGGAGGGGGCATAGAACCCCTAATCAAAGTAATCAAATCTTCTGCCATTTTAAGCATATGCTTCTTGGGCACAGTACCTGAAGAGCTAGGGGTAACACTAACTGAAGCTAAACCTGGCCTGCCCTGGGGGAAGCCTTTGAAACAGAAGGAGAGGGCCTAGCCACCTTAGGAAGGGAGGGAGTATAGTAACATGAGAAGCCCCTCAGCCTGACTAGTCTCCTGAGAGGCCACATCTTGTAATAACAAGTCTCCCCTGGGAACACAAAGAAACCTCCGGTGGAGCCACCGGCTCCACCGACACCTCTAAAGAACCGCGTCTGGTACAGGCGGTTCTTCTAACCTAGGCTTAACTGCCTTGTCCTTGCGCTTCTTTGAAGAAGCGGGCCGGAGCATCCGACGGCATTTTATAGTTACACCGCTTCCCAAAGACTAACCTCGCACAATCCAACCTTCTCTTTATAGTGCGTTTATTAAATCTAGCACAAGAGCAACAGCCAACAACGTCGTGCTCAGGCCCTAAGCAAGGAATACACAAAGTATGATAATCTTTATGCGGTATCTGTTTCCCACAAGAAATGCAATTATTAACTTTTTCTGACATCCGGTAAATGACTGAGGCAAGAAAAAACTAAAATATTCCCCAACGGGGTACTTAGCCAACTTTGAACTCGGTCTGAAACTTCTAAATCGAAAAATCTCAGAACGCCAACCGGCACTTGCAACACTGCTTCTGCATCGGACCATGCGGCAAAAAAGACTGAGGATATGACGTCGGTCATGCGCATTTGTACCCTGACGTCCTGACGTCAGTCAAATGCGCCCTGACCGACGTCAGCCTTATACTTTGATATTCGGGCCGACCGAGGACAGCGGACTACCCAAGTGTAAGGACTGCAGCAATGTGAGATGAAGAACATCTTATAGATATCCACTTCTTCAGATCTGACTTCAGACAAGTCTAAACCTTCACCGGATCAGACAGCAATTGATCTGACTTCAAGCCTACCTGCTTTACTAATGGCTCAATATTCACCATCACTTGACCTGGTTTCATTAAGATTGCCTTCTCCCTTTCTGGAAAGATCAAAGTCATCTTCTCTGATTACTACCCATTCTTCTAGGAGTTTGACCAAAGAGGAAGTGGAGAGACTGGTGAGAAAAATTCTCTGGGTGCAGAGTATATGCCAGGGGTTTCCTTGTCTCCTATCCCTTCAGGTTAGGAGATCTGTACATTGACTGCCCCTCCTTTACATCCTCCTCTGACTTATTTCAAAGCTTCAGAGTTCTTGGATCCGAGCCATCTGGCTCCATTTGTTTCAGAGCCAAAGATAACTCTATCATTGGTTCTGTCATTTGCTATGAGTTCTTTGGTTCAGTCTGAGCCAGAGACCTCTCAGAGTTGTAGCTGCCTAGTCAGCTCTGAGGTGTTGGGATCGACTCTGAAGTTTTTGGAGCCATCTCTGCACCTAGGGGCTTTGGCTTGCATTCGTTCAGCTCTAGTTTCTGCCTCAAGAGGATTATTCTCAGAACAGGGAGGGATTAGGATCCAGAGGCTCATCCTCTTGGATTCAGAGTCCTATCCCTCTCAGGGGAGGTCAGCCTTTGTTGTTTTACAGACAGTCACATCTGCTTCAGCAGTTCAGACAGCCCCTACCCCCTAGGATCTTCAGCCGCCAACCTTATCATCTCTGTGTACAGAGTATCAACCTTTTTCTCCACAGAGACAGTGAGTACCAAAACCCCAGCCTTCCCAGCAGGGCAATCTCATTTCTTCTGATACCTCCTCAGAGCATCCCACTGAGGAGGTCCCTACGAAGAAGTTGTGCAAGAGGAAGAACTTGGATTCACTGGAAGAATCCATCACTAAAGACACAGACTTCGATGAGGGTGAAGGGTCCCCAAGGTCATCTCCTGATAATGTCTCCTTTGCAGAAATCCTAGAAATCCTAAAACAGAGAGGTGATTGGAAGCCCAGCAATCCTTCATCTGAGGAGTTCATATACCTTTAGGCTTTTGGTACCTGCACGTCTACCCTCTGGGTGACTCCACCCACCAAGCTCATTGAGTTGATCTCTCAGTGGGCATGGTAGGCTGCCAACACCATTGAGCTGATCCCCTGGAGACCAGACAAAATTATTACCTCTCCTGAGGACAAACAATTTTGGACAAAAGGTGTGCCTGTGGATGCCATGGTCATGGCTGCGGCCACGAAGAAGGAACTAGCTGAGGAAAGTTCCTCTATCCATCCCCCAAACAAGGAGTCTCAGGCAATGGATAGGTTCAGGAAGCATGTCTATGCTTCAGCAACCTCCTGCTTAAGGTCCCCGAACTACCTGGCACACTGCACTAGTTTACAGAGTGATCTGAATAAAGAGCTTCCAGATACACTCTCAGTATCAGTATCTGAGGAAGTACAGGCCTCTATTACTTCTCAGGTGGCTACCTTCAGGTCTATTTCTTAACTCTTCCATGAGGCTCATTTCACATGTAGCAAAAGGAATGAGTAGAGCACTGGGTCCAGGCATTGCCATAAGGAGGCATGCCTAGATGCGCTTCTGTGACTTTGTGGAGCCTTTCAAGTCTATGCTCGTCAATGCTCCCTTTGATAGCATGTCTTTATTTGTTCCTAAAGTAAGAGACACATTTCCCAGGTGTGAAAAAGATGGGAAGACTCTATCTGCAGTGGATATATGTTTCTCCACTCCACATAGATCTTTCTGCAGGAATCAGCAAAGCAGTGGAAAAGTGTGGTTTAGAAAATCCCAAGAGTCTTTTCAAGACACGCATGGAAGTAGTTCCCCCAGGGGCAGAGGAGGGTGCTCCAATGACAGATGCCACCATCGGGGCACAGGGGCCCACAAAACCAAGGGTACAGAGAAACTTTCTTTGGCAGACCCTTCCAGTGCTCCTGGATGGAGGCCCAATTCCCATCCACTGTAGGAAATCGGGGGTTGACTGTCCCTACATTGGAGAGCCTGGTTGGAAATAACATTTATTTATTTGATATTTGTTAACCAATTTAGTCCGAATGGGTAGAGACCCCTTTTCAGTGAAGATCCAAGGAGAAAAGCTCCACAACAAAACAAAAGATAGTAAACAACATCAGATACGTGGGTGCAGAGGATATATTATACCCTTTTCCCTTCCTTCTCCCCAATGCAGAAACAATGTTCTATACAGTGAGAGGGAACTAGCAGCTATTCAGGTACCAAAGCTGCTGGAAAAATGAGTCATCCAAAAGTCCCACCAGACCAGAGAGGATCTAGAACGTACTCAAGATTCTTTTTAGTGCCAAAGAAAACACGGGACTGAAGCCCAATCTTGGATCTCAGCGACATGAACAAATCAGTTCACCGAAACAAGTTTTGGATGATCACGGTTCAGTCCATTCTTCCATTTCTGGAAAAGGATGACTGGATGTGCTCACTAAACCTTCAGGATGCATATTATCACATCAAGATGAACAAACAATCCAGGAGGTACTTATGCTTCTGGCTGAGAGCCAGTCATTATCAGTTCAGAGTACTGCCCTTTGGTCTCACCACAGCCCCCAGGGTGTTTACAAAGTGTATGGAAGTAATAGCAGCTCACTTGAGACTGTATAAATTCCAGGTGTTTCCGTATCTAGATGACTGGCTCATTTCCACCTCAACCAGGCATGAACTATTGAAGGCAAGAGACAATGTTCTCCAGACATATTTACATCTAGGGATATCTATAAACCATGAGAAAGCCTATCTAGAACCCACTCAAAGTTTAAACTTTATAGAAGCAATTCTCAACACAAAAGAGACAATAGCCCTCACTCCCCTCTTCAAGTGTGGAGATAATCAGGTCGCAAGTCACAAAAATAATCTGCAGCAACAAGATCTCCACATGGCTGGCTCTTCAGACTTTAGGATCCATGGTGTCAGCAATAATGCTAGTCCCACTGGCCAGATTTCACATGAGAATTCTGCAATGGCTGTTATCAGTACAATGGTCTATCCTTCAACAACCAATGTCGACTCAAATAAAGATCACCAATATTTATCAGATCAGATACTACAGTTTCACCCATTTGGTCTCCCCCAGCCCAAGGCCACAGTGACTGATGCTTCTCAGCTAGGGTGGTGGGAGGCATTTTCTGGGAAAAACAGTCCAAGGAACTTGGGCCCCTACAGAGGCCAACTTGCATATCAACCTCCTAGAGATGAAAGCAGTGCTCTTAGCGTTGAAGGCTTTCCAAGATGCTCTTCCCTTAGCAATGACTGCAATTCAATCAGACAACATGTCAGTAGTCTGGTATATCAACACACAAGGAGGAACCAGATCCTACCCCTTGTGTCGAGAAGCTCTCAGAGTGTGGCAATGGGAGATTTCATCCAACCGCTTTCTCATAGCAACATATATTCTGAAGAGGGGAAATGCAATGTGGTATCAGGCAAATTGAGCAGATGCATTCTTCTATGCCATAAATGGTCCCTCAATCAGAATGTGACGTAAAGGATATTCTATCAGTGGGGTCAGCCTTGATGTGATCTTTTCACCAAGTGCAGCAAATACTTCGCCCTGATTCCCCCCAAGTGGGGAGTCACCAAGGGATGCTCTTCTTCATAAATGGCTCTCCGGTCTCCTTTACACCTTTCCCCCTGACTCCATTAATCCTGAAATTTCTGCAAAAAGCAGCCAGGTTGAAGAACAAAGTAATCCTCATTGCACCATATTGGCCTTGACAGATTTGATTCCCCCTTCCTTTGACCTCGCTTATTTCACCAACCGTGGATTCTGGATCCAACTTCAGACCTCCTGTCTCAATGGGTCTATATTAGATCATCGAATGCTTAAAAAGCAAATGGTGATTAATCGACCCTATGTAAGCGAAAGCTTACAATGTTGAACTGTCAGAACAGCGATTTTTTTCCAAGGAAAAAAAATCACTGTTCCAACAAAAAAAAAATAAAAAACAAAACACTTTAAACATTACATTAAGTGGGGGGCTTAACCCTCCACACCTCCAGATGTGGGGGGCTGCATCCCCCACATACCCCCTACTTAAATATACCAACTCTGAGACCGCACTACAGTGCTGAAAACGGCAAAGTAATGAAGCGGCCAAGAGAATTCTTTCCCAGGGAAAGAATTTGCTTAAAAGCCGCTTCAATATTTTGCCCTTTCAGTCTTTTAAGTTCGACCAAGACGTCTTCAGTCTTCTAATAGAAACCCATCTCACCCAATGGGCTTGATTCACCCAGATATACCCAGTCTTAGGCTGACTACCTGGCTTCTCCAATTCCATTAATAGCCAGACAACCAATGCTCTCCTCTCCAGTCTGACACATATTCCTGTCTTCTCCTAAACCATCTACACATACGCTATATTCCAGAAAATGAATAAGATTCGTTCACTGGGTATTACAAAATAACACTGATCCCTTCTCTGCTCCTGTTCATGATATTCTTGATTTTTTAGCCCAACTTTTCAAAGCAGGGTCATCTTCTTTGACTATCAAAGTCCAATTGGCAGCATTATCCAATTTTCACATTGGTTTCCAAGGTTCTTCAGTTGCTGCAAAGCTTTTTTGAGAGGAACTCTCCTTTTAAAGCCCCCTTATAAAGACCATACTCCCCCCTTTGGACCTAAATTTGGTGCTGCAGGCTATTATACACCCCTCTTTTGAATCAGCAGGTAAGTGCAATCTCAAATTCTTTCTTGGAAGACTATTTTCTTGATAGCCATAACTTCTGCAAAAAGAATTTCAGAAATTCAAGCCTTGTCTTCCAGTCCACCATATTTGATTTTTCACAGAGACTGAGATCTCTCCATACTAATCCATCCTTTGTACCAAAACTGGTATCAGAGACAAATATCAATCAAGCCATCAATTTACCAGTATTTTTTCTAAAATTGGGAATAAAGGTAAATAATTGTTACATGTATTAGATGTTCACAGACAATTGCAGTTTTACCTTCACAGAACCAAAGATATCAGGAAATCTGACCAATTATTTGTTTCCTTCTCAGATGTTAAATTGGGTAAACCAGTCACCAAAGTAACCTTGACCAGCTAGCTCACCAGTTGTATTTCTTCCACTTATGATCATTTTGGCATGGCCTTACCAAAACCTTTATAAGCTCATTCTACTAGAGCAATGGCAACTTTATCTGACTTCCAGTCTAGAGTTGTATGGATGACATTTGTACAGCAGCAACATGGGCCCCATACCTTTGTTACTCATTACAAACTGAATCTGGTTTCCAGGGGTAGAGCATAATTCGGTCCAATGTGCTGAAGAACATCCTTCCTTGAGTCCTCCCAGGATCTAAGGTAGATGGGGACTCTGTCCCATACTTTGAGGACAGAATGAAAATTGACAACATCAGATAAAGAAGTTATGTACTCACCATAATATTCCATCTGTTTTGTCCATTTTCATTCTTCCTCAACTCCTCACCCACCAGCCCCCTACCTTTGAACTCCTAGAATAGTGAGTATTCTTAGGTTGGCACTTACATTGTACTGACCTCCAGATATAGTCTCTCTGGATCCTTCTGATATTTTCCTTTACTTATATTAACAAGCAAGATTTGAGGTACTTAGGAAGGGTGCATTATGGGTAAGGAATAAGCTCGAGAGTTTTTTTTGGTTACCACGAGCTATTGTAATCATCAAGTCATATCTGAGGGATCAGATCCAAACCCATGGGTTGAAGAAGAATGAAAATGGACAACACTGATGGAATGTTCTGGTGAGTATGTAACTTCATTTTTTAGACCATTTAAAATGCAAACTGGGATGCCATCTGGTCCCATAGAAGCTGTCTTTTTGGCTTTGGAGAGAGCATTAATGACTTGCGCTTTGGAGATGCAAGGTAGGGGAGATGTACAGGGAATGCTTCGTGTAATGTTTGGAGAAGACAAGGGGGGTGAAATTTTCACCAAACCTGTCAGCTAATAGCTTAGCTATTCTTGCAGGATCAGTGTGTGTGTGATGCCATCTACAGCTAGTTCAGCACATATCTGGGTCCTACCTTTTAGGTTATGAATATAGCTGAAGAATGCCTTATGGTTATCCTTAGCTATGGTTACTAATTTTTTTTCAAAATTGCCCTTAGAAGATTTTACAAGTTGTCTTATTTGTTTGTTCAAGCCAAGGAGGGTGTTTTTCCAGTGCTGGAACCTCTCTTTTTTACTCTTAAACAGCAACTTCTTCCTCTTGTTGTATAACTTATTAATGCTAGAGGTCCACCAGGAAGGCTTATTTTTTTCTTGATGAGCTTGTTTTGGTCCTATCAGATACAGCAGTGTCAATACATTTGTATAAGTGATTGTACAGGGCATTTTTGTACACCTTAGTATAGTTGTCAATGACATCTATGGGAACAGGAGCTTGAGAATTATTTATGCCAGCCCTTAGGAGGGTATAATTAACTTTGGTGAACTTTGTTAGCCTGATGTTATCTACTACAGGTTCAGGTGTTATAGCTACTTCAAATATTACTGATTTGTGATCAGATTTAACAAGTAAGGGTCCTATACTTGTGGTGGTGCAACGGTCACCCATGTTGGTGAGAACCAGGTTGAGAATATCCAAGCTCCTTGTGGGGTTGCATACTATTTGTTCCAGGGCAATAATGTTAACAAAGTCCAGGAACCTTTGTGCAAACATGTTGGTACTTGTATAAGTTTCCCACTCAATGGGGGGATAGTTAATATTGCCCATGACTTATGTAAAAGTCAATGAAGGGATAGTTAAAATCACCTGTGACCTATGTAAAACCATGTAAAGTCATAAATAATGTGAGTTATGACACCAAGCATTTTTACGAGACAGCTGTTTTAAAACAAAGTGATCTAAGATTTTTTAACAATGTGGGGAGTGCCAGTTGACTATTTATAAACTATCATATGGATCTAGCAGATATGACAGTTTTCTTAATATACATTGAACATCACAAATCTTTGCTTATTTATAACATAGCTGAGTTACATATTTTATCAGTAGACAGTGGCAAACTTCAGGCAGATGAGACAAGCAGATTACTTTAAAGGTTAAACAAGTTAAATTAATGTGAACCATGACAAAGAGTAAATCAACCACAAATCTGTTCACTGACTCCTTCTTACAAATACTTCACTGAAATATTTGACCACAAGGTGCTACAACCTTGGAGTTGGTTATATTATGCTGAGAGCAAGTAGGGAGATTCAGGGAGCCCGCAACCAGCCACCCGTTTAGTCTGCTTGGTTAATTTACCAAGAAGAGATTTTCATAAGCTGTGATATGATACAGAGATGCAATACCTTACACATTGGAGTCATCACAAACCTGAGTGAAGCTAAGAATTGCATGTTGCTGGCTTTATATTACACAATCAGATTTGACATGCTGGAATACACTATGGCTGCTTCTATGCTAAAAATGATTATATCTGTGAATTATCTTTAGGTTCTGCTTATTTTAATGCAGAGCTTTTGTACAAGCAGTACCTGTTGCTTCAGTCACAGAGATGTTTTAACAAGGCCAGTAGACATCAAACTAAACTAATACTTTGATGTTTGCTGATTTGTGTAAGCCAGTATGCAGATGAATAAATCAATGAAATTGTGTTGCAGAAAACAGCATCTGTCATTAATATTAATGAGAAGGTGTGTCTTGCAATGAGAAACTGAAAGCAAAGTTGGCGCCATTATTTCCTTGTTTTGGTGCCAATGTCCTCCTTGTAGCATCTTTCTTCTGTTCAAGAGCACAGTGAGGTATGATGCTTTCCCATGACAGTTTTAAACTAGTGTGTACTGCTTTCCCATAATCAGAAGTGTTCCAGTTCAACTCAGTTTCCCATCCTTCATCTATATAATTCAACCACACAGAGAATAGCACTGCAAGGCTGCATTAACTTGTTGTACACAGAATATTTTACCTAGAGACTTAACACCTGGAGCTTAATTAATTCAGTCATACACAGAATATCATATCTGGGGACATGACATCTGGAGCTTATATTAATTCAATCGTAAACAGAATATCTTACCTGGGGACTTAACATTTATAGCCTATATTAATTCAGTCATACACAGAATATTGCATCTGGGACTTAACATCTTGGACCTTATATTAATTCAGTCTACACAGAATATCATACCTGGGGACTTAAAATCTGGAGCCTATATTAATTCAGTCTGCAAAGAATATTGTACCTGGGGACTTAAAATCTGGAGCCTATATTAATTTAGCCATACACAGAATATCATACCTGGGGACTTAACATCTACAGCCTATGTTAATTCAGTCATACACAGAATATCATACATGGGGAAATAACATCTGGAGCCTATATTAATATACTTGCACACAGAATATCTTACCTGTGGACTTAACATCTGTATCTTGTATTAATTCAGTTGTACACAAAATATCTTACCGGGTATGTATTACTTCAATAACGCAGAGCAACATGCTGGTGATTGTTTGATAAACATGATCATGATAGAGTTTGTTACTTCTCCACTGACCAGTGTACCAAATGATAATTGCAAATGCAAGAAATTTGAAATATCCCTCCTAGTTATATCTGGCTCTGAGTTCTCACTGTTAAATATCAAAAAATAGTGCTTGTCAAAAAAGATTCTGCAGTTTTGATTTGAAAAGTGCACCAAATAATAGCTACAAATATGCCTCTTTCCTACATTTAGTTATTACAGTATTATCACAGAACAGTACTTGCAAAAATAAACAAAATGTTCTTTAGTATTACTCACTAATATTCCTCATTCTTACAAGTGCAAGAAATGTGGCAAATTAACACAGCCTTTATATGTTGTATTTTACTGCCCCACAAACATTTGTAAAAATGTAAAATATGTATGCAATAAAGCACAAGTATGTGTGTGCATGTATGTGTGGTACAGAAATCACTGCATATGCAGGGGTATTAAGAGGCCCACACGAGAAGGGCAAGTACCTTACAATCCATAGGAGTAATAGCTGTACCATGCACAGCCCTAACTGGCTTACCACACTTGTAAAGTGGACAACTTTATCTATCTATCTATCTATCTATCTATCTATCTATCTATCTATCTATCTATCTATCTATCTATCTACGTACCTATCTATCTATCTGTCAGTCTATCTATCTATCTATCTATCTATCTATCTATCTATCTATCTATCTATCTATCTATCTATCTGTCTATCTATCTATTTTGCAGTTTGAATTTTACACTTAATATTTTGTGTATGATAATTGCATGTTTTGTAGTGTACTTTAAGCAAGCAATAATCCTCAGCAGGATGTGTTGTTAATGTGTAATTAATGCCTGCCCAGGGTGTTGTGAGGCCCAATGTTGCATTTTGTGCTTAGACAATGGGCTCTCTGTAAAATTGTTTTGTTTGCTTATTTATATATTTTTCTTACTATATTATTTTTTTATATATTTTGGATGTAAAATAGCTCCTCCGCCTAATGTTTGAAAGTTGCTGTAGCATAAGTAAATGGTGTTAGAGGAAGCATTTTATATCCAAAATATATCCTTTTAAAAAATATTTAGATATTTGCTTTAGTTTTTTGGTCCCTTACTGCTAAAATGGTTTCTTGTCAGTCATTGGGGATTGAAGGCACTAAATAATAACATACATTTGACTTTCAGACTTTATTTCCTTCAGAAAATTCATGTTAACACAAATCCTGTTATTTAAATTACTTTTTAATTTTCAAGTGTAAAATTAAAACTCTGTTGCCATTTTGGAGCCTTTGTTCCCCCTTTATTTCAGGCTTTATCCACATTTCTTGAGCTAAAATGTTGAGAGTTACGCAAACCTCTTATCTCCTGCTGCAAGCATTACATTTATCTGCCTTTTTCTCCCTGTTATACAGACACCACCCCTACCCCCCACGCACACCTGTACTTCACGAAATGCATGCTAACACAAGTCCTATTATTGCAGCAACTTTGTGAATTTTTTAAACAGGAATATGTTCTTGTTTTGGGCCTTTGTTCCCCCTTAAAGTTAACTGAATAAACCATAAAATAATCTAAGAGGTGAGAGGTATGAAGACTCTTAATTGCTGCTGCTGCCAGTGTTGGATCCCTCTCACTCTTCACTCTCTTGCGAGTGTAAAATAAAGGCTCAGTCGTTCTTGCTTTTACTCATATGCACACATACACTTCACACACAGACATAAACATACACACACAATTCTGTTTTTCAGTTTTCTTTTTTTTTTAATATATTTTACACTCTCTAAACAACTGCTTAGCAAGCATAAAATAATGGCAACCGTTATTTTTTTTTTTTTAGTCCGAGCTCCACGGCAGCTTGATATGCTGCCGTGAAGTGGCAGACTTGTTTTTCAGTGGGCATTAGTTGTACATTAATACCCTGCTGGAGAACCCTCATTCTCTAATCAGGCTACTGATGTACAGTTTGCCCATTTTCTAATAACCCTACTTAGCAATTAATTAGGGAATGTGGGTGGATGAATATCCACCCACTTTCCCTAATTAATTACTTTATAAGAATTTTTGTATAGATATTTTAAAGTAGTCATTCAAAGGACCTTTTATCCAACAGTTGTGTGCTACCACATGATAACATTCATAAACAGTTGCCAACACTGCATAACACGTGAAGTTAGTTCTGACAGATGAACAAGTCCAGATGAGGAGAATTACATACCAGTAGTACAGTACCTTGCAAATTTGCAGTTTGTTTTTCATGTAATGCTCTTGCCTTTATTTAACTGGGCTTCAAGGATTACTACGATTAAATGTACTTATACAGGTTTTTTTACATTTGTGATCATCTTCACATGTTGATTTTTGATCAAACAATGCCTATCAGCATCTTTCTACTCAGTTGTGTATGTATGGGTCTATAATCTGACTTGTAGATTAAGAATGGTTGTTTTTCGTTGCTATGAAAACTGTTTTACTTCAAGTAATTTATTTCTTGTCTTTCTAAAATGCCTAATTTCCTATTTTGGGATTTATGATTTCACTTTACTCACATTCTTTTTTATCTTTTTGGATGTCCTTCGCAGGTTCTTATCAGAAAATTTAATTAAAATTGAATGCTAATATTTTTATTACTGTAAAGTATGTTTCATATCTGTCACAATTCAAACTTGTGCTTTGCTCTATTCCTATTTTATGCAATCTTAGTAATACATTTGAGTTGAGAGTTTTATTTATAGTTGTTGGTGAACTTATATTGATTAGCTTTTCTGCATTTGCTAGTGACTTTTCAAGGTGATAACAGCTGGTTGAATTTTGAATTTTGTGAGAGATTAGGGATCTATGACTAAGTGAGGTTTAGTTGACCTGCATTAGCTATTTCCAGTGTATGGGACAATTTGATGCACCGTTAGCTAGCAGTCTGATTGGTCAGCTTTCTTTGCTCATTTTATAAAGTGGAATAATCCTTTTGCATTTTATGGCTAGAAGTTCTCACTATTGGCTATCAGATAACAGCACTTATCAAAAACACAAGAGCATAATGACATACATTGCTTCCTCAACTGATCATGGGAGTCAAAAGATACCTAGCTATATATACTTTAAGCAGACCCACTTAAAATATTTTGCTACTCTTTGCAAGCATTTAATAGTGTTACCTCCCAAATCAAGGAGGGCTGTACATGATAACCCTGATGTAAATTTTTGTCCCATCATCCAATTACCAAGAACAGCTTTAAATGCACTTTGCTTGGCCTGTAGTACTAACGTATTTCATTAGGCTGGGAAAATGTTGAGTTAAAAACCTGTCTCTCTCTCTCCAGTGAGTCCTTTTTACTTGCTGGTGTATATTTAGGTCCCTAATGTGGGTATTTGTAGAGACCCTGGTTTTGCAAAAAAGAGAATGTTAAATATTATTGGATCTATCATGGCTCAACGTGGGAGCCATGGGTCATATTTCAGCAGCATGTATGATACTGAACACAAGGAGAGTCATGCTAATCTATTAGGAGAGTTGAAGGATTTAGGGCCTTTCTGCTAATCTATTAGGAGGGGTGAAGGATTTAGGGCCTTTAATTTTCTTAGTTCACAGTTCTTCATGCACTTGAGACCGTGCTGCTGTGTGTTTCTTTCATATTAAAAAAGTGCACCAAATGGTATTTGCTAATATGTAAACCAAGGTGAATTACTCATACCCGGATATTAATTTTATCAGGTATCAGAGAACAGCACTTGGCAAACATGCAAGTCCATATTGCTGTATATTGCATCCCCATTAAACAGTGCACCAAAAAATGTGAAGTATAACGAAGGGAAATATTTTACTATGTTACATTGGGCTGTAACTTCTCATTGTCATAGTGTTTGTCAAACAAGCAAGACTTGCTGAATGTTGCTTCTTCACTATTAGTGTGTCAAATACTATTTGCAAACACATGAAATAAAGTGAAATATTCCTCTTACTTTTGTTTGTCTATGACTTCTGATTAATAGGAATCATAGACTAGTGCTTGTCTAGCAAGACTATGTTGCTATATATTTATTTCCCATAAAAGAGTGTATCAAATAGTATTTGCAATATAAAATAAAATAAAATATAGGGCACTGAGAAGAAATAGCCAGATATAGGCAACAGTAATATTTCAACATATTTCAATGACTGCATATTCACTATTTGTGACATGCTGTTTCTTAAGTAATCTTCTACTTCTACCACTACAATCCCAACACTCCACTACACCCTAACAAAACCCTAACATTGTTCTACAATCCAACGTAACCTAGAAATTTTTTTTTAATTAATTATTTGTACTTCGTAATTTTACAGTGCACACTATATATATTAGTAACATAAACACTACCCATGAACTTGCATACCTATAGTTAATATAACCACTGATCTGATGTTGTCACGTTTCATTCATTCCTCAACAGATGGATTTGTTTCTAACTCGACTGTTACACCAGCTCATGGCCACCAACAAACTCTTGAGCTCCTTTCCTATCCATAATGCACTATGCCTAACGTCCCAGGGATCTTGTTTGCTGCTTTCACATCTAGGTGTGATCGCCTTCGCTCTTGGGCTATTTTATTGAGATAAGTAAAATTTTTCAAATTTACTCATGAAACTCTTAGCCTAATAAATGTCCTTCTTCGCTAAAAGGTTTATTCCTTTTCTTGATTACCTCTCATCTTTATATACCCTTCTAAACCCTAATACACTAGATAGTATAGTCCTGCTACCATTGTTGGTAGGCCTTTCCTACCCTGTTATTTTTCTGATTTTGTAGTTAAGCTTTCCTCCTTTAAAAAAAATTCTAGCTTATTTCTCCGCCTTTCCTTTCACAAAAGGCAGTATTTAGATCATTATGGTCTTGATAGTTAACAAAGAAATTTTGTGCCTTCTCTTGTTAACTGGTTTTAAAAGATATCACCTTTAACAATGTCTGATAAAGGCTTCAAGAAATGTGAGAAATGTGGGCACAAGATCCCATTTTGAGATGCCCACACTTTTTTTGTGTACTTTTTAGGGTGTGAGCACCTAGAACATGATTGTGACATTTGCAGTGGATTCAACCCCAGAGCTTTAACAGAAAGAAGAAACAAGTTAATATTAAAAGGTTTATTGTCAACTCCTTTCTCTCAGGCCATCTCTGGAGTTCAATCTCCCACGGCAAAATCCAGGGACCCTTCAAAAAGGTCCACATCTTCAGATTCTACTGCTTCAACTTCATCAGAACCAAAGAAAAAGAAGTCTAAATCGAATCCAACATCTCTTGGGATCCAACCTTCCTCAGATCTGATCAGTATCTGGCAAGTCCTACCTCTGATCTGACAAAACACACTACAGATCCAAAGTTCCTATATCCTAAACCATTGCCACTTACCATATATTCAACCAGTGTGGATCTGGTTACTGTCCAGGGTGCCCTTCTCTTTTTTGGAGTGGCACTCTAAGTCTCCTTTGGTGGTGTCCTCTTATTCCTCCAGAAGTCTCATGGAGGCAGATGTGGAAGAGAAGATGAGAAGATTTTTCATGAAGTAATTTCAGAAGGGAGTCTTCATGGTTCCTACCCCTTCAGGTCAGGAACACCGTCTATATACTACTCCACCGATAACGCCTTCTCTGACCCAACCTGTGGTGTTAGAGTCCTCAGGTCTGAGCATTCCAGGCCCTTCTGGATCTGATCCAAAGAGAGCACTGTCTTTGGATCCAGCTGTTACTCTGAGTGCACCAGCCCTAACATCTTCAGATACGAATTACTCTCAGAGCCAAAGCTTCCAGGTCAGTTCTGAGGGGATAGGATTGACTGAGATTTTCAGAGCTGTCTCCTCCTCTCACAGCTTTAGCTGGACAGCTCGGCTCCAGCTTCAGCTTGTATGGATGGATCTCAGAGTTGAGGAAGGTGGCAGGCCAGAAACTCTCTTTCTCAACTCCATTGACTTCCTTCTCTCCTGAGCAGTCTGCTTTCAGGGTTGTGAAGAGGGTTTTCTCTGCTCTGGCAGCTCAGATGGGTCCTTCCCTCTCAGATACATCCTCAACATCTCAGCTAATGTTGCATTATGATCCTCAGCATTCTACTCCACTGAAGTCCCTAGGAAGAGGAGGCACTTGGACTCTCCCCAGGAGTACATCAACAAGGAAACTGACTTTGATGATGGAGAAGGGTCTCCCAAATCACCACCCAATGACATCTCATTTGGAGACATCCTTGAGATCTTTAAACAGAAGGCTGGTTGGTCTGCCCAAAACCCAACTCCTGAGGAGTCAGTATTTCTGGAAGCTTTTGGGATTGGCCCATCTACCTCCTGGGTTACTCCGCCCACTGATGAACTCATTGATTTGGTTTCTAAGTGGGCGTGGAAGGAACCTGATATGACTGAGCTGATCCCCACAAGACCAGACAGGATTCTGGCTTCACCGGTAGGAAGAGAACATTGGAGTAATGGAGTACCAGTTGATGCTATAGTCATGGTGGCAGCTACAAATAATGAACTCACAGAACAGAGTTCCACTGTCCATCCCCCAGTAGAGAATCTAGGGCACTGGACAGATTTGGGAAGTGAGTTTATGCTTCAGCGACATTTGGTCTCCGATCGCTGAACTATTTGGCCCACTTTGGACTTTATTAAAGAACTTTCAAACTCCCTTTCAGGGGCCACTAATCCAGAGGTTCAAACTTCTGAAGCCTCACAGTTGGCTACCCTTCAATCTATTGCAAATTCATCCATGAGGCTCATCTCACATGCTGCAGAAGGCACTTCTACAGCCACAGGTTCAGGTATTTCCATCAGGAGGCATGCATGGATGCATCTGTGTGATTTTACGGAGCCCTTAAAGAAAACTTTCATCATTGCTCCCTTTAAAGGTTCTTCTTTGTTTGGCCCCACACTAAAAGACACACACTCCAGGTGTGAGAAAAAGGAAAGACCCTATCTGTATTGGGCGTATGTTATTTGACCCCTGAATGGACCTTTCCAGGAATCAACAGGGAGGTAGAAATCTGTGGTTTAGAAAGTCTCATGGTCCTTTCCAGGACACACATGGAAGTAGCTCCCCCCAGAGGCAAAGAGGGGAGTGATAATGGTAGAAGATGCCCCTGTGGCAGAGGAGGCCTGCAAAAGCCAAGGGTCTAGAGATACATTTTCCGACAGACCCTTTCAGCACTCCTGAAGAGAGGCCTGATTGTCTTCCTCTGGAGGCAGTCAGGGGTTGCTTATCTCTGAACAAGGAAGCCTGGCTAAACATAACAAAGGACACTTACCACCTCCATTACCCAGGAAAATCCCTGATGCTCCACCCAGTCAAATGGAAGTAGTAGCACTAGAAATCCAATACCTGCTAGAAAAAAAGAGTCATCCAAGATGTCCCTCCAGAACAAATAGCATCTGGAACTTACTCAAAATTATTTTTAGTGCCAAAGAAGATGGGGGACTGGAGACCGAGTTTAGATCTCAGTGTGTTGAATAAATTGGTTTGACACACCAAGTTCCAGATAGTGACAGTTCACTCCATTCTGCCATTTCTGAGCAAGGACAACTGGATGTGCTCAACAGACCTTCAAGATGTGTACTATCACATAAAAATGAACAGGTGAACTCTAAGGTACTTATGCTTCTGGCTGGGAGCCAATCATTATCAGTTCAGAGCACTGCCATTTGGCCTCACCACAGCCCCCAGAGTGTTCACCAAGTGTATGGCAGTAGCTGCAGCTCACTTGAGACTTCAGGGATTTGGGTGTTTCCATACTTAGACAACTACCTCATTACCACTCCGACCAGGCATCAGCTGGTACAAGCACAAGACCAAGTGCTACAGACTTGTTCAAATCTTGGAATAACCATCAATTACAACAAGTCACAATTACAAACAACTCAAACCAGAATTTCAGCCCGATTGATTCTGTAAGCCCTGGCTTCAATGTCAGTGGTGATAATTTTAGTTCATTTAGCAAGATATCATATACCACATTAGAATTCTGCAATGGATGCTACAAACACAATGGTCAATTCTCTCTCAACCCATGTCGACAAAGATAAGAAAAACTCAGGTATGCAAAAGTTGCCTTTCCTGGTAGATGCTGTCACAACAACTGTTACAAGGTCATCCTTTCATTCCTCCTCAGCCCAAGGCCATAATGACCACTGACGCTTCCAAGATTGGTTGGGGGGCATTTTCTGGGGAAGACAGTCCAAGGCACTTGGTCCCCCAAAGAGGCCAACTTGCATATCAATGTTCTGGAAATGAGAGCAGAGCTTTTGATGTTGCAAGTATTCCAAAACTCTCTCCTTCTCAGAACAATTGCAATCCAAATGGGTAACATGTCAGTAGTTTGGTACATCAACAAACAAGGGGGTACCAGATCTTACCCAATGTGTCGAGAAGCCCTAAGGGTGTGGCAATGGGCGACTTCTTCCAACCACTTTCTAGCTGCAATGCATATTCCAGGGAAGTCCAACATGATACGAGACTAAGAAACTCTCCGGCAAACACAAACTATTAAAACAAAAACAAAAACCGGTCACGGCAGCAGCAGAATTAGCACCAGCAGTTTATTAAAACTTAAACACAAACAGTAAAATAGAACTTCTTTAAGCACTTTTCATTTGCTGAATGAGCAAACTTCTTCAGAAGAAAGACAATTAAAAACACGAGTAGGAATAAGGCAACCTTTTAAGCACTCAGACTCAAAAAACGCGGGACAATCAAGTCATTCATTGCCACCTCACTTAGTTCAATTAAGGTGGTATGCACAATAATTACTAAAGTAACAGTGAATAAACTTTTGAATAAAGAACCCCCAAGCAGTTATAAAGTATCAAATGCACAATGTCAGATACAAAACACATTGCCTAGTTGAAAGTAAAAAATCAGATAACCAAACTGCCATAATTAATATGAAAATAATACATGTAATAAGAATTTGTGTTCAAACAAAGTTTAACTTGTAAAACCTTTAAGGCAAATGTCATTTAAGAGAAGAAAAAAAAAATCTATAAAAGATCTATAAATTAAATTAAATTAATTTTATTTTAACTGTAGATAACCTTTATCTTCGCAGACTCCTCAGTTTTAAAATACTACTGATAGAACAAGTCTCATTGAGGCCTGGTAAATTATATGCATTAAGTTTGAGTTGCCAAAACAGTTCAAGCTCTTCAAGCTTTAGAGGTGTAGGGCCACCCCTAGAATCATGCAACACTTGATCAATGGCCATAAACTTAAATTTCTGGTCCACATTTAATTGAACATGTTTGGCCAAGGCATTGTCCACCTTGTTGTGACTTATTGCATACAGATGTTCATACATATGTTCATATGTTTTTTTCCTCTTAAATGACATTTGCATTAAAGGTTTTACAAGTTAAACTTTGTTTGAACACAAATTCTTATTACATGTATTATTTTCATATTAATTATGGCAGTTTGGTTATCTGATTTTTTACTTTCAACTAGGCAATGTGTTTTGTATCTGACATTGTGCATTTGATACTTTGTAACTGCTTGGGGGTTCTTTATTCAAAAGTTTATTCACTGTTACTTTAGTAATTATTGTGCATACCACCTTAATTGAACTAAGTGAGGTGGCAATGAATGACCTGATTGTCCCACGTTTTTACAGAGTGCATTAGCAACATAAGCCTTTGTATAGAAATTCAGCGGCTGACTGTCTAATGGACTCATTGCATACTTCCAGTGCAACCAATGTGGCACCTTGTTTAGCCAGTCTCTGTAATGATAAGGAAAGCAGAACTTTTAGATTCGAAAAAAAATGTATACATCACCAACCTTACGTATTAGGGATATTAGCTGCCAGACCCAATTGATTCAGTACCAAAGAGATAGACTGAAGCAAGTGGTAGAGGTGTCACAAGATATTTCAGAAAAAATGTTCGGGACAAGAGTGTAAGGCTTACCCAGAATGCAGTTGCAGCTAGAAGACATAATATTAAATGTGGCTGTGATACCATGGTGACTGCATCAGAGCAGTTGTTTCAGGCAGAGCCATCAGAAGGTATGCCTGGATCAAAATAACGCCACTTCCTGAAGATTTTACGTAACAGCTCTCAAATTCCCATTCCTCCAGATAAGGAGCTCACATAACCTGGAGGACAAGGGTAAGGCCTTTCTATACGTGAAACAGCTGTTTCATACCCTCATCCTGAAATAATCAATTAATTGTCCTACAAAATAATGGCCATTCTACAGAAAACAAATGAATGTGGATCATTATATAAAGAAAGACAATTCCATAAAAGGTAACAAAACTGGAATGGGAAAACAAATCAAGCTGGACAACAGGAATGCAGACCAAAAGGGATATCCCTTTTAGCCACCTCAGGCTTCTACCACCTGTGATTACACGATGTTATGTGGTCCTATCTCGCCTACATTTATTACTGATGGGTTCGGAGCCGAGAATCGGCTCCGACTCGGCTGACTATTTTCTAGCACGAAGTCTCTAATTGGCTGGGCTAACCGGTAGCCCAGGATGCACCTTGCCCCAACCCCCAGATCTCGTTTGCCGCTCGTTGAGTTAGGACGTGGTCTCGAGCTTGGCTGTGGCTAAGTACACTTTTACTAAACTTTCTAAAGTTTTGTACTTCTCTTTTATACAGAAAAAGCTATTCTCATAGCTATATTGTGTTTTGTGTGTGTTTGAGCCTGTTCGGTTAGGTTTTTGGAGAGTGTGTGTGGTATCCCTTGTGTTTGGCGGGCTAGGACCGTTTAATTTAGAGGGACCTAGTCCTCTCCTTCGCATTCTTTTTATAGTGTGTTCTGTTGTTGGTTTCTTTCCTAGGGAACATTTGAATTAGAGTTCCTGTGTCCAGTAGTGTTTCCCGCCTTCCTCCTGTTGTTGTTGAGTGTTTGGATATTGTTGGACATGTCGAAAGAGCAAAAGGAGCATAAACCCTCCGGGTTTAAAAAATGCCCTAAATGTGCTTATAAAATGTCTATTACAGATGGGCATGCCATCTGTGTTTATTGCCTTGGTGCGACTCATTTACAAGAATCATGCAGTGTCTGCCATTCCTTCAGCTCTAGGGTGCTGCAGGAAAGGAAAAATAAACTGATTTTGAAGGGCCTAGTCAAGCCCACTTTTGAAGAGGAGCTAGAGTCTGCTTCTTCTACTGGCAAGTCTAAATCTACCAGAATTAAGAAAAGATCTCCGGCTCCATCTAGTTCTTCGGAGCCCCCGGAGAAGATTTTGAAAATAGTTACTACCTCCTCGGCTCCTTTGGCTTCAGAGCCGCAGGACAAGAACTCTGTTTTGGATACTGCCTCCTCGGCTCCATTGTCCTCGGGGCCGCAGGAGGTATCTGTGGTACTGGAGTCGACCTCAGCTCCGATCATTCTGGAGTCAGTTCGGAGCCGGTCACCCAGTGTTAGACAGGAGTCCATAGGTAGGAGATCCTCATCTCCCTCAGTTTCCTCCAAATCCTCGAGGTTGTCTGATTTGGACATGGATAGGGTGGTCCAGAGACTCCTTCAGTCACCATTGTTAGCCAAATTGTTTTCGGCTCCGACCCAGTCGGCTCCGGAGCCTACTCCATTGTCGGTACCGATGATTTCTCCTCCAAGCATCTCTGTGTCATCAGAGCCAGAGTGTTTGGTGCCGAGTGATGTCCTTGCACTGGCTTCGATACCCCTGGCGGGTTTATCAGTGCCATCATCGGCTCCAACCATTTCGGTTCCGTCATCTGGTTTCGGCACTCGGGTTTCCTCGGTCGGGCCTGAGGGGGATGCATCGGGACCTCTGTCGGCCCTGAGTCTCTCTCTCGGTGCTTCGGCTAGGGGGACACCGACTCCAGTTGTGGTTTTGGAGACGGATCAGTCCTCAGATTCAGGGGGGCCCGTCTTCGAGGCCATGAGGAGCGCACTGGCCAGGTCGTCATTGACATCACTTGGATCGGTCACTCCATCCCCATACACCCCGGCTAGAGCCTCTGACACCCCCCTATCTGTGGTCAGTGGAGCTCGAAGGCCTGAGGACACCCCCATGAGTGGTCCTCAACTTTCTGAGGGCCCCTCAGAGTCTGTGCCTGAGGAGCCTCCCAGGAAGAAGTTGTGCAAGAGGAAGCACATAGACTCCCAAGACGAGTCCATCACCTCGGATACTGACCTCGAAGATGCAGAGGGGTCCCCTAAGTCATCCTCTGATGATGTCTCTTTCTCCAACATCCTGGAGATATTGAGGCAGAGAGGCAACTGGCCTTCCAAGCCCCCCTCTGAGGAGGAGTCGGTATTCCTCAAGGCCTTCAGAGCTCAACCTTCTGCCTCCTGGGTGTCTCCACCCTTCAATGAACTCTTGGACCTGATTTGTCGAAGGGTGTGGGAGCACCCTGATTCCGTGGAACCAGTGCCCAGTCATCCGAATAAGTTCCTGTCTGCTCCGCCAAGAAAAGAGTACTTGATGAAAGGGGTCCCTGTAGATGCCATGGTGGTGGCGTCAGCCACTCAGCAGGAAGTTGCAGAGGCTTCTTCTTCCGTCCATCCTCCTAACAAGGAGTCCAGGAGTATGGATCGGTATGGGAAGCGTACCCTGTCTTCAGTGACCTTTACACTATGGTCACTGAATTACCTTTGTCACTTTACTCGGCTCCAGAGAGATCTCCTCAAAGAGTTGGGAGATACCTTGACAGGTAACATGCCTGTTGTCTACCCTTGGTTCCATTGTCAACTTGTCCATGAGGCTCATATCTTATGCAGCCGAAGGGGCGAGTAGGGCAGCTAGCTCAGGTTTGGCTCTTAGGAGGCAAGCCTGGATGCACCTATGTCACTTCACGGAGGTCTTCAAGTCTTCCTTCACTGACGCCCCCTTCGATGGGTCCTCTCTTTTCGGACCCAAAGTGAAAGACACTCTCACCAGATGTGAGCAGGAGGGTAAGACTTTATCTGCTGTTGGAGCCCATTTTTCTCTTCCCTCTAGGCCTTATCCCAAGGCTCAGAGAGGAGGGAAGATGTGGTTCAAGAAGTCACAAAAGTCTTTCCCCGCCACTCATGGTGAGCCCCCCTCCAGAGGCAGAGGAGGGGGAAATTATTCTGGAAGACGCCATCCTACGGGCAGAGGATGCTCTCACAATTTGGGAGACCACGACTCCTTTTGTGGATCTTCCTATCAGCATCCCTGAGGGATCGCCAGACTGTGCTATTCCGGAGCCAGTCGGGGGCCATTTTTCGAGGCATCCTCAAGCCTGGGAGAGCATCACTCAGGATCGATGGGTGCTTCGAATAATTACCGAAGGTTACACCATTCCCTTTGCTTCACCCCCTCCCCCAATCAAAAAAATCCCGGACATTCCACCCAGTCAAAGGGATCAAGCAGCACTAGAGGTATCAAAGATGCTAAGAAAAGGAGTCATCCAACCAGTCCCCTTAGACCACATCGGATCAGGAACTTACTCAAGACTCTTTTTGGTGCCGAAAAAAACAGGGGACCTGAGACCCATTCTGGATCTCAGCCGATTGAATCACTACGTCCTGAAGTCCAAATTCCGAATGGTCACTCTTCAATCCATCTTCCCATTGCTGGAAGAGGGAGTATGGATGTGCTCCATCGACCTCAAGGATGCCTATTACCACATCAAGATAAACAAGGCATCCAGGAATCATTTACGCTTCCGGCTGGGAGCCAGTCATTTCCAGTTTCAAGCTCTGCCCTTTGGTCTCACCACAGCCCCCAGGGTGTTTATTAAGTATTTGGCAGTGGTGACAGTTCACCTGAGACATCTAGGATTCCAGGTGTTTCCTTACCTGGACGATTGGCTCCTTACCGCCCCCACCAGGCATCTCCTCATTCAAGCCAGGGAGGCTACCATAACCCTTTGCCAAAGGCTAGAAATTACATTAAACTGGGAAAAATCTGCCTTGCTGCCCTTACAGTGTGTTGTATTTATAGGCGCAGAGCTAGACAATGTTCAAATGAGGGCCTTTCTACCTCTAGAAAGGATAACAGTGCTGCAATCTCAGGTCCAAGCTTTGTTGCCCCGCAAGAAGGTTCAAGCCAGGTTAGTTCTTCAGCTATTGGGATTCATGGCGGCGACCATCATGCTAGTGCCCTTAGCCAGGCTACACATGCGGATCCTCCAGTGGCTCCTTTCAGTCCAGTGGTCCTTTCAAAAATTCCCTCTCTCTCATCCAATTCTCCTCACGGAACAATGCAGACAGGATCTCCGTTGGTGGCTATGTTCCTCCAACCTGGACAAGGGGAGGAATCTAGTTCCTTTGTCTCCTGCTGCCACAGTGACCACGGACGCTTCCCAGATAGGGTGGGGGGTCATTATCTGGGCAGAATGGTCCAAGGCACGTGGCAGAATCATGAGGTACACTTACACATCAATGTCCTAGAGATGAGAGCAGTGCTATTAACGTTGCAAGCACTCCAGAGCTCTCTTCCCCGGGGAACGATTGCTATTCACTCAGACAGCATGTCAGTTGTGTGGTACCTTAACAAGCAAGGAGGAACCAAGTCTTACCCCCTTTGCAGAGAAGCCATGAGAGTGTGGAATTGGGCAGTGTCTTCCCAATGGTTTCTAGTAGCAACGCACATTCCGGGAAAATCCAACGTGATAGCAGACAGGCTAAGCACAGCTATTCTGATGCCCTACGAGTGGTCTCTGAACAACCGAGTTGCGACTCAGATATTCAGCAGGTGGGGTCAGCCTTACTGCGATCTCTTTGCTAGTCCTCTCAATGCCAAATGCAGCAACTACTTCACCCTGATCCCCCTAAAGGGGGATTCACCCAGGGACACACTAGTCCATGGTTAGCCTCCCGGTCTGCTTTATGCCTTTCCTCCATTCCCTCTGTTACCAAGAGTGATCCAGAAAGCCATTTACTTGGGAAGCAAGATGATTCTAATTGCTCCACACTGGCCCCGCCAAGTCTGGTTCCCCTTCCTTCAGTGGTACAGAGTGGACAGTCCTTGGACTCTGGATCCAGTGCCAGACCTATTGACTCACATGTCGGTACAGTTCCACCCCTCCCTACAGTCCCTCAGGTTGACAGCCTGGCTGCTCCACTTCCATCATTAGTTAGACTACATTCCCTTTCGCCTGAGGTGGTGCATATCCTATCGTCGTCTCACAAGTCCTCCACCAGAAGAATTTACTCCAGCAAATGGAAGAGATTTTCCACCTGGGCTCAGGTCCAAGGCCTGGACCCCTTCACAGCCCCTATATCGGCGGTCTTAGACTTTTTAGCTATGCTCTTCCAACAGGGCTCCGCTCCCTCTACCATTAAGGTGCAGCTGGCGGCCATTTCTAACTTCCATGTATCCTACGAGCCCGATCTTATGGGCCATAAACTTTGCAAGGCCTTTTTGAAAGGAGCCTGGTTACTTTGCCCTCCTGTGTCAGAACCCGTCATGCCATGGGATTTAAATCTGGTGTTGCAAGCCATCACTTCTCCGCCCTTTGAGCCGGCTGCCACTTGCAAACTAAAATTCTTATCCTGGAAGATGGTGTTCTTGGTGGCCATCACTTCGGCTAAAAGAGTATCAGAACTTCAAGCGTTGTCCATTAAGCCCCCGTATTTGATCTTCCATAAGGACAGGGTATCCTTGAGACTTAATCCGTCCTTCCTCCCTAAGGTGTCTTCCACGTTTAACCTCCATCAATCCATTGAGTTACCTGTGTTTTTTCCAAACTTCTCCAACAAAGCAGAGTTCAAATTTCATCAATTGGATGTGCATAGACAACTGAGATTCTATTTACACAGGACGAAACATGTAAGAAAATCGGAACAATTGTTTGTGTCCTTCTCAGAGAATAGAATGGGTGGCCCTGTTTCCAAGTGCACAATTTCTAAGTGGATTAAGGATTGCATTTCCTTTATTTACTCATCAGCAGGCAGAAATTTACCATTCCCAGTTAAGGCTCATTCTACCAGGGCAGTCTCGACTTCAATAGCGTATCATGCCAGGCTTTCCTTGGACGACATTTGTGCAGCGGCCACCTGGGCTTCTCATCCTACCTTTATCTCTCATTACAAGCTGGACGTGACATCTAGAGGCCGGGCTTCCTTTGGTTCCACGGTTCTCAGGAGTATTTTCCTATGAGCCTCTCGGGTTAGAGGTGCTAGGGACACTGTCCCATCAGTAATGAATGTAGGCGAGATAGGACCACATAACATCAGTTAGTTATGTACTCACCATAACGATTGATGTATGTGGTCCATCTCACCTACATTTTTACGTACCCTCCCACCTGCCCCCTTCCTGAAGGATTTGGAGGAAAATTGCTCTGAGACCCTTCAAAATTGGTTTTTATTCCTTTTTCCTGGTGGGTGATATTCCTCTTAGTGAGGTTTGTGTATGTGGAGTGATTGTGATGTAACAAGCAAACAAGATCTGGGGGTTGGGGCGAGGTGCATCCTGGGATACTGGTTAGCCCAGCCAATTAGAGACTTCATTCTAGAAAATAGTCGGCCGAGTCGGAGCTGATTCTCGGCTCCGAACCCATCAGTAATGAATGTAGGTGAGATGGACCACATACATCGATCGTTATGGTGAGTACATAACTAACTGTTCAACCCATTATCACACTGCTCCAAGTCTTCTGGATGGAAACAGATTTTTTTGGGAAAGCTGGGTCCTCCTAAATTCAAAACACTGGTTTTCAGATATTATGGACAAAGACTACAGCAGATTTTTGGCTGTTTGCACATACACATACACTGTCCAAACCCATAAATCAACTGTTACTAGCCCCGTTTATTATGTACAAAAACAGTTAGAATTCAGAGCCACAGGGGAGGTACCTTAGCCAAAAATGGGGAAAGGATACTATTTAGACTCTTTCCATAGCCTAAGAAGGAAGACCTGTGAAGACAAATGCTACATATGTCAAATTAAACGAGTTTGAAGTGTAAAAAAGTGCAAGAGCAATCCATACTCCTTTTCAAGAAGGATGCTATGTTAGTCACATTGCACATGAACAAATCCAAGTCACATATACCAATTCACAAAGTGCATAGAGAGTTCCCATTTTCAGGAGATAGTTTCAGTTCATCTCCTTACCCAATGGCTTTACCTCTCTTTCCAGTATCTTTACTAAGTGTCTGGCACAAATGTGTGCTCACATGAGACTCATGGGCATTCACATTTACTCCTTCCTTAGTTGCTGTTTGATCCAGGCAACTTGTATTGCTGAACTACAATAAGATCTCCTCCACACTTCAAGATTTTTGTAGGACCTAGATATCTCCTTGAATCTCCATAAGACAAAACTTTCTCCCTCTAATAACAAAATCTTCCTTGTGGCAGTCTTGAACACATTAATCAGCAAAGTGATCTTCCACAGGACAAGATCTCTTTCATAAGTTTGTTATTGCTATTTGCCTTTCAGAAGCCATATCTAACAGGCAGAACCTTTCTGAAGGCTCCAGGAGAAAAAGGTCAGCATCCATTCTGATGGTTCAAAAACATATACAAGAAAGATTCAGTGGTACCTCACTACATCTGTGGGACCAAACTGCCAGTCCTTACAGCAAAGGATTCCTATGACCCCAACAATTAAGAACATATTTAACAGGTGGGTGACATAAGTTTATATCAACCTGGGACTACCTTTTGCCCTATTTGACCCAACTCAAGGGCTGATAGAGATTCTTCCGACTGAAGGCAAACATGGGCCAGCTCAACAATGAAGCATGTTGGCAAAGGATGTAAAGAACAGGTACATAGATGTGAAAGGAAGAATGGCAATACTGTATGCTCTCCATTTCTTCCCAGAGTGCTCAGTGTTGTAACAGACAACTCTACAATGAAGTGATGCAGCAACAGTTGGGGAGGGGCACTGCCTCCTTCCTCTTCTGCAGGCTTCCAATGAAACTGTCTAGATGGGCCATCAGCCCTACAATCCAAACCCTACAGGCAGATTATATGTCCAGAGAGCAGAATGAGCTAGCAGGGCACATAAGAAACATTGATACTGAAACTGGACAAGAACACCTTCACTGAGATTACAAAGAAGCAGCAGGACCCAAATGCCAGTGCACTTTCATTCCATGGAACCAGGGCTCCTGTATGTGTGTTTCCCATCCTATTCATTCCCAGGGTTCTAGTCAAAGCAAGAGGAGAAAAGCAATCCTCATAGTCAAAGGTCCACATTTCCAGATGCAAGTAAGGTCCTTCCATCTTATCCTGATGTCCTGGGAGGAAGCTTTGGACTTCTTACTTCTTTGCAGTCTCCTAATACAACTAAAATGCTCCCAAGTGTACAACAACGTTCATAAGGCTATAGATTTTTAGCTTGAATTGTTTGCATAGGTATTTGTACACCCCAAACAAACTTTACATCCTCAGATAGATAGCAAATGCTGAAGGTATGATGGAAAAGAGAGTGATAACTGCAAACATGGTTTTTGGGAGTGTAACGAATTTGCAAATCTTAAAAATTCCCTACAGAGCTCTCTGTCTGAAATGTTGGGGGAACAACTGGCTATAACAAAGGAAATTATTTTTTTGAGCTGGAACACAGGGTATCAATTGCCTATACCTAGTAAGGTTTATTAAGTTTAATGATATTACCTGTCAAAAAAAAAAAAACACGGAAATCAAAATCTGAAACAACTGTAATTGAAGTACTGTATATTTTAAAGGAGATAAGAGAAATAGGAGTGGGATCTTTAGAAAAGGGAAGGTACAAATTACATATAAATGGAATTTGTGGGAACAGTACATACAGAATAAGAAAACATGTATGTAGCGTAATTTACATGAACTGGACAAATATTATTTTTTTTTTATTATTTATTTATTTATTTATTGTCATTTGTTAACCGGGTTAATCTAACTGGGCTTTTGGCCCATTTTCAGTGGAGACCCGAGAAGTAAAGCTCCAGAAAATTGCATAAAAGTACATTGATTGCATGGAGAAGTATAGTACTAACATAGTTGAAGGATTTACAAAGCTGTTAATAATAACAAAGTTGAGTACAAACAATAACAAAGTTGAGTACAGAAAAGAACAATTACAAAGCTGTTAATACATAAAATACATACATGAAGTTCTATCATCAAATTTTTTATTTTATTTTTTTTTTTTAGAGAATGGTGTGTAGAAAAATGTGACAGGAAAGGAAGACTAGGTGGGTTCATGACATGAGCAAGTCTTGGAGTTAAGTAGAAAAGTTTTTAGTTCATTTTTAAACTGGGTGTAGTGGGTAATGGACCGTAGGCTAAGGGGGGGTTTGTTCCAGGCATTGGTGACAGTATGTTTATTGAGTATTTCCCCAATAGATTTGTTTGGTTGATATATGTCTAGTAGCTGTTGGTTCGATGTACGAAGGGTCCGGGATGGAATATAGGTGGAGACTAAGGGTGAGAGAGATGGACAGAAAGAGGGTTTGTAGAGAATAGAGTGTAGTATTTGAAATTGAGATAAAAGCAGTTGTTGGGGGAGTTTTAGCCATTGGAGAGAGTTTAATGCAATACAACGGTGTGTGTTGTATGGTGAGTTGGTGATGAATCTAGCTATTTTGTGATAGGTTTGTTCGAGTTTATTCAGGGTGGTGACTTGAATGTTGGTGAGAATAGGGGGAGTGTAAAGGTGGGAGGGGAGGGGTAGTGCCTGTCCCAGTGTCAGTCTAGCCTCTGGGGTGAGAATAGGGGCGGTGTAAAGGAGGGTGGGGAGGTGTAGTGCCTGTCCAAGTGTCAGTCTAGCCTCAGGGGTGAGAATAGGGGCAGTGTAAAGGAGGGAGGGGAGGAGTAGTGCCTGTCCTAGTGTCAGTCTAGCCTCTGGGGTGAGAATAGGGGCAGCGTAAAGGAGGGAGGGGAGGAGTAGTGCCTGTCCAAGTGTCAGTCTAGCCTCTGGGGTGAGAATAGGGGTGGCGTAAAGGAGGGAGGGGAGAAGTAGTGCCTGTCCAAGTGTCAGTCTAGCCTCTGGGGTGAGAAATTTTTTGTTTCGATAAAGTAGACCTAGTTTTTGATGCATTTTCTTTATGTATTGGAGTAAGTGGAGGCTGAATTGAAGTTTGTTATCTACTATGACTCCAAGTAGTTTTGTATGGGTATCAGGTTGAATAGTTGTGTTGTTCGAGGATTTGATGAAAAATGATGATTTATGATGAGCAAGAGATCGGAGAAGGAAGAGCAGGAGCTTAGTCTTTTTGGGGTTTAGAATCAATTGGTTGTCATATAGCCATTGCTCAGTGGAAAGGAAGGCTTGTTGGGTTAAGGTATGGAGCTTGGAGATGTTGTTGGAGATAGATATAAGTGTGGAGTCATCAGCATATTGTATGAGGGAAGACTCTTTGCAGGAGGTAGACAGGTCATTGGTGAATACATTAAACAGGAGGGTACCTAAGATGGAGCCTTGGGGTACCCCAGTGGGGGTAGGAAGGAAGGGGGAGATGGATGAGAGCCATCTGACGAATTGTTGTCTTCCGGTTAGGTAGCTGGTGAACCATGCTAGGGAGGATGTGGATAGGTGTAGGTTTGAGAGTTTGGATAGTAGTAAAGGATGAGAAACAGTATTGAAAGCCTTTGAGAGGTCGAAGAAGAGACAAGAGACAAGCTTATTGTTATCTATTGCCTCTGCAATAGTGTGAGTGAAGGAAATGAGGGCAGTGGTAGTACTGTGGTTGGGACGAAATCCATGTTGAGTGGGGGTGAGTAGGTTGTGTTTGATGAGGTGGTTAAGAAGCTGTGTGTGAATACATTTTTCTAGTATCTTAGAGAGGGGGGTAGAATGGCAATCGGTCGGTAGTTTGTGGGGTCAGTTGAGTTCCCTCCTTTATGTAATGGTATAATGGAGGATTTCCACAAAGTAGGAACAGTTGATTTAAGAACTGCTCTGTTTATTAGTACAGAGACAGGATAGGCAATAGAGTCAGCAGCAAGTTTAAGGAAGGTAGGTGGTAATTTGTCTGTGGAGGTAGAACAGGGTTTGAGCTTAAGAAGCAACAATTTAATATAAGAGGTAGAAATGGGCTGAAAGGAGAACTGAGTTGAGGTTTGAGTGTTGGGTGCTGTAGGTTGTGAAGTTAAGTTTGGCTTAGTGGGTATGAGATTCTGGATGGTATCAATAAAATGTTTGTTTAGGAGGGTAGCGTTTTTTTCAGGAGATGAGTCTGGGTAGGGGGAGGGGTTAGAAGGTCTGCCCGGGTAGAGGATTTTGTTCAGGGTAGACCAGTATTTACGAGGGTTAGATGAGTTGCTTAGCTGTGCAGATGTGTAGTAGGATTTTTTATCTAATGTAGTATGTTTTTTTGTTAGGTTTCTTAGTTGTCTATATTTGTGAAGGAGGGGGGAGTTCTTTTGTTTTAGTCCAGGCTTTCCAAGCACTGTCCCGTTGTTTCATTAGTGACTTTGTTTCTTTAGACAGCCATGGAGCAAAATTATATTTAATTCTGATTTTCCTAGAAGGAGCTAGGAAGTCTAGAGTATTCAGAAATATGTTGTTAAACATACTTACACGTTGTCTAGTGGGATTTGCTTTAGGATGGTCCAGTCTATACTAGAGAGAATAGAGTTGAATTGAGTGGAATTTATTTTTTTTCTTATTAATGCATGTGTGTCTGTGTCTTATGTGATAATTTAATAAATATGTTTAAAACTAGCAAAGCTGTCCATCTTTAAAAGATTGTCTTGGATCTAGCATAAAAACTGAGCTGAGCTGCTGGTACACATCCATGGAGTGAGGGAAATATTGCCCTGGCAGGAATACTTACAAAAGAATACAGACAGCTGCACTGGTTGTTTCAGAATAGCTTCACTGGTAACTTTGGGCATACTGCTGCTGCATCTGGCTCAAATGGGGAAAGGGTCAACTTTTTCAGGACAAACAAGTTCCATTGGAAGGACCAGATCTAATGGGAGTCATAAGCAGAAGCCTAACCTGCCCCCCCCCCCCCCCCCCCATAAGGGCTCTTTATATTTTAAGTGAAGTCAAGAAAATGAAATTCTGACTGGAAAGAAAATAAAAAAAAAACAGCTGCCAAGTGCACTTTGATAGAATAAAACTGAGGATGTAATCAAAGATATCAAATTACAACTAAAGTCCTGGAGTAGAACAGGTGAAAATGTCTACATTTAGTGCTGCAAATCATTTCTCCTTTGATTTTTTTTTATTAGATGGTCTTCGCAAGGATAGAAACTACCTTACCAAGGGAGACTACTGACCAGGTCATCAGTGGAACTGGAGTAACCAGCTGTCTGGCTTGAGTGCACTATTGACCAGGTCATCAGTGGAACTGGAGTAACCAGATGTCTGGCTTGAGTGCACTACTGACCAGGACATCAGTGGAACTGGCGTAACCAGCTGTCTGGCTTTAGTGCACTACTGACCAGGACATCAGTGGAACTGGAGTAACCAGCTGTCTGGCTTGAGTGCACTACTGACCAGGACATCAGTGGAACTGGAGTAACCAGCTGTCTAGCTTGAGTGCACTACTGACCAGGACATCAGTGGAACTGGAGTAACCAGCTGTCTGGCTTGAGTGCACTACTGACCAGGTCATCAGTGGAACTGGAGTAACCAGCTGTCTAGCTTGAGTGCACTACTGACCAGGACATCAGTGGAACTGGAGTAACCAGCTGTCTGGCTTGAGTGCACTACTGAACAGGACATCAGTGGAACTGGAGTAACCAGCTGTCTGGCTTGAGTGCACTACTGACCAGGTCATCAGTGGAACTGGAGTAACCAGCTGTCTGGCTTGAGTGCACTACTGACCAGGTCATCAGTGGAACTGGAGTAACCAGATGTCTGGCTTGAGTGCACTACTGACCAGGACATCAGTGGAACTGGAGTAACCAGCTGTCTGGCTTGAGTGCACTACTGACCAGGTCATCAGTGGAACTGGAGTAACCAGCTGTCTGGCTTGAGTGCACTACTGACCAGGACATCAGTGGAACTGGAGTAACCAGCTGTCTGGCTTGAGTGCACTACTGACCAGGACATCAGTGGAACTGGAGTAACCAGCTGTCTGGCTTGCGTGCACTACTGACCAGGACATCAGTGGAACTGGAGTAACCAGCTGTCTGGCTTGAGTGCACTACTGACCAGGTCATCAGTGGAACTGGAGTAACCAGCTGTTTGGCTTGAGTGCACTACTGACCAGGTCATCAGTGGAACTGGAGTAACCAGCTGTCTGGCTTGAGTGCACTACTGACCAGGTCATCAGTGGAACTGGAGTAACCAGCTGTCTGGCTTGAGTGCACTACTGACCAGGTCATCAGTGGAACTGGAGTAACCAGCTGTCTGGCTTGAGTGCACTACTGACCAGGTCATCAGTGGAACTGGAGTAACCAGCTGTCTGGCTTGAGTGCACTACTGACCAGGTCATCAGTGGAACTGGAGTAACCAGCTGTCTGGCTTGAGTGCACTACTGACCAGGACATCAGTGGAACTGGAGCAACCAAATGTCTGGTTTGATTGTATTCTGGATGAATCCTTCTGAAAAGGGAAGTTAGAAGTCCCTGACAGGATGAGAGAAAGGAACATGAAGGAAAAAAAAGGCTGAAGCATGAGGAACCAAATATGTCAGAGTATTCAGGGCATTTCAGAATGAACTTTCTCTTGGAAAACCTCACAGTCATATATCCCTTCATTCAGACACTGTGGCATTTGTTTGACAAATCAAAAGAATTTAATTATGAGATGAAATGAGGGAAAGCACACTGAAGACCTCCAGTTCAAGGGTCTCACCAGGACAATTTGCCAGTGAATGTTAGGATCACAAAAATCTATTTACAATAAGTTTTTCTGATCAAGGAATTAAAGAGGTCACAATCTGTGTGCCCCATCTGTTAAAAATCTTCCTGGCCATGAAGGGACTGAGTGACCTCTCATGAGGCTTATGTATAAAGCAGCTCAGACTGTCCGTTAACTAACTGGCTTCCTTGGGAAAGTGAACTGTCACAAGAAATCACTGTTCTTGATGACTGACTCCCACATTCTCACGGTTTCTCTTCCCAAAAATAAAAAAGAAAATGAAAAGGTGTTGTCTCCCTGATGGGATAAGGTGTGAATCACACCCTTCAGAATGGCAGAGTCCAATCCTGCTCCTGTTCTTGAGATCGTATCTAGCCGGTAATGCTTCGAGAAGATGTGCACAAAGAGGACCACAAGTCTGCCTCCAGGATGTCTTGGGCACAGACTCACTTAAGGGAAAACAGTGGCTGTTGCTATATCTTTGTTAAACGGGATCTGACTATTTCTCAATAAAATTCTGACACAAGTCTTGTTACAGAATTTAATGCAGTGTGCTATTCATTTAGAATCAGTTTGTTTTATTACTAGCCCTTGTTTGATTTCTGCAAGAGAATTGCTCTGATCTTCTGGTGACTTTAGATTTGTCCAGGTAACATCTTAATTGCCAATCTAGATATAAAGAATGCAACATCATTTACTTTTATTCTGAGGTCTTGGTTCAGGGCTACTTCTGTAATAACTGAATGGAAGAGGGGTTAGTGAGCAGGATCGCACAGTCTTTAAGGTGCATTAGATATGGCTGTTTGCACACCAGTGCCTTGAGTTCTGAGATTTTCCTAGCCAAGGCAACAGCAATAAGGAGTTCTCCGAGTTAGACATTTTAAGGGGTTTGTAGCAGCTGATTTAAAATGGGGCAATGTTAGCTTTTCCAATACAAAACTCAAGTTCTAGGTTGCAGCCAAGTTTCTCCTGGGAGACCTGAGGTGGGGATGTCCTTCAGGAATTGTTTGACTGCTTATCAAGATAAATGGAAATGTAAGGTCAGGTAGGCAGAAAAGACTGAATGGTGTACCTAAGCCAGTGCAGAACAGCTCAAATAGATACTGGCATGCCCACCTTGTGTCTCCTTTGATTTTACTGTATTTGGTCTTCTAATTTTGTATTATTTCATGAGGAGAATATTGGTGCCGAAAAGCTAATGAGGTCATATCTTCTTAACTGGCAAATTCAGATTGTCAGAATGGGGTTTAAGGCTCAGATAATGTTGCATTAATAGACATTTCTCCTTCACCATGTGCAGCAAGTGGGAGAAACAGGGCTGGCTTGGCCAGAAAAGGGGAGTTAAGTTCATTTTCACCCTTTCCTCTGACAGCTTATGAACTATTCTATGCACAGAGAAACAAAACAGCCCAATTCAAAAAGAAGGCATCCGTGATATGAGGTGGTGTCATCAGTGCAAGGGAGAGTAGGGCAGTGCATGTGTAATATATGCCAGCATACTTAGCTGGAGTTTAAAGAGTTGTATGTCATTTGATTATCAGATTGACTTCACAGATGCTTGTGTTAAAAATGCATCAACAGTGGATGCTGCTGAACAGAAAACAGATATACATGAATGTCAGACAGGATTATTATAACTGATTAAATGTATATGTTTTAACATAAAATTCTGGAAGGGAAAAGTTTAATCTCAGTCCAGCTAATTTTGAAAAATAGGTTGAAAGTTACATGGGTTGGTTTAGGCAATAAAGATTTTATCTTACAGGTCTGATTGCAGCCAGACAAAAACATCTGGGATAAAACAGGACTAGGAATCTTACTGTATTGTCCTTAGGGGTAAACTAATTGCTAACTTGGAAGGGTGGAAGTTTTTTAAATTGTTTTATAGCTTTCAGATGCTGCAACAGATCTTAGCAAAGCTCTGGGTGTGCATTGTACCAGAGTCAGGTGACCAGATGTGATGTCATTCTATAACTAGCACTGAAATGCTTCTTTAGATTTCAGAACTCCCACAGCAGCACTTTATTTCTCAGAACCTGACAGGAAAGATCTCTCATGGATATCTCACTCAACCTCACACCTCATCTTCCCTTGCTGTAGTAAGCAACTCAACACACTTCATCGTGCCTTGCTTTAGTAAGTAAGAAGGGAACAGTAATTCTTTAGTCAGTCAGGAAAATATAGTGAGATTAGTTAAGTATTTTTTCTGCATCCGTGTGAGTCTATCCAACTGTATTATTGTTTTATTATTTATTTTACATGTATTTACTGGGAAAGTCCAACTGGACAAAATGTCCTTTTTCAGTGGAAGCCCAGGGAGAAAAGCTCCACATTTATAAATAACACTATGGTACATATACTGTGTACAGATACAAATGTTGATTCAATCTCAGATACAAGCACAAAATGAAAAATACATGTTATATATTTCACTAATACAATCATATAGTCTAAGTAGGAATAAAAAGAATAGCAGTACTGTGATTGAAGGTAAAAAAACAAGCAAATATACATATGCTTAGTAGGGTATACTATTCAAATACAAAAATAACTGGTTGTGTTCTTTTAGCTGCCTTAATACATCTATTTCCTAACCAGGGTTTGTGCAAGAGCAGGTCTAGGATTCAGACAGGTGTTATTTGACAATTTATTTTTAAAGTTGGAAGTGTTAGTAGTTCTGATATTTAATAGCAGGCAATTCCAAGTTTTGGCTATGCAGTTTGAGTAAAGTGAAACTCCAGCTGCATTGTTAGGTTTGGATATATTTAACAAGGATTTGTTAGTGGAAAGCAATACCCTGTTACTGGAGTACTGTATTAGTAGATTTTGAAGCACTGGCGTTTTTTTCTGGCTGATTTAGTATTCAATGTGTGAAAGTGAGTTGATTATAAGCACAGAGATTTGGTAGTTCATTTGAGCCAAGATAGTTCTTTTAAAGCCAAACAATGATGGGATCTGAAATTTGATTCAGTAGCAAACTTTGCGATTTTATTATATTGGTGAAAATTTGTGAGGCATACAGTAGGGTACAGATAAGAGGGTCTATATTATATTGTCGAAAGCCGACAATATAGAATCTGATATTGTAGACACGACAATAGCAAAGGTTCAGAATATCGAATGTGTAAACGGAAACCTCCGTAAGGAGAGATTTCCATTTATTTCAATGTAGTGTGGCCTCAGAGTGGGTATATTTAAGTAGCGGGGGGTGTGGAGATGCAGTGGGGGCTTGCCCCCGTGCCTACGCCCTTTAGTTTTTCCTTTTTTTTTTTTTTTTTTTTTGAATTATTGTTTTGGAACATTCGATGTTTTAATAGTTCGATCATTAAAGGTCAACCTTTAGTGATTCGAACTATTAAACATTCGATGTTCTAACATAGACCCCAGATAAGATGGGTTCTTGCTATAGTGACCTTTGAATATTTGTTTAGAAAGTGCTGATTTCTGTTTAGGGTTCCTAGTTTTTTTGCACACTTTTGTTATTGTCTGTTATATGTGTATGTTGAATTTTATATTATAATCAATGACCAATCCAAGTAATTGTTTGGGAAATTGGAGAAATAATTGTATGGTTTGATGATGATATACTGAATAGTGGGTTGGAGTATGCACCTCTAGTTGGACAGAAGAGCATGTTTTAATTTGTTAGGGTTAAGCATAAGTTGTGCATTATTTACCCAAGATTCCACTGCTTTGAATGACTGCTGTGTGATATTTTTGGAGTTTTTCTAGTGTTGGGGCAGCACAAATCAGGGTGGAATATTCGCATATTGAAATAAGGACACAAGTGGGGTGGCAGTATGAAGACTGTTAGTAAAGATAATAAAAAGGAGAGGACCCAGAATAGATCCCTGCGGTACTCCCAAGGTTACAGGCAGTAGTGAAGAGAGATTTTGTTGGCATTTTACAGCCTCCTGGTGACCAATTAGATATTGCTGGAACCAAGTAAGTACAGAATAGCTAAGTTTAAGTTCTGAGAGTGTAGTTAAGAGTTTAGAATGAGAGACAGCATCAAAAGCTTTGGACAGATCAAGAAAGATGGAGGAAACTAAATTGCCTTCATTGTGATGGTGGTTAATAATGTTAGTAAAGTTAACAAGGGCAGTGGTGGTACTATGATTAGGATGGAAGCCATGCTGATAGATAGAAGACTGTTGGTTATTAGATAGTTTAAGATTTGTGAATGGATGCACCTCTGAATTATTTCAGATAATGGTGATAGTATAGCTATTGGACGGTAATTTGATAATTCTGCCGAGTTTCCACCTTTATATAGAGGGATGTTATATGATACTTTTCAAATTTCAAGGACTTGTTGTTCTGAAATTGATCGATTTATTGAAATGGATAATGGATAGAATTTTGCTTCTGCGGTTAATTTCAGATATTCGGCAGGCAGATAGTCGGCAGCAAGTGTAGTAGGCTTAAGCCTTTTCAGATATTTAACTATGGTGTTTATTGGGATAGGTTAGAAAGAGACGTTACTGAGATCAAGCGTGGGTACTATGTGAGTCTGGGTAGGGGAACAGCAATTAATGTTTGTGAGGGCTAGTATGGATTCAGTGACGTATATGTTAAATTGTGAGGCTATGCTGTCTTTAGTATCGGTGAGTGTTGGGAGGGAGTACTAGTTTGTCCTGGCTGTAGGATCTTTTTGATAGCAGCCTAGAATATTTGTGGATTTCTTTGATTTTTTGATTGGATACTCCTATAGTAATTTAATTTTGTCCTGTCTAATACGTTTTTTAGATTTATTTTGTAGTTCTAGATACGTTTGTTTGTTACTTGTAGTTTTGTCATTGAGCCATTTCTCCCAGGCCTTATGTCTAGTTTTTAATGGAGATTTTGACTGTTTGGTTAGACAAGGGGCATAATTGGATTTTATCCTTATTGTTCTTCGGGAGGCAAGATGTTTAGGATATTGAAGAAGGCTGTGTTACAGTATTCAACTGCAGTATCTAAAGGGGGATTTTTGAGTGCTGCCCAGTTGCATTTTTTTATTATCTCAGATTTGGTGGTAGGTGGTAATTTTTTGTGGATTTATTTGGTGTTACAGAATGTAAGTTGGAATATGACAGAGTATGGGGATAAATTTGGCCTGTTTGTAAGGATTCAGTCCAGGACTGAATGTTTTTTTTTTTGATGTTTTGCCTACTCTAGTAGAAGTTTGGATTGTTTGAAAGAAACCATGTAGGTTAATGTGGTCAGTTGGATTTTTGAGAGCTACAGAAGAGCCAGTCCACATTAAAGTCATCAATTATAATTGTTTCCTGAGGGATGGATGTTGCTGTCCCACTTAGAATGTGTTCTAGAGTAGTCAGATTGTTCCCATGTGGGATGTAGGCTCCCACCATGTTCAGATGTTTCTATGGATTAATTGTTAGTTTAGTAAACAGTATTTCGGTGTTGGTAAAGTTTGGGATGGTTAGGTCTAAAGTTTCTAAACTGAGATTGTTTTTGTATATAAAGGTGATATCATCACCCCTTTTCTATTGTCTACCTAGCCACTGTATATTGTATCCGGGAGGGGGGGGTTATTTCATTGCTAGTAATGTCTGGTTTTAGCCAGGTTTCTGTTATAAGGGCTATATCTGGAGTATATAGAGCAATGGTGGCATGGAAATCTTGAATTTTATTCATGACACTTCTGAGATTTATATTAAGTAGTAGTAAGACAGTAACTTTTCTGGAGAGACTCAATAGTTGTTGGGGTTGGGTTGGGGTGTGAAGATCTAGATGGGTTGGATTGGTTTGGGGGCCAGGGCTGGGGTGAATATCCCTGCTAAGTATGAGGTATGATGCAATGTGAACTATTAATTTTAAGTAATAAAAATTATGCAAATAGTCACAGCGGAGCGACCAAGAAAACTCTCAAAGTCTTTGAATCTTTAGAACGAAAAAATATATATTTATTATAAAAAGCATAAATAAATAGAACGGTGAACGCTTTCGCTTTTAAGCTTCATCAGACCTTACAACACTCAAAAAATGCACTCCATTTATAAAACTTCAAATATCCAATGTCCAATCAGTTAAGCACATCAATTAAAACAATGAAAAATAATAAATTCTTAAAAACACAATGTACCAAATATAAAACATATAGCAAAAAGAGAGATGCAAAAGGAAGGGAATGCATAAGAAGAGGTGAACATTCTCCCATTCTGACAAAAGGGATAATAAATAAACAAAGAATGAACAAATAAATAAAGAAAATATATAAGAGATATAATCTGTCACATCTGAACTCTTCTTTTCTTTAGCAAGGGCTTGATATAAACTTATCTTATTTCTGTGCAACATTAGGATAAGATTGTTGTGTGAGTAAGGTAAATGGTACATGGTTTATGTTTGTGGAATTATAAATCATTGGTGCATTATTAAATTTGTATGCTTTAATTGTAGTGGATCTGGGAAGGGGATAGTGTATGTAGATTGTGTTAAGTTCTGTATGATAAGAGGTTATGTGAGCTGTAATAGATAGAAATAGCACGATTGAGGAGTATAACATTATCATATTACTTACTACTTGTGTTTCTGATCTAAGTTACAGTAATAATGTTATGGGTGGGTAGGAATAATTGTTAGCTGTAACTGAGGTTTGATATGTGGAGGATTTAAAACTATTATTTTGTCTGGTTACGACTTATTAGATTAAAAAACATACGTAGCAGAAAGTTAATTAAGAGGAGTGTGATATATGGGAGTTAGTATGATACAATGTAATTGGATAATTGGAATGATATAAATATAGATTTTTCTTTGTTGCAATTTGATTGCTTTATTTAGGGGGAGTGACTATTTGAAATAACTTTAGGCAGAGTGGGGGTTGGGTAGGGAAGGAGAGAGAGCCCGAGCGAACCAAGGGCGAACGGAGCGGTAGAGCCAGGGAAGCGCCAATCAGTGTGCTTCAGACCAGAAAAATAAATGGTCTGAGTTGATGGTAGGTAGGAAGTTAAATGAACTGCAGGCCCTTGTATTTTTAGTTTTAAAGCACATAGTTTTTATTTCTTTGTAAACAACACTCTGGGGAAATTGTAGCATGCTGCCGTAATCACAAAACAGCCATATGGTAATTTAATATTACACACTAGCAATAGCTATAAGGAGAAAAACTACAGCTATAGGCAATTAAGCTTTCTGTTTTGGCCAAAAACTAAGAGGAGAAAAATGCAGCTATAGGTAACTTTGTTTAGTATTTTACTAGCAAAAACTATAAGTAGAAAAACTATAGGTAATTAAGCTTAATATTTTGCCAAACAACAACTAAGGAGAGAAAAATACAGCTATAGGTAATTTGCTTACTGTTTCACTAGCGACAGCTATAAGGAGAAAAACTACAGCTATAGGTAATTACATTTACTATTTTGCCTAACAAGTAAGGGGAGACAAATACAGGTACAGGTAATTTTGCTTACTGTTTTACTAGCAAACGCTATAAGCTGAAAAACTACAGCTACAGGTAATTAAGGTTACTATTTTGACAAACAACAACTAAAGGAAGAAAAATGCAGCTATAGTTAACCATGCTTACTGTTTTACTAGCAATAGGTATAAGGAGAAAAACTACAACTATAGATAGTTATGTTTACTGTTTTACCCTACAACAACTAAGGGGAAAAATACAGCTATAGGTAATTAAACTTACTATTTTGCCCAACAACTAAGGGGGGAGAAAAAATACAGCTATAGGTACTTTTTGCTTACTGTTTTACTACAACAGCTATAAGGAGAAAAACTACAGCTATAGCTAATTAAGTTTACTATTTTGCCCTACAACAACTAGGGGAAAACATAAAGCTATAGGTAATTTTGCTCTCTGTTTTACTACCAACAGCTATAAGGAGAAAAACTACAGCTAGAGGTAATTAACCTTATTGTTTTACCCAACAACAACTAAGGAGAGAAAAATACATGTAGAGTATATGTATCAGGTTTTTTTTAGGGGAGGGGGTGTGGATATAACAGATGCTGCTTGAATATCATCCCTGGTGGTGTGCTCTCCAAATGCCCTAATAACAAGCCAGTTAAATAATCAGAGTCCCGACAATGGCCTACATTGATTTTTTGATGCTGTAAGTTTCTTTCTTCCAGTACTTTATGGTTCCTGGTCGCTTGAGCAAGTTCAATGAGCACAATTAAAAGAAATTGCAGCTGAAATACTGGATATTTTCAGTAATCATTGCTATAGTTAGTGTAATTGATTCTTTTGATGCTGTAAGTTTCTTTCTCCCAGCACTTTACAATTCCCGGTCACTTGAGTTAGTTCAGCAAACAGCTGAGACGAGCAGTATCTAGTTTATTTTTTTAATCTCCTGTGTCTGAAACTCTGGTGTTTACTGTAACTAGATATTCAGTATTCTCATGTTTTCTATTATTCATTATTAAATATTTCTATACCTTTCATTGTGGCTGGTCCTTTAGACAATACTTTTAACATCTTGAGAGCACTTTTGCTTAGTTTAAAGACACTGTGGCCGCTCCTGAAAGCCTTGCTGCATTGGTTAAACTGTACAATTTGTATTAGTATTAATTTTAATAAGTATAATTGGATACCCTTGTAAGAGCTTTAGAGTAGCTGGCAGCGTAATTACCTCATAGTCTGGACAGAGGGGGCACAACTGTTAAGTGTGTGTGTGTGTGTGTGTGTGTGTGTGTGTGTGTGTGTGTGTGTGTGTGTGTGTCAAATTTCCTCTTCAGGAGAATCCACCCTTCTCTTTTTAGTAGAAAGGCCCATAGAGACTTTAGGAATATCCAAGTCTGGCCTCTACACTTTAATAAAGACAAAAGTATTAGGCCAGCTTAGCTAGGGGCTTTGAGGAAGCTTGGGAAGGAGAGTGGGAAGAGTCATTGCCCAGCATAGCGGAGGCAAGATGATGTGAACTGGTTTGTTTTGGTGCTTTGTACCTCACAACTTTGGAAACTGGTTTTCCAGAGGCCTGTTGTCACAAGGTTGGGACTGAGAACCTGATGCGTTTACTAGGATTGGCCTCATGAATAAAGACATTGGGAATCTCAACTTGCCCTTTGTAAATTACAATGCATGCTTCTGACACTGAAGAGCCTTTGGCCTCAAAAAACATGTGTTTGTTGGCACAGGAAGAAACTTGAAAAAACAGTGGTACAGACACCTGCACAGCAGTAGCATCAGAGGCTGTGTCCGAAACTAGCTCTGTGAATGAGCATTGCAAAAATGCCTCCTCAAGTGCAGGGCCACTGGACCCAGGCAAATTCACGTCAACTGAAATGGCCTCAGTTTCCTGACAGTTCATCCACTTATCACTATGCTTTTTCTTGGGTGGGAGGCTCCCTGGAACCAGGCCTATGCTTCTTTTTTGGAAGCAAGTTCTTGGACAAACTTTTGTCTATGATGACTTGTCCTTGAGATAAATTAATAACATTGCAGACTTGAGTCACCATCATGCACTGGCCAAAGGCAAAACAAACTATTTTGAGTGGTAGTCTTTGTTAGGGATTTGCTTAAAACACACCACACAATCGTACAGCAAATTCCACTCCAGTAGATTCAGAATTAGCCATTATCCAAACAACAGCCCAACAGTATAAAAAGGATAAAAGAAGTCCCCTATGGGGATTTATCCTGAGGTGTTGCTGAAGTAGGCCAACCTAAAAACAACATGCTGCACAAAATACACAGCTATGCACTGCACATCAGGAAATATCTGAAAATGATGTCATCAGCTGCACCTTTTTTATATCACCAATGTACATTAGCCACCAAAGCACTTGAGGGCAGCATCATGACAGTAATGACAGACAGAAAACCTCTGAAGAAGGTGCATTTGGCAAGACATCTAATGTCTGCACCATGCAGTCTATACAAGCTACCAAAAATGGACCACCTTTTACCATATCTAAAAATACTATAGTTACCATAGCCTTTTCATCGACATACTGCATCATGACCTCTTCCAATAAATGAGTTTGAACAGGAGCTATGGAAGAGGGAAGCAAAACCTTGTGGTTTGGAAGGTGGCAAACAACAGTTTCCATGGCTACAGGAAAAGGAGACCTAGGAATGCTGTTGCTGGGATGTTAAGATCTCAGTTCTGAGCTAATGTGGTATCCACAAACTTCCTCTGAATTCACTGTACTAGGCTTTTCCATCTTCTTCTCCTTTCTGTGGCATTCAGAAGGCGTCTTACGGTTCTTTCACTATTCTAGGTGAAAAGGTGGAATCTAGCTTTAGAAAGGGTTCTCTTAACAAAACAGACATAGACATAACCTGGGCCAAGGCCAACAGATTATGATGCGCCATGAAATCCCTAAGACTCCTGGTTCCTCTAAATATTTCTTTAAAGCTTTAACAGTAATTCCAAATCTCAATATCATGATCCTCTCTTAAAAAAAGCATACAGTACAAATGGTATTACTTAAAGGGAATCTGTTTCCTGCAAGAACACTATATCTTTTTTTTCTGAGCAGTCTTAAGAGCAAAATCATGATTTTTTTTATATTTGCCTTCTTAGTTTGTGTAGCATAATTTAAGACACTTCCAGGAAGATATCACAGATTATGTCACATCAGTGTGCCTCTGCCTACCTCAATAAAATTAAAACCTGCATAAAAGAAAAAATGGCAATGTTTTACTGTACCAACCCCGATAAGGTTCATCATCTGTTCCACTTGTAAAAGGAGGATAAACAGAACACTGAATGCATGTTGGTGAGGTAAGTGTGGGCTTGGGAAACTAATGCTGAAACTTTCAGATGTTCTTAATATTTCAGCATTAGGGAGTGGGAGTGTTTGTGTAACGTGTAGGTGGGTTATGGTTAGAGAAAGGGTTACATAAGGGAACACATTTAGTGCAGTGCAGTGCAAGTGTGTTGCTGCTTGTGTATGTGTTTCTGACCTGTCTTGTGTAGTGGTAATGTTATGTATAGAATTTTTCTATTGTAAGGTTCAGGATTACAGTTAGGGTTAGCACTGGTGCAGGTAATAGTAACATAGCCATGCCTGGAGTGCATACAGAGGGAATTTACAATAAAACTAGAGTTAATTTAAGAGAGAGCAGGTGTATGAGGGAAAAGAGGGGATTCTTTCACAAGGGCTTCTTAGAAACAAGGGCGAAGTTAACTAAATGTGGAGTCTAAAATGGCTATCACTCCTAGAGAATGGCAGATTCATGAAAGTTAGAGAGAGTCTTCAGAGACTGACAAGAAACCCTGTTAACTGGAATACTCCTAAAAGTCTTGTTGGAGGAACTGTCAGCTTGTGCCTGAGAAGTTGTTCTTCTATGTGAGGAAAGTGAACCACCTGTGTGACAAATTCTGATGAAAGCTGGAGGGACTAGAATGAACTGTGCTTTATAGAAGAATTGTTCACAAGCATGTATATCTTGATTTATGTTTGTTCCCAAGATGAAGAGAAGCACATTTTTTTAAGTACATTTTATTTTGTCCTTTTAAGTAAACCTGGCTTCCAGACCAATTTTCTACAGCTTTCTGACTTATATACTCATGATGACACATTAGGAAAAAGATCGTCCCCATTTTAAAGCACTGGGGAAGAACTGGAAAGAGGAAGAATACACAGACACTGTGTGGCACGCTGATGCATTTAATAAGAGGTAAAGTAAGATCCTGATATATTAAGTATATGGCTGGAGAGAGCAAGACAATGCCAGTCAAAAGACATCCAGAATCAGAACTAGGAGTTAGGAGCTAGGACAGAAGTTACAAAAGTGGGTTAGAATATGGTTGTGGGTAGACAATAAAAAAGGATCCTATTTGTTACCAGAATCCTATCCAAGTGATAGAGTAATAGAAAGCCTATAGTGTCAGAAATGTTAGTACATAAAAGGAAGGTGAACTGATAGAAAACTCAAAATACAACTCAATATGAGAAAGAAGTTTGTTCAGAAACTTATAAGTGTTAGCACAGAAATAGGATTGAAAAAGAAGTAGCGTACTTAAGACAGGACCAGCAGAGAAAAGATAATGAATACTAAAAGTGAGAAATGTAGAAAAATATAGAGTTCAGAATCCATTTCTGTTGGGGTAAAATATCTATAAACGGGGAAAAGTAAAATTGAAAATAAATGCTGTTCTGGGATACCCTTTTTAGGGTGACAGCAAGTCAGACAAGGAAAAGAAGCTGAGAAAGTGATGTGCACTCACACTAAGACTGAGGGAGAGCAGATTGAAGAAAAAAGTGACTGTTCTAAAAGCTAAAGCAGATGGTGATTTTTGTCTAGAAAGTACAGTTGTGGATTTCCAAGATGGCTGCACATTGAGTAACAGCTTAATTCTAGCTCTCCCAGTGTGAAAACAGAAACTCAGCAGAGAAAGCCAGTAGACTTGTGTTTATGGGTAAATTTCAGTAACTGGCTAGTAAGTGTACTACACGAATGCCAGGAACAAAGAAATACAGAGTACCTGGAAAAAAAATCAGCTACAAAAAGTGAGGAAGAAACACTGACTGGGAAAGTTCTGCAGCTGTTCAGCAAAACACAATGCAACCTCTAGACATGAATTCCAGTAGCCTAGACGAAGATATGACAACTGCATACAGGCCTGCTTAAAATAAATGAAACACTGATGGAGTATAGTATACCAACACAAATAACAAAAGACTGGAAAAAATGGAAGAAGCTTTAAACACATATTCAGATGAGGTGACAAAGCTGCAAAAATCAGAATGAAAAAAAGGCTGGCTGAATATGAGACTGCCCGGGGAGAGATGTTTCAAAAATAGTACAGTTAGAGGACACAGCATGTAGGAAAAACCTGAGATTTTCAGTTATACCAGAGAAGCTGGGAGAAATAGACCATTAATTTTATGAAGGTACAAATAAGCAACTGAATTGGTATTCCACAGCAGGAGTTGTTAGTTGAAAGGGCACATTGTGTGCATGCTACAAACTTGGTTATGAGAAAACAACCTAGACCTTTAATAGTAAAGATTTAATCCTACCAGCAGGAGAAGTTGATTTTGACAAAAATGTGGCAGAAGGACAAAGTATTAAAATTGGAAGATAGCAGAGTGTGGAGAATGATTATTCATTGTACACCAAGCGGAAGAGAAGCAAATGTATTTCACTATTCAGAGAATGTTGAGACACAGATGTGAGATTTAAATTGCTGTGCACAGCTATCTTCAAAGTATTCTTCCCTGAAAGGACAAAATCATTTTTGATGAAGTTCATGTTAAGAAAGAAATATACAAGTCTGTCCAACAAAAAGTGAGCTGTTAAAAAGAAAGAGATTATGCTTCTTGTTCTTCTGGTAAAAAAGACCACAGAGAGACTTTCCAGTGTTTCAACAGAAAAAGTTGGAGTGAAGGAAGGGAGTATGAAAGCTGACTAGAAGAATTGAAGCATGTTGGAAATGAAGCAGTGATGGGATTTGGGATGGAGATGAATAGTAATAAAACCAATAACTTAATGTGGGATTACAATGCAATAATTATATGCATGAAATATGACAGCACAAGGAAATCTGGAAATATTGGACTTTTTCAGAATTTGTTGGACTTGTGAGGGACTATAAAGCATATGCTCTACTTCATGTCATCAATGTTAACTGCTAAGTAAAGAATTGTTTTCTTACTAGCACTATTTTTGTTATGTATGGTCTTCTTTGCATGCTATAAAGTAAGGTTTTCTCAGTTATTTTTAAGTGTAATGGGTACTGTAAACAGTTGTTGCTGTTTATTTTTCTTTTATTTCTCCCTTCTCTCTTTCTTGTTGTTAGTTTTAAGAAATGTAGGCAATACAGTGAAAAAAGGCCTAGTTAAATGAGCATGACAAAAGAAAATTAATGCGCTTTTCTTGTTCTTGCATGGGGAAATGACTGGATTAAGGACCTTAGATTGATTTACTAACAAGTTTTAAAAGTAAACAAGTAAATGAGAAAGAATATAGAATATTATGAGGCTTTGTTCTAAGATACGTATGTCCAGTAGCAATTCTGTAGCTGATCTTCATGTTTCCATGGAAACAATCTGATAAAGACAAACTAGCTGCCTGGTTCTCATATCTCCATGGAAACAATCTGATAAAAAGAAACTGGCTATAGACTGGTGGAGAGTGATGGTTGAAGGAAATAAACTGAGAAGAGAAAATGGCTAAAACATAATGTTCTCTGAAAGCATTCAAGGGTTTTCCCAGCTGGGAGAGCTATAAAGAAAAGACAAAACCAATTAGCAATTCATAGAAACACAGGCTGCAGCATGCATCTTAGCATGTTTAACCTTTCTTTTAGGTTAACTCAAGTCTGTGAGTGTGGCTATCAGTTTGGGACTTTTGCTTCTGTTAGGAGGATAAAAGTTCAATATTTGAAGATGTCCATAGTTTTGCGTGTTAGTATTAAGTTGATAGGTTTTAGGGGGTATTAAGGGTGTGTTTGTTTTTTTGTTTGAGGACTTTCAATAAAACAAAAAGTTTTTCAAGATGTGACATAGGCTCAAATGGACATGACAAGAAACAACTGTATAAATGTTCAACCTGCCAAACAGTGTATGCATGTAACAGAAAAGCTGGAAGTAAACATTAACAAAAACTGTGTTATACATAAAAAGGTGGGAATAATAACTTTTTAATGTAATGATGCTTTCTGTAATGTCTTTAAATGTCAATGGTCTCACAGACGGTGTCACAGATAAATACAAAAAAATAAGAGCGTTGAACTATATTAAAAAATGTAGAGTGCAAATCATTATTTTACAGGAGGCACACTTAGAAAGAACTGAACATGTGAATTTGACAAAGAAAGGTTTTCAGGATGGTTAATTATTCAGTGGAATACCTGGGGCAAAGGAAAAGAGGAGTACTTATATTAATTGCAAGAGGAGCTCCAATAGTGACAGAAGAGGATAAAAAGATAACAATGGCAGATTTGTAGTGCTAACGGGCTACTGGCAAGTGAGGAGGATTACACTTGCATGTATTTATATTCCACCTAAAACTGCTAAAATGGAGCTTAAGAAAATTCTGGAAGAAATAATCAGTTTTTAGCAAGGAATATTACTTATAGGTGGGGAAAGGAGTGTGATTTGCAACAGTTAAGATGTGCCTGGGTGGCCCAGAAGGGAAAGGATAACAAAGCACGGTAGATTTCTGAAGATATTTATGAAAATATTTGGCACGGAAGATGTGAATTCAGTAACAGGGGTTTGAAATGAATTTACATATTATTCCCCAAGATATAAAAACTGGGACAGGCTATACAGAATTTACATTTCACAGGAATGTGTGCATTTAATTGAAGGTCTTGATATGCACCCAATAACTATTTCAGATCACATGCCAATAATAACTAAAATAAAAACACAAGATAATGAAATAAAAATTAGACACTGGCACTTTTCCACCTATCTGTTGAAAAGAGAGGAATTTAAGGAATGGGTAGTAGAGATTATTCAGGAGCTAATAGAGAGGACAGAAATTTCTTTTGAAAAAACAGCTAGGGAGTGGGATAAAATTAAGGTGGAGTTTAAAAGCAAGGTGGAAATAAAAGAAAAGGAGCTATGGTTAAGAAGTAACAAGAATTACTTAAAGGGACTGAAAATGTTAAAGTATTGCAGAAAAGGGGGAATCTGACAGAACAAGAAGAGGATCAACTGCAGAATGCTAAGCAGAAAATAAGAGCTTACCTCAATAATATGTACAGGTTTAGAAAGATTGCTGTTAAGCAACTGTTTTTTGATAACAGTACAGCACAAAAACTTTTAGCACAATGACTCTGGCAACAGAAAGTAGAAAGGGCTGTCACCAAGCTTAGGGAGCCTATAACAAAGAAGGTAAAAAGAGATCTTGTAGAGGTATCAGAAATATTTTGAAAATGTTATGAAAGTTTATATAAAGCAGAGAAATACGATTTTTTATATATTTTTTTTAATATATTTTTCTAGATATTATTTTTAGATACAGCGATCCGTATTTTGATGTTCTCTCATTTTTGTCGAGATATAGGTTTTATCTGAAGCATGAATTTTATTTTTGCTATTTTAGTTGTCATTTTCACGAAGACCTCTAGAGGGTGCTGTTGTACAATTGTTTGGAAAAAAGTTGTTATGTTTATTCTAATCTTCGTTCTTTAGTTTTCCAAGAGATTATATAGGAGTTAATTATATTCATATTAGTTGATTTAGAATCATGCACATCCTTTAAATATGTAGTTTAAAGCATTATTTTTTGGAGATATTTATTGCTTTCGTTTAGAGGAATGGTGTTTCAAAATCAAAAAGTTGTATGTTATTAAGTATTCATGAGCAAGTTTCCCTATTGGGTGGTTTGAATTAATTGTTTTATCTCATTTCATATAAATTACGAGTTTGAATTATTTATTTGTCTGATGAAGTCTGAATTGTAGACGAAAAACGTGTTTGTCATACTCATTACGTTTTATGTCAATAAACTTTGATTTTTGTTCCTGAGCTGTCCGGTGCACCGCTTTTCTCATTATAATGCTTTTCGAGGTTATTAGTGTTTAGTGCACTGTTTGTTCCTTTGACTGTTTATTAGTTTTTCATGGATCGAGAGGAGAGCTGTTCCCCGGTAGTCAGGGATGAATACCCACCGAAGGGGAAGGAGATGTCTGCACTGATTGGTCAGCTTAGCCAGCTGGTTGCCTTGCTTATGTTTATTCTAATCTTCGTTCTTTAGTTTTCGAAGAGATTATATAGGAGTTAATTATATTCATATTAGTTGATTTAGAATCATGCACATCCTTTAAATATGTAGTTTAAAGCATTATTTTTTTGAGATATTCTCTGGTTCGTAGTAATGTTTCAGCTTCCATACCAGGAAACCAAGGAGCCATGTTCCATCGGAGGCATTCGAGTGGTAATGCCACAAATAGACCCATTCAACAGTCTTGTTCCAGTCCTTTGGATCCGTCAAACAGGGCGGATGTTTCTCCCAACATTTTTTCTAGCAGGAATGAGTGAGGATGGGATTGCTAGCGACAGGAATGAGAGACTAAGAAGAGACATTGGCATACCAGCTACTTCAAATGAGAATATGCATCATTTGCTGGCTTTAAATGACTGGTTAAAACAAAAAGTGGAATTCAAGGACTTTTTTTCCAAAGATGATGGGCATGTATTTACTTATGCTGGTAATTTAACTATTTTAAATGATTTGCTTTTTAGATACAAAATATTGAATATTGACAATATTTATTTAAAAGAATGTTTATCTGAGAAACTTGTTCCAAAGGGGTTATGTATATTTAAGTTCCCGAATAATGTTACTGAGGGCACACCATTCCATGCTTCTCTTTTACAGATGTTCGATAGTTGGGGCTTTGATCTAATGAGAGCCATTATTAAACAGAATGAAGTTGAAATGGTTATCCTTATGCAACAAACTGAGTCTGTAAATGCTAAAATTACCAATGATTTGATGTTTACTGTTGCTGAAGAAAACAAAAAATATTTTGATTTAAGGAAAACTATTGATATGAAATGTGATAGAATTTTAAAGAGGAAGAAAAAGAAGATTAATAGAGACACGTATGAATATCAGCACTATTTACAGTACCCAAAACCTAGAGGCACTTATAATTCTGTTCATTATGTAGATTATGAGAAACAGGGTCCGCCTGTTAATCAAGATTCCTATTCAAGGGCTGATAATTTGGACCCTTTAGGTTTCCCCCCCTTACGGAGATCAGAGAGGATCAAAACCCAAAGGGAAGGGAATTTCTACCAGAACACATGGAGGGGGAGGGGCAGGAGATAATTACTTTTCCTTTGAGAGGAATGTCTGCTTCAGAAGATGTAGGGAAAAGTAATAGTTTTCATGTTATTGAAACTGACTTTGACGAGAATACCGTGATTTGTACTTCTAACGAATATAGTAATTTTATCATTTTCAATTATACGGATCTTAAAATAAATTCTGTTTATTTTAGTTTACTCTCAAAAGGGCTTAATTTTGTACCTAGAACTAAATGTAATATTAGTAGACTTTTAATAGATTTGAAGATGTTTTTGAGAAAAGTCAATTTTAGCTTGTTGTTTGGAGACAGTGAATCTTATGATGGAACCTCAAATTTATTAAAAAAGAAAAGCACTTGGAACCCCCCTATTCACGCTCAACTAAAAAATTTTGAAACCCTAGTCGAGAAAGAACTGAGACTAGGTATTAAGAGCAATAGATTTCCATCTAACCTTTCCAATTCTGAGTATGAATTACTTCTAACACTAAAAGGAAACCCTACCTTAAGAGTTATGAAGCCAGATAAAGGGGGTGGGATTGTTTTTATGAATAATATTAGTTATGAAGCCAAAATGTTAAATCTTTTACTTGATGAGTTAAAGTATGAGTCTATTTCTAAAAATGAAATATATATTGGTTATAAGAAAATATTTTCTACGCTATATGATTTAGTTTTAGAATGTTTCATTGATATGGAGCTGTTTAGTTTTTTGAATAATGACAAACCCAGAATTCCTTCCATTTTTGGGATCCCTAAAGTACATAAACAGATTTTGGATCCACCATTAAGGAACGATTGTTGCATCTGAAGGTTCAGTGACTTCCACTTCAGCTAGATACATTGACATCAAATTGAAGAAAAGTATGATGAAAGGATGGTCCTATCTAAAGGATTCCTAGGATTTGCTCCATTCGGTGAAAGATAACCTATTTAATAATGATCTTATTTTTGTAACGATTGATGTAGTTGATTTGTTCGGCTCCATACCCCATGATATTGGTCTTAACTGGTTTAAAGAAGCTATTAGATTTTCTGGTGATCTAAATGATGATGAGGTATATATTTGTATGGTAATGATGGAACTAGTTTTAAAACATAATTATATTTTCTTTCAAGGGGAATTTTTCAGACAGAAGAGTGGTGTAGCGATGGGGGCAAGATGTGCCCCCATTTTCGCTAATTTGGTTTTGAACACATGGGAAAGGAATTTTATTTGCCATAGTCCATACAAAGACTGTTGGTATCTTTACAAACGCTATTTGGACGATATTGTTATATTTTGGAATGATTCCAAAGAGAAATTAGATGATTTTATTATGTATATTAACAACACCACTGAATTTTTGAAGTTCACCCATGAAATTAGTTCCCATTCTATTATTTTTTTAGATATTACCTTAATTAAAGATTACAATCATTTTAAATCTAAAGTGTTTAGGAAGAAAACTTTTTCTAATAGTTACTTACATTTTACCAGTGGACACCCCATCCATCAAAAAAGAAGTATAGTGAAAGGTCAATTTGTAAGGATTTCGAGAATGACTTCTGATTACTCAGATTTTGCTGTAGAATGTGATTTCCTGACCCATTTGTTTTTAGAACGAGGTTATCCTTTAGAATTTATTTTGAAAATCAAAGATGAAATTTTTGAAAAGAGGAATGATAGATTTTATCCTATTCTTGGTAAGGATGATAGGTCCAATGAGATTCCTGAAACTAATAATTCAGCTGAGTTGGTGAAACCTTTTATAAAAGACAGTAACAATTTTAATAGTGCTTTCATCACCGATTTCAGTGGAGATGCCATGACTATCCAGAAGGTCCTTAACAGAGAATGGAATAATTTTATGAAAATTAGTGATCTTAATTTTGAGAATACTACTTTTAGAACTATTTTTAGAAGAGGACGTAACCTTAAGGACTGGTTGACACCCTCACAGATAGGAAATAAGAAAACTAAGAAAGCCAATGGCAATTTCCATGCAAAATGTGTCCCCAATGTCCTTGGATGGCTGATAAAAGTAGTTTATATGTTGAGGCTAGGGGAAAGGAAATTATCAGCAGAACACACAGTACCTGTGACTCCTTTGGAGTCATATATATTGCTTATTGTAAGATTTGCTTTAGTTTTTATGTAGGGAAGACTGAAAGGAGGATCAGGAGAAGAATATATGAACATATGAATGATATTAAAAATAGAAAACTTACTAATGCACTTTACAAACATACGATAACTTGTCCCCTAGCAAAATTTTCATTTTTTATTATTGACGAGGTACAGCAAGATGAAAGGGGTGGGCTATGGGAAACTAGGATAGAGTATCGTGAACTTTACTGGCAACTGGTCCTAGAAGCTAATAGGTTTCCTGGATTAAATGATACTGTTTCCCTTACGCCAGTTTTAAAGATGAGAGCAGCTAGACTATAGAATATATATTAATTTAGTTTTTAAGTGTATATATATATATATATATATATATATATATATATATATATATATATATATATTTATATTAATATTTATGATTAAATTTATATTTATAGTTGTATTTATTCAAGTATATATTTTTTATGTACTTTTTTATATATGCATATTTTTTATATATTTGCATATTACATATTTTACACACTTTGTAAATGTCACAACCAAATATATTTATATGTAATTATTTATACATTGTCATATGATTTTATATATATATTTTTTAATATATTTTTCCAGATATTATTTTTAGATACAGCGATCCGTATTTTGATGTTCTCTCATTTTTGTCGAGATAATAGGTTTTATCTGAAGCATGAATTTTATTTTTGCTATTTTAGTTGTCATTTTCACGAAGACCTCTAGAGGGTGCTGTTTAATTGTTTGGAAAAAAGTTGTTATGTTTATTCTAATCTTCGTTCTTTAGTTTTCCAAGAGATTATATAGGAGTTAATTATATTCATATTAGTTGATTTAGAATCATGCACATCCTTTAAATATGTAGTTTAAAGCATTATTTTTTGGAGATATTTATTGCTTTCATTTAGAGGAATGGTGTTTCAAAATCAAAACGTTGTATGTTATTAAGTATTCATGTGGAAGTTTCCCTATTGGGTGGTTTGAATTAATTGTTTTATCTCATTTCATATAAATTACGAGTTTGAATTGTTATTTATTTGTCTGATGAAGTCTGAATTGTAGGCGAAAAACGTGTTTGTCATATTCGTTATGTTTTATGTCAATAAACTTTGATTTTTGTTCCTGAGCTGTCCGGTGCACCGCTTTTCTCATTACAATGTTTTTCGAGGTTATTAGTGTTTAGTGCACTGTTTGTTCCTTTGACTGCTTATACAAATGGAAATGTTTATGGAAGAATTAAATATGCCAAGGTTAGAGGTAGATGAGGCTCAATTACCAACTAGTACGATGGGAGGAGATATGATAAAAATTGTGATGTATAACCAATCTACAGGAAAGTCCCCAGGCATAGATGGTATTCCTGTGGAAGTCTGAGAGCTAGGAGAGAAAAAAAATGATAAAGATCTGGAAGGTTTTGTTTAACAGTATTTTAAGAGGAGGAGAAGTACCAACATCCTGGAAGAAAGCAGTGGAAGCTGCAATACCTAAAGAGGGTAAAGATCCATCAGACCCAGCTTCATGCACATTTCAATATTAAAACATGATTAGAAAGTGTTCATATCTATAATAATAAAACAATGACAAAAGTAATGCCAAAATTGATAGATATTGATTAATGTGAGTTTGTGGAGGGGGAGGCAAACATTTGACAACATTAACAGAACACTGCTAAAGAAGAGGGAAGAATGTAAGAAGATACCATGGTTGTTGGTGGGTCTTGATGCAGACAAAGCATTTGATAGACTAACCTGGGATTTTATGAGCAGGACAATGAAAACATTTGCATTTCCTGAAAAAATAAATATAAGTTTGATTAGGAGAATATATGAGGGATCAGAGGCAAAAATTAAAGTGGGTAGGGTCCTCTCTGATAACTTCTCCTTGAGCAGCAGAACCAGACAGGGGTATCCTCTTTGGGTCTATATTAGAAAGACAAAACCGCAAAATAGCAAACGTGCTTAGATCGACCCAAAATGATCAAACCTGCAAAACATCGAACGGCCACAACAGAGATTTTATTCACTGGGGAAAAAAATCACTGGGCCAACACAAAAAAAAATCTAAACACAAAATAAAGTGGGGGGCTTTGCCCCCCACACCCCACCATATGGGAGGCTGTGCCCCCGACATACCCCCTACTTAAATATACCAATGCCAAGATCACACTACAGTGGAGGAAGTGGCAAAGCTCCGACAATGGCCCAGAGATTTTTTTCCGTGGGAAAAAAAATGCTGTTGTGGCCATTCGAGGTTCTGCAGCTTCGATCAATTTGGGATGATCTAAGTGCTTGCATTGTTTTGCTGTTCTGTCATCGTACTAGGAACCCCCCTCTTTCCATTTATTTGCATTATATTTTGAACCACTGGGAAAGAAAATAAGGGGCTCAGAAATTCAATGATATAATTGGTATGGTAAATAAACAAAAATGTAACAAAGCACAAATGGCCACTTGATTATTAGCACTTTCATCAGATTTATTATTCCAACTTCATCAGATAAACAAAATAACATCCCAGAATTCATTTAAATACCGTTCCTCTGAAACACATGATAAAATCAATTAACACTTAAAGGAAATGAACACCATATTAAAGGAATATTAATTCATAAAGCCTATAAAACCAACATTTAAAATCCCATTTACTAACATAATACTAAATGTTTAATGTAGATTATTGCACATTCATAGTTAATAAATTCTGACATTTCATCTAGCGAGGCTTCTCAACTTCAAAATACAGGCTATAGACCAAACATCATTTAAGCCAGGTCTTGCATAAACCCTAGTCTGAATCTGCCATCTCAACTCCTTTTCTTTCAATAATAAGGAAGAGGGACCTACCCCTAACTTCCAAAGGAATTTGATTGATAACTCAAAACAAAAATGAATGGTTATTAGGTTCCCTTATATGATTGGCCAGAGCGTTTTCCATTTTACCCTTTCTTATACAATATAAATGCACATACATAGATTCTCTTAATTCCCTGTCAGTCTTGCCAACATAAAAATAGGGGCAACACTGACACTGGGCCAAATAGACCACCCGGCTAGAGTTACAATTGTATCTCACTTTGCTACTAAATTTCTTACCCAGAATGGTAAAGGCATTATCAACTTGCATAAATTTACAATAACTGCAAGATTCGCATTTATACATCCCTACTGTTCTGGAAACAGATAAAAATCTATTTTCTAATAAATCTTTCAAGTTGTTAGCTCTCCTAAAGATAACCCTTGGACAGTTTCCAAGTTTATCCAGTCATTCATCAGCTCAAACCAAATTCCAATTCTTATTAAGTATTGATCTAATTAATTTACTGTCACTATTAAAAGGAGTGATAAAAGAGGTAGTATAGTTAGCACTATCCACCCTTATACTATTTTGTGTATTTTGAACAGCAGATTCAATATTACTTAAAACAGCCCTAAAATGACCATTTCCTCTCTTAATTTTTACCTCATCCACTAAATCCTGAAGGAAAGGTAGTGAGTAACCCCTTCTCAAAAATAAATTCAATAAAAATTCACACTCCAAATCAAAATCAATGTTAGTTGTACACATGCATGCAGCCCTCACCAATTGGCCCTTAACTACTGATTTTTTTCTGATGGTAAGGGTGTGCACTGGTAAAATGAAGAAAAGAATTGGAGTATGTCTCTTTCCTGTGAATGCTTGCTGAATAACAATCACCCATTCGATCCTTTCGACGATCGACATCAAGGAAAGCAATGTGTTCCTCGTTAAAAGAAGAGGTAAAAGAAAGGAAATCTGTTGTGTTATTACAATAATTAAAAAAAATATTAAATAACTCAAGGTCCCCCTTAAACACCACAAAAATATCATCAAGAAATCTTGTGTAATAATGAATGTACTGATGATATTCATTTAACTGATGGTGGATATATTGACCCTGCCAATAAGCCATGACAAGATTTGCCAAACTGGCACCAACAGGGGAGCCCATGGCTACACCTTGATTCTGAATATAATACATATTGTCAAACATAAAATATTTATTAGCTAATATTACTTCTAACAATTCCTGAATTAATGATATTTCCTGGTTCGGGGCTCCCCTATTCTTCAATAACAAGCAAACCCATTCAACACCTTCCTCCCGAGGAATGACCGTATATAAATACTTTACATCGATAGTACCAATTTATACTCATCCTCAAATTTTAATGTTTAAACTTGCCAAAAATGACCAAGAGTCTTTACATATGTATGGTTCCCTAGGAACATATTTCTGTAAAAGACCATCAACATATTTTGCCATAGAATAAGTAATTGAGCCACAGCCATTTACTATTGGTCTTAGTGGTGGATCCCCCAGACCTTTATGAATCTTGAGGATCCCAAATATTACAGGTACTCTAGGTCAGGGAATAGAAAGGTAATTAAACAAATTCAAGTCTATACGACCCTCAATAAATAATTAATTCAAAAATGAATTAATACGCCGATAGGCCCCATTCAATGCATTTAATGAAACTGGAGTATAAGTATCAGTATTTAGCATTGTTGTCATCCTTTTGATGTAATCAATTCCATCAAAAAATACCAACCCGCCACCCTTGTCAGCTTTTAATACTCTTACACCAGTATTTTGTAAGCCGTTCAACATTTCCCATTACTCGTTCAGCATATTATTACTTTCATTGTTACTACTCTGGACAATCACTTCTCTAAATTCAATCTCACATACTTTTTCAAAACATTCCAAGATAGGGTGCAGTGGGGGATTGAAAGTATTACTGACTACATATTTTACCACATAAAATGAAGAAGCAACCAGGAAATCTTTACCGTTTATTTAAAACAGAATACTTCAAATCACTGCTCTAGCGCCTAGGCTTATACAAGCCTTTAACAGAGTATGACTTATTCCAAAAAAATTTCATTAATTACTTTATACCAAACGTCAATTAATCAATTAACATCAATTACTCAATTTCTATAATATTTAAAGCAGTATTGTTTAAAAACAAATTCATAAAAAACATCTCCACTTACATTCTATATTAAGTCCTGCGCCCTTAGCTTCTTTTTTACATCTATTGCACTAAAATTTGCCTTTTCGATGCATTCTAAAATGGTTACTTGTAATCCACCAGATTCTCCCCCATGTTTTTCAAGAAAATGCAATGCAACTGGGCTAAATTGACTGCCCTTTTTAATGTCACGAATATGCTCTTTTACCCTAGTTGCTAAACTTAGTTTGCTTTCTCCAATGTAATATTTATTACATGGACATTTTAAACAATAAATTATTCCTTCACTATTGCAACTATGTAAGCCTCTTTCCTGAAATTGTATCCCATTCACTCTTGTGAAAGTGTTTTTTACAAAAGGTCAAATACTACATTTACCACATGGGAAGGTTCCTTGTAGAACCATATCTCTACATCTAATGTTTTCTGATAGTTGAAATTTTCCATGCACCAGAAAATCCTTCAAGTTTCTACCTCTAGTGTATGAAAACGTTACTTTCTTGTTACAAATATGTGTTAACTGCATATCTTTTTCTAATAAATTCCGTCCATATTTTATTCCTTCCTTAAACTTCTCATTGAAAGGGGTGTATTTTGTCACAAAAAATACATTTTCTTTTAAATTCATATTATTCTGATTTTCTCTCTCATTCTCTATATTACAAGTTACTTTTTGCCCATGTCTTTTTAAACTTACTTTATTTATAGCTTATTGAATCTTTTCAACTTGAGATCCTCTATTTATAAACATTTCTGCAGTTTTTTGCATTTCTTCTTCCACATCTTTCAGATCACTACACATTCTATTTATTCTTAACATTTCTCCAAATGGTACTGCCTCCATTATATGTCCTGGATGGCAACTCTCTCCATGTAATAAATACTCTCTTTCTTCAAATGTTCTATATATTTTAGTTTTAATACTACCATCCTTTCTACCTTCTATACTTAAATCCAGAAAATTCACATGATGTCCTAGTTGTATGCCATCAAATTTTATCCCAAATCTGTTATTATGAAGGTCCTTTATAAATTCTGGGACAAATTTTGATCCCCCTTTACACACAAACATTAAGTCATCAATGTAGCTGTAATATCTCTCCATATATCCATTAAAAATGTACTATTATAAATAAATAGATTCTCAAACAATCCCATAAACAGGTTTGCGTACATTGGGGCAAATGCTGCCCCCATCGCTGTCCCCTGTAATTGTTTATATATCTCTCCATTGAATTCAAATATATTGTTCTCTAAACAAAAATGGAATAGTTCTATTATATACTGTGTTCTTGAGCTGTCACCCAAGAAATGAAGAACTGCTTCCAATCCATACTGATGTTTTATACTTGTATATAAACTAACTACATCCATTACTAAAAAATATTTATTCTTATTCCAGCTAATTTCTTATATTTTTTCTTTGAAATCCACTGTGTTTTTAATATATGAAGGTAAAGTTATGGTTTTTGGCATAAAGCACTGATGTAATAAACATGAAATGTTATGTGTGAAATACGCACAGGCAGACACTATTGGTCTGCCTGGAGGATTTTCTATATCTTTATAAATTTTAGGCACACAATAAAATTTAGCCTTTTGACTTCCTTTACTTGTAAATTTGTAATTTATGTCATCATCAGAAAGGTAATATAATCAAACACCCTTCCTTAATAATTTCTCATACTCCTGGATTGCTTGTTGATATTGTTCTATATTAATTAATTTATAAATATCCGTATTATTAAGATGTACATAGCACATTTTTAAATATTGCATGTAATGCTGTATCACCAACTTGCCCCCCTTGTCCGCTGGTTTAATTAGTATGTCCCTTCTCTTACTTAAACTATTCAAGCTTTCCCATTCTTCCTTAGTAAGATTATATCTAATATCCTTCTTTTTTATAAATGTTTCATATTCCTTTTCTGTGGTATAATTTATAAATGTCAAATACTGTTGCAGAGTTTCATTATTAAACAGAGGTAAATAGTTACTTTTACGTGCTATTATTTCAGTGTTCAACTTGCAATATGCATTTGTAATAACATCTGAATCACAAGAAAAAAAAAACTACTGTTACTATCATCTGTATCAACACTAAAAACATTTAAATCATGCTCATTCAATTCATTTTTAAACTGATAAATATAACTTGCGTAGTGTTCAACTTGCAATATGCATTTGTAATAACATCTGAATCACAAGAAAGAAAACTACCTTTACTATCATCTGTATCAACACTAGAAACATTTAAATCATGCTCATTCAATTCATTTTTAAACTGATAAATATAACTTATGTACAAACTTGAAAATTTCAATTTTCATTTAATACAATCTGGGTAAAACTGTTGGAACAAATTTAAGTCCCTTATTTAACACTTTTAAATCCATTTCCGATAGTATAACTTTATAGATTCACAACATAATTTGAATTTAAAGTCCCACTAAAACATTCACTTTCAGTTCCATTTTCCTCATTTGTTGTTCCTATATTCATATCCATTTCCCCTTTGTTGCTCTGGCTCATTCCATGACCTCTTCCGTATGCCCTTGGAGTTCGATTCATTATGGAACTGTTGATACATGTATCTTCCATTTTCTGGCTTCGGTAACTGGGGATATTCCTCTTCACTTTCATACTTCGTCGATGATGCTCCATATTCTCCATTAGGACGAAAATTACCCTTTTCCGCTGTTCCTTGTTCTTCTCGGAATCAGACGCGTTGATGCATACGTGAGCTCTTGATGACCTCAAACGCATTACTGCGCTCGTAGTCCCTCATGTCCCCTGTTAGTTTGCTCTTTTTTCTTTTAATAATGTCATTCTCATACGATGTTAATTTTTCATTGGTGTTCTTCAAGAATTGTTCAAATACAGTCATATTTGTATGTTTCAATATTCTTTGGCATATTATTTTAGTTTCCTCTTTAATTTTTGTTCTTTTAAGCTGATCTTGTTCTACTAATATATTACCCTATTTTTTGCTACATTTATGTGCGGCAGCTGTCCAACACTGGTGGAATTGTTTTTCTTCTTCCACCATTAAATCAAAAGGCAAAGATGGGTTTTTAATAGAACGGAGTCCTCTTGGAGTTATATCTAACTCCAGATATCTTTGTATATTAAGAAACGCAGATGTTTCTTTCAAAATCAGTTTTTCCATTTTATCAAGCAAATCTTGTACATCCACATTTGTAGACAGCTTTACACTTTCACCCACTGCCGCAAATGGGTTAAAATCAACCAACCTTCTGCCTTCTTCCCATTTTTGAAAGAAATTGGTTGTATTACTCACACTCGAATGTTCTTGTTGCACATCATTTTTCGAGACTGTGTCCCCCTTCTTGCCCATTGAAAGTAGGTAATCGTCTAATAAAGTTTGAGATGAATCAGGTCCCAAACCTCTCAATAGTCATGGGAACGATGAAAAAGATTCACTGGCCATTCCGGACAAAAACCAATACCACCGATAGTAGCATATTATTTCACCACATAAAATGAATCAACCAGGAAATCTTTACTGTTTATTTAAAACAGAATACTTCAAATCACTGCTCTAGCACCTTGGCTTATACAAGCCTTTAACAGAGTATGTCTTGTTCCAAAAAAATTTAATTAAATACTTTTTACCAAACATCAATTAATCAATTGACATCAATTACTCAATTTCTAGAATATTTAAAGCAGTATTGTTTAAAAAAAATTCATAAAAAACATCTCTAATTACATTCTTGATTAAGTTCTTAACATCATTTAAGCCAGGTCTTGCATAAGCCCTAGTCTGAACCTGCCATCTCAACTCCTTTTCTTCCAGTAATAAGGAAAAGGGATCCCCCCTAATATCCAAAGGAATTTGATCAATAACGCGAAACAAAAATGAATGGTTATTATGATGTGTGGTCTATAGCCTGTATTTTGAAGTTGAGAAGCTTCGCAAGATGAAATGTCAGCATTTATGAAATATGAATGTGCAATAATCTACATTAAACATTTAGTATTATGTTAGTAAATGGGATTTTAAATGTTGGTTTTGTGAATTAATATTTCTTTAATATGGTGTTCATTTCCTTTAAGTGTTAATTGATTTTATCATGTGTTTCAGAGGAAGGGTATTTAAACGAATTCTGGGATGTTATTTTGTTTATCTGATGAAGTTGGATTAATAAATCTGACGAAAGTGCTAATAATCAAGTGGCAGTGTGCTTTGTTACATTTTTGTTTATTTACTAGTTTGTGTTGTTTTTTCTTTCTTTTGCATAATTGGTATGGTAGTCAAGAAAAGCTGGCTCTATTTGCAGATTATATTATTTTATAACTGACAAAAACAGAAAGAGGCATTACAGTGTTATGGAACATTTTGAGACTCCTTCATATCTTTTCGGGATACAAAATTAATGAAGCTAAAACAAAGGCAATAGCAGCAAATTATGTACCTACACACAAATTGTTTCAGTGATATCTGTATTTAATAGGACATGATAAAATTAAATATTTAGGAGTATGGATTAAAATGATTCTGGTGTGGCTAAGGATATGTGGGAAGAGACTAAACAAATGATAATGCAAAAACTCAGAAAATGAAAGCTTTGTTATATTGCTATGGATAGCAAGATACAAGCAGTCAAAATGTTTTTAGTCCCTTTACTCAAACACAGGTCAGGCATATTTTTATCAACCAGAGGAGAAGTTGTGAATAGCAATTAATAAAGAGCTGAAGGACTTTATCTGGGAGGGAAAGATGGCAAAAGTGAAGTGGGATAAGCTGATTCTTCCAGTAGAACAAGATGGATTGGGATTACCCAATTTGAAGGGGTATTTCAAGGCTACACACTTAAGGCCCCTATACACAGCACATGCAGAAAACTATAATTCAAAGTGGAAAGGGATGATGTTGAAATGGGGGGGGGGCTCAAGAAACAAGGAAAGGCTGGGATTTCGGGTGAAGGCCTTTAAGGAGAATAACAATAATGATACAGAATATAATATCCATAAAGTAGCAGGAAGTATTCTAAGAACTAAGCCAATATGGGAATGGAGAAAGGAGATTCTGCCGATAGGGATGACTACAATTAGGGATATAAACAATAGGCAAGAAGGTGTTGGACTTTACTGGAGAAAACTGGCAAAGGAGCCAAGGTATTGGGAGTAAATAACTAGAGAGGGAAAGGTCACAGAATGGGAAGAGGTCAATAATTTATTTGGACTGCAGGTTAGAGATTGCCTTCCCTATCAAGGACTGATATCAGAGTATAGGCAAAGAGAAAGAAATAGCGGGATCCTAAATGAAAGGCCAGCAATGGCAGAGTTTTTATTAGAATCTAGAACAGAAGCTGCCATTAAAAAAAGGAATAATTAGTACAGCATATAAAATATTGCATGATAACTATACGATTGAATCACTGGAGCTTAGAAAGCATTGGGAAGAGAGATTGGATAAGCAATACACAAAGAAACAATGAGAGGATATATGTATGTCTCCAAAATATGCAACAAAATCTAGAAGATTTAGGATTTTTGCTTGGAAATGTTTACATATATATTTTTATACCCCAAGTAGACTCCAGAGAATTTTTCCTCAGGTAGACAGCAAATTTTGTAGGTGTGATGGAGAAGAAAGGTACTTGGGAACATATTTACTGGGAGTGCGGTGGGTTAGTAGACTTTAAGGATTCCCTGCAGGATGCACTGTCAGAGATGCTGGGTGGGTGGATTGGTGTGACCAGGGAGATGACTTTTCTGAGCTATGATACAGAATCAGAATTGCCTATACAAGGTAAGGCCTTGCTGTGTCTAATAATGGTGGCTGCCAAAAAAAGCAATTACTAGAAAATGGAAATCAAAATCTAAACCAATTATATTAGAAGTAGTGAATATAGTAACAGAGATAAAACTGGAACTGAGATATTTAGAAAAGGGTAGGAGTAAGCTGTATAGGAAAAATGGGAAGTGTGGGAAAATTACATACAGGGGAAGAATGAAGTTTAATAGAGGGCAGGAAGTAAATGAGCTGGGTAATGTTTGAAAATGGTTGGGTAGACTATAACTGTTGTATAATGTTTGCAACTGGGAGTGTGTTAGTATGGTGTGATGTAAAATGCTTGCAACTAGGATTGTATTGGTGTGTTTTCTTTTCATTTATATAAATGTATGATTGTTTATGTTGTAAGTGATGGTTTAATAAAAATGTTTCTCGATTTAAAAAAGGGGCAGGAGTTGAATAACTTATGCAATGTTGCTTAGGTTATATGATATATAGCAATATACGTGAAGTATAATGCTTATTAATGTTAATTTAATACAGTTTGATTACTGTTGTATAAATGTAAATTTGCCTGTGTCACAAGTGATAATTCATTAAAGGCGTTAAAAAAAAGAAAGTACAGTTGTGTAAGTAAACTTATCATTAACAGTAGATGTTCAAACAAATCATTGTTGCAATAGCCTATGTTATATGAGTCATATCCTGCCAAGAATATGACAACCATCCTGCTTCCAAATCTAGTGGGACATGCCATGCACCTTAACTGCTGAATAGCTTGAGGAGAGAATTTTTGTGTCAGTGGTTAGAATACTAAATCTTCAGAGCTTTCCTGCCAAAGAGTAAAGGGAGGCCAGAGCCCTGTAAGTATGTGCTAGATAACAACTGTACTATGGTCATCATTAGATCACTGCTGCAGTAGCCTAAGTTTTTGGGGTTGGCATAATGGTTAAGGTGTTTACCTCACAAACACAGGTTGCAGTGTTTGATGCTCACCTTTGAGGTCATTTGTCTACCCCACAAGGGTAGCTAGCCTAGTACTTACCCACAAACAAAGTAATTTCACCATATGTGTTTAATTTTATACTTCTGTGGTGGTGTTTGCATTAAGTACCTAGATCCATGGTTTTCTTACACTTGAGCGCTCTACCAGCCATCTTACATTAAGAGGGATTTTTTTCTGCACCCTTGTGGTAGAAGTGTACGGAACTAGAGCCATATGAGTTGGGGATTGCTGGAGGAATATGCTTTCCTGATTGATAGTCTGTTTTATTTTTTTTTCCAGATAATATTTAAGGCTCACATTCGTGAGGTGCTACTCTCTGTACAGAGGTGGTTGGCAGTGCTCTGTATAGATGCAGATGACTTGTAGAGAGGTTTCAACCATCAGTGCAATCAGTCCTTGCACTCTGCTGTTCTAGGAGCAACCCATTTGTACGCTGAGCAGCATTGCCTTATTGGATAACCCTAAACTACACAAGTACAGCTCTCACTCCTAACCCCTGAGCTATTAGCACAGCTCAGTCAAAGTAACCCACTCCATTCCCCAATATAAAACACAGTAAAACTTGCAATCTTGAGTGGGCAATTTCCCATCATCTCACTGGCCAGCCGGGTAGACATGGGTATCCTAAGACAATGTAGCAATTGTCTCGTGTATACTGACAACCATTTACTTCTAAAATAAATTAAAACTGTATGTGAGAGAAGTAGTTACACTATGAAATTGCAGGCAAAACTCTCACATAAAGGCAAATATAATACCAAATAGGTTGTCAGCATGTATATGCACACACACACACACACACACACACACACACACACACACACGCCACTTCCCAAACTAAATAAGGACTTGGCATATAAACCCACACATGCAGAGGTACTCACTAGTAAATTACTAAAACCTCAGCTGCCTCCCAAATACAACCTTCAGAAACCACACACAATGTAGCCAGCAACCACGACACACAATAACACACACCAGTGTCTCAACAAACAAGCCCATAAGGTGTCTCGGTACTAAACCCAACGCACTAGCCATAGGTGATTCCATAGTGAGACACAAAGATGTCCTGCTCACCAGGTTGGAGAAGGAGAACATTACAGTTAACTGCCTGTCAGGTGCCAGGATCTGTCAGGTCACTCAAGGACTCAGATCACTCAAGCACAAGTACCAGTATGACTCTGTCATAGCTCATGTGGGTGTGAATGACCTGAGATGTACCTTCCTGGACTATATGAAGAGCGACATGACTGAGCTCTCAAATTATGTGTTGCAGGCAGATATGAGCCTAGCCATGAGCAGGATTCTACCATCACCAAGGATGATGCCACAATACAAACAAAAAATGACATTAACAATTGGATACATTTTTGGTGTCAGTCCAAGGGGATCCAATATCTGTCAGGCTGAGAAGACATGATCGACAGGCTATGCTGCTTTGCCAGAGATGTCCTGTACCTGTCTCCTCTAGGCTTTCAGACACTGGCAAAGACATTAGCCACCCCTATTATGCCTTTTTTTAGGCAGCATCAAAACAACCAACCTTACAATGTAGCAAAATCTTCTCTGGATAAACTCAAAGTACTACTGCTTAATGCTAGGAGTCTCAACAAGAAACTGCACTCCCCTAGAAGCACTTATCTCCTTGGAAGATACTGACATCTGTGCAGTCACTGAGACATAATTCAAAGCCACAGAAAGTACTCCGACCATTCAAGGATACAACTCCTTCTATACATCGGGACCACAAGCTGAGTGGGTAAGAACTGAAGAAGGAGGAGTATCCATCTTCATTAGAGATAGGTACACCTCGAGATTGGTCAAACAGGATGACTCTCTCAAGTTACTCCATGTCCAAGTAACCACAGGAAAAATTCCCTGCCACATCATCTTCAGCTACAGGTCACCCACCATGAACCAGGAAAAGTATACCGCTTACCTAGACTTATTGGAGTCACTTACCCAGCAGCCTAACACCTTACTCAGGGGTGATTTTAATTATTGTACCATTGACTGGGGATCACATATGACCACAAACATGTGGGCTCAGAGGTATTTGGACTAGCCTAGAACAGCTAGTCAGCGCACCCATAAAGGGCTCAAATATCCTGGACATAATACTCACCAACAAGGGGTAGCATTGAACATTGCACCCCCTCAAACCCCCCCATGTGATGTCCTCCCTGGTAAGATCAGAACATAAAACAGTCTTCGTTGAAATAACCCATAAAGATTGAGTACTCCAAGCAAATATGTAGAACTTAATAAAACTGTTCCAAGAGCAAAAGGCTCACCCAAAATTATATCATATAATATCCACACAAGTTAAATAGAGGGTGAGTCCAACACAGGATCCAATATTTTACTTGTGTGGATATTATATGATATACTCTTGAGTGAGCCTTTTGCTCTTGGAACAGTTTTATTCATTTCTACATATTTGCTTGGAGTACTCGCTTTTACTTTGCTGTTCATTGAGAGCATGGCTGAAGGTCTAGCAAACAATGTGGAACTTCCCTATAATCTAGGTGAAGACATATCTAGTGGAAGTGAGATGAGCCCTACATGCAGTGCCACTAATAACTTTATTGAGGTGTCTTACTATCACTGATAATCCTGTACTGAATGGTGTGTTTGATATAAGTGATAAGTCAAAGGAAATGAACGGTTGTGATACAGCTTTGTTCCTGTTTGAGAATCCACATGTAAGAAGATGATTTGTTTAAACTGGAAAGGTTGCAGACACAGACACAGCATTTAGAAGCATATTTAGTCCTATACGTAGTTCAGTGTGGACTTAGAATTCTGTGCATGCTGACCTACGGGGCTCATTACCCTACATTATTATCTAAGTGGCAACAACTTAATTTGGACACGAGTTTTGGATATTTAAAGTTGTTAATAGAGTTTTTCAAACCAGAGGAGAGCACTCTCATTGAAAACATTACAAACCAAGAGACACTCTGTGAGTTATTTCCATCCTCAGTGGTTGACAGGAGTGTCCATGACATCACTGGCTCTGTTTTGATATATGAGAGGAAGCTCCTACAAAGTAAGAGAAAGAAAATTGCTCATGACATGAATGACTTTAAGAATGGCCATGTTTTTACATGGCCTAGAGACTCTACAAATTAGGTCGGTGAGCATAGAATGGAGAAAAATGCTGTTACTATGGATATAGTAAACCGTGAGAGCATGTCAGCCACTGGTAAACAGAATGATTTGGGGAAAGCTGTTTATGAACCATCCTTTAATAATGACTGCAGACAAAGTATGTCTATGGGAGCCCCAGGAGTCAAGGATGACCCATTACCTTTGGGCAATAATGTGAGGAGGAAAACTACTTATTCAGCTGTTTGGACATTGAGGAGAACTGATAAGGACATCTCTACTTTTCCATTTTTTCCACTACCCGTCGATTGGAAGCAGGTGAGGGGCAACAACCACTCACAGAGCAGATGACATATGAAGCGGAAGTTACAACCAGACTCGGATAACAACAGAACTTTGAAGAGGATGTGGTTGCAGGCAGAAAATCATTAATATGGAACATTTATTCCAGGTATTTAACATTGGATGAATAAACTGTTTTAGAGAAAGGTTTAAGCTTCATACCAGCTCAACGAGCATCCTTTACTGATACCATTATTGACTTAAAAATGTTTTCACCTAATGTTGCTCTGAAGATCATGTTTAAAGACTCAACAGTTAAGAAAGATGTTAACGTTTTTAGAAAACCTAGTCTATTACCACCTGTAATACAGCCTTTACTTGATGTCTTTAGTCAGATTTGTGAAAGAAATATTTGTGTATTTTGAAAATGAGAATGCTAGAATTTTTAACAACCTTTTGAAATGTGAGACAAGTATTGCATTCATTGATTAATAATCCCACTATTATAGTTATTTGACCTGCAGATAAGAGTGGCCTTACTGTGGTGATGGATAGAGCTTTTTATTTTTCATCTATGTCTGCTCTATTAAGTGATACATCCACATACACTGTGATAAATTATGAGACTATTCTAGCTATGGAGGGGTGGATTCAGCATACCCTGGATGATTGTTTGGCATGTAGGTTGATTAGCTTAGACTTGTATAATTATTTGGCTGTGAAATAACCTCTTATTCCTATTATACAAGGATTGCCAATAGTCCACAACGATCAATATAGACTACCCTTTACCAATTGTAGTGGGAAGATACTGGTGCACTGAGACCTTCTCAGTTTTTGTTGAAAAACATATAAGACCAGTTATTGACAGAAATGAATATGTGCTGAGAGATTCTAAGCAGTTTTTACATAACTTATTTCAGTTTAGCCAACATTACACACTGGATTCATTATATATACTTGTGACTATGGACATTCAGTCCCTATTCACTAAAATTCCTAATACTTATGGCCTGGAAACAATGAAGAATTATCTCCTACACCATAGTGATTATAATCATAAATTAATTGATTTATTACGTCTTTTTATGGAGGTCATTTTAGAGAATAATGCGTTCCTATTTGACAAATGATCTTATTTGCAAAATAATGGTGTAGCTATGGGCATATCTAGTGCCAATAGCTAGGTCAATATTGTGATGGCTTGGTGGGAAGATACAGCCATAGTTAAGAGTACATGGTTTGGAACACATACTTTGCTTTATCCGTGCTTTGTGGATGACATTTTTTTGATTTGGAGAGGGTATGATAATGAGTTACAAGATTTTTATGCATACATTAACACCTCACTTCCTTTCTTGAAGTTTACTATCATGAGTTCTCAGGAAAGGATAAACTTTTTAGATGTTGATATTATCAGGAAAAGTGACAGCAGTATTATTACTGGAGTCTGTAGGAAACCTTGCTATAGGAACACACATCTCCATAGACGTAGTATGCATCGCAGACATATTTTTCATAATGTGATAAAAGGCCAAGGTTTATGTACCTCCAGACTTTATGTAGAAGAAAGTGATTTTAGGGAAGAACGTGTTAAGCTGGGGAACAGATTCCATGACAGGGGCTACTCTGATAGTGAGATATTTTCATGTATGAGTGAAGTGATTAGTGCAAGAGACAATATAGAGAAACCATATTTTTCTGAAGAGGTTGTAGTGGATATTAGAAAGAATAGACAAGATGGACACAATCAAGTAGGTTTTTCCCTACATTTTAGTAGTGACCGTGATGGTATCATGGATATCATTAGAAACCATTGGTCACTTTTGACTTTGAGCCCACGGTTAGGGATATAGTGGGTGACCATCCAAGATTTTGGTTTAAAAATAAGTGGAATTTGCATAGAATGTTATGTTATCCATGTAGTCTGGATAGTGTGAGTTTGGACTTCTCGTCAATTGGTACAAGACCTTGTGCCTCCTGCTAATATTGCTCCTTTATTAATTCCACATCTGAGTTCAGGCACCCTGATACTGGACACCTTTCAGGTTTAAGGTTAGGGCTGATTGCGACTCTAGTAATGTAGTCTACAGAGCAGTATGCCAACTATGCCAAGCCTTTTACTTAGGTAAAACCAACAGAATGTTGAGATAACAAATGATAGAACATTTATATAACATTAAGATTAAATTACAGAGAAACCTAGCCAAACATGTCATTGGTTAAAGTTTACAGCACACTCAAGTTTATGGTTGAAGAAACCATTAAGATAAGGAACAGGAAGAGTGACATCAGCATACACTCAATCCATGGAAGCTAATTGGATTATTAGGATGTAAGCAGATAGGAGGAGTGGTCTCAATGACAAGGTGTCACTGAAACCATTCCTAAAATTAAGGGGTGTGCGATAATTTTATAATTCCTATTTTATTTTATTTGTTGATTTATGTTTTTGAATTGAATATTACTATTCTTAATTATATTTTTACTTTGCTGCAATTGCTTTGTCGCTGTGATTGTTCATTTGATTGGCTGAAAGTATTTAAGTGGTGGCAATAACTTTACAGCTGTTATTATTTATAGGAGTGTGATTGTTTTTATTGAATGATCTGATGAAGCAATGGGTTGTCATTGCAAAAGTGCTTACCATTTTTATATTGTTCATTAGAGTTTATTTTTATTTTTCTAACTCTTGTGTGTACCTTGTATATTTTCACTGATTCCACTGATCGGTTACTGACTGTTAGAGGACTGAAGGCTGGACCCTGCATTGGACTCGGACACTATTTTACTTGTGTAAACCCATAAAGATCAAAAACTCTTAAAAAGTTTTCCAGAACAAATTGCCTCCAACTAAGTGAGGCCATAAGAAATTTCAAAGCCCACCTGAACACAAAAGCAAAGACTGCAATGCAGAGGTGTGCACAAATGCCCTGTATAACCACTTAAGCAGTTGTATAGAATCAGCTGTACCTAACCAGATTAAAACCAGGTCTTGTCGGAAAAACAAGCCACCCTGGTGGACCCCCAGTATAAACAGGCTATACATCAACAGAAAGGAACTAATGTCCAAGAACAAGAGGGAACTGACTCAGCAGAGGAAGAAATCCCTTACTAGTCTAAACAAACACATTAGAGATATAGTTAAATTATCCAAATGTATTACAAAGGAAAAATAGCCTCCCTAGCTAAACAAAATCACAAGGCATTTTTTAACTACATCTCAAAGCTTAAGGGCAATACCCAGCTATGTGTAGAGCTGGTTGTAGATGGCACCACCCATACTCAGAGGAAATAGCCAACCTGCTAGCAGACAGATTTGGTTCAAACTTCACCCGTGTCAACACTGGCCACCCCCAAAGTATACCTGCCACCACTCCTCTGCCTATTATCTCTAGAGAACAGGTCTCTGTGCTCTCTAAGGGCAAAAATATGGCATTAATGGGACAGATAAGAGCATAGATTGCCTTTTAAATAACTTAAAACATGACCTAGCTGAACCACTTGGATCCCTATTTAACTACAGCCCCAGTACTGGCTACATTCCGGCAGACTGGAGGCAGCAACACTCATCCCTCTGCACAAGAGGGGGACCATTAACCAACTGCTATTAAGTGATAACCTGGCAAAATTTCAAGCCGCCATAAACCCTGACATCACTGCTGCCTATGCAGAACTGTTCACAGACACCACATACAAGCATGTTAATAGCTGCATACAGGCAGATGTATCCACCAGGAAGAAGTACAGAACTTGGGAGGGTGGCCTAATGGTTAAGGTGTTTGCCTTACAAACACAAGGTACAGGGTTTGAATCTCACATGGGATAATTGACTAGGCTTAAAATGGCTCGCAAGGGCAGTTAGCCTAGTACTAATCTATGAACCTATGAACCTAAGAACTAACTCAAAAAACAAGCCACTCTGGTGGAATCACAAAATCAATAGGCTTTATAACAGAAGGGAGAAATAATGGCATAAATTAGGAGGTGCAGCACCCAGCAGGATAAAAGCACTTTCAACAAACTAAATAAACAAATTCAGACGACAAATAAAGTCTACCACAGCCAACTTTGAGGTAAATGTGACCTCCCATGCCAAGGACAACCACAAGGCATTTTTAGCTATGTCTGCACCCTCAAAGGCAATACACAATTACATGCAGAGCTCACTGTAAATGGAGCCACCTATACTGAGATATTAGATATAGAAAATTTACTGGATGACAAATTCATCTCCAACTTTACCCCCTCTCCCCCTCAACCTTCTCTCAGGAAATATCATCAAATATAACTCCCCCTTGCTGTCACTAGTAAACAGGTCCTTAACGCTCTCGCTAAGGGCAAGACTATTGCATCAGTGGGCCCAGACAATATCCCAGGATGCCTTCTAAACAGCATGGAACAGGACCTATCAGGCCCTCTGGAATTATTTAACTGTAGCCTCCAAACAGGCTTTGTGCCACATGAATGGAGAACTGCAACAGTCATCCCTCTGTGCAAAGATGGACCATCTACAGACACTGGAAACTATAGACCTATAAGTCCCACTAGTTTTACATGCAAAGCCATGGAAATAATCAATAATGATATAGTAAATCTCCAGACAATAGACCCAACCCAGTCTGGTTTCATCAAGGACAGGTCATGTCTACTCAATCTGCTGGACTTCTTTGAGAAGGTTACCAAAGCAATGGATGAGGGCAAAATCATTCACACTGCCTACCTTGACCTGGCCAGGGCATTTTTGACAAACTCAAGAGGTTAAGTAAAAACTCGTATGTCACCTGGTGGATAGACAACTGGCTCACAGACAGGACCCAGGAAGTTAGAATCAGGGAGTCCACCTCTACAAAGAGGCCAGTCACAAGTGGAGTCCCTCAGAGATCAGTCTTTGAACCATTCCTTTTTGGCATTTATTGTTCTGACATCAGGGCCAATGTTGATGGTCTCTGGCTGACTAAATTTGCAAATGATTGCAAATTATAAGCGGTCATTGAATCTCACACCAACACAAATATTTTCCAGGAAGGGCTGACACAGACAAACAACTGGTGTCACAGCCATGGACTAAAACTAAATGTCAAGAAATGCATAATAGTATCCTTCAGGAAGTCATCCACCCCTGTAACTATCATATTGACTACACACCCCTTAGATTTGACCCAGTAGTCAGGGACTTAGGGACACACATAGACAGTAATCTATTCTTTGACCCTCAAGTGTCTACAGTAGTAAAAATCATTCTATGTTGCACAACTTATAAACAAAGGTATGGCATCTATGTCGAAGGACGTCATTGTTCCTCTGTATGTGGCATTCATCAGACCTGTCATTGAGTATCATGCCCCCTTTGGCATGTACCTAACCAAGCATATCCAGCAAATGGAATGTCCCCAGAGGTTCCTCACTAAAAGAATACAGGGCATAAGTAAAATGTTCTATGCAGACGGCCTCAAGGCTGTATCCCTGTATTCTGTCTCCTACAGGCTGTTGAGGGGAGAGCTACACCTGGCATACAGGGCACTGCCAGACCCCACCTTGATGGTCCTCCTGCATATCAGCAAAACAAACAGTACCAGAATTACCCTTTTTAAAGACTTAAACCTTGCCTATGATATAAATAGGACCTGCTGGACAGACAGGTATGTATCCCAAAGACTACACTGTATCTGGAACAGGCTTCCCACCCATGTGAAAGTACAGTTGTGTACACTTGCCATAAATGTAGATGTTCGAGTATATTCACTGTTGCAGTCATCACTTGTGGGTTATCCCTGCTGGGTAGCCGTTAGCTGGCCCAAATACTAGAGTGAAGATATTCCCTCCTGCATCGGCTGCAGGTCACCAGGGACTGACATCAGGTCATCAGTGGTATAAAACAGGGCAGCTGACACCATTAAATCAGTTTTCCTTGCTCCAACCTATAGGAGCCCTGCCCAGAAGGCCTGAAGAAGGCCAACCTGGAGCACTGCCATATGTATGGATAAGTGTGAAGGAAACTGAGAGAGAGAAATAGATGGTGAAGGAGGGAGGGAAACCAAGACTGCAACAGTGAATCCACTCAAACATCTAAATTTATGGTAAGTGTACACAACTGTACTATGTTCTTCATGTTTCACTGTTGCAATCATCACTTGTGGGAAGATTCCCAACGCTGAAGAAAGGGTGGATGGTAGAAGGGTAAGGACAAGAGTAACAGGAAGCCCTGCTCTAAGCAGGACTTAGCATGCCCTGCAGGACTGCAGAGGCAAAGCCAGCCTGGGGTTTGGAGAAAAGAGGCAAATGGTAGTGTTTGGTGAAGGTGTGGATGGAAGTCCATGTGACAGCTTCTAGGATGTCCTTGGTAGGGACCCCCCTGAGGAAAGGAGTGGAAGTAGATGCTGCCCTAGTGTAATAGCTTTATCCAGGCTTGGATTGGAATTTTTCCATGGAAGAGGTAGCAGAAATGGATACAGTTGGATATCCATTTAGAAATGGTCTGCCTGGATAGAGTTTCCCCTCTGCCCCTGGGATGAAGCTGACCAGACGCTGGTCAGTTTTTCTGAGAGGCTTGATTCTATCCAGATAGTACCAGAGTTGTCTGTGCACATCCAGTGAATGAAGGATTATTTCCCCCCTGTTCTGAGGGTTAGGAAAGAAGGTGGGAAGATGTATAGCCTGATTCAGAGTTACTTCAGACACCACCTTAGGCATGAAAGATGGGTTAGTTCTAAGAGACACCCTGTCTGCATGAAAGATAATGAAGAGCTCAATGGCCATGAGCATCTGCAGTTCAGAAACCCTCATAGCTGAGGTTATGGCCAGCAGGAAGGTGGTCTTCCAAGAGAGTTATTTTAGTTCAGCAGAGGCAGCTGGCTCAAAGGGAGGTAAGGTAAATTTTTCCACGACATAGTTCAGGTCCCAGGCAGGTGTAGGAGGCCTCTTAGGTGGCCTGATGTGAGATACCCCTCTAAGAAATTGTTTTAGCAGGGGGTGGGAGAATAAAGCCTGCTCAGTAAGGGAATGGGAAGAGATAGCTAAGGAATGGATCTTGATGGAAGAGTCAGATAATCCTTTTTGTACTAGCTCCACCTGGTAGTCTAGAATCAGACAGAGAGAAGCAAGGGAGCTACTTGTACCCTTAGTTTGGCACCAGGCATTGACTCTTTTCCATTTTGCAGAGTATGATTTCCTGGTGCTAGGCCTCTGGCCTCCTTAATTATATCCAGGACCTGTTTGCTCAGCAGTGGGTTGTTATTTGCTTTTGGGGTATAAGCCAGGTAGACAGGTTGAGAGTTTGCAGGCTGGGATGCAGTACTGTCCCTTTTTCTTGGGTTAGAAGTTCTTCTTTGAGAGGCAGGTTCCTGGGCAGCTCTTTGGTTAGGCTGAGTAGCAAGGGCTACCAATGTTGCCTGGGCCAATTGGGAGCAATTAGTATAGCTCTTGGCCCTTCCTCTCTGATCTTTAGGAGCACCCTTGAGATCATTGGCAAGGGGGGGGGTGTAAACAAGCAGGTTGCCCCAATGGAAGGAGACAGCATCCACCTTCCAGGGTTTTGGGTGGAACTCCCTGGTGCAGAACTGATCTGTCTGTTCTGCATGGATACGAAGAGGTCTACTTGCGGGACCCCCAAGGTTTGGGAGATTGAGAGGAAGGTCTCTCTCTGAAGCTGCCATTCGTGGGGGTCCAGGACACTTCTGATGAAGTGGTCTGCTAGGGCACTGTGTTCCCCTGGGATGTACTGGGCTATCAGGTGAAGGCCCATCATCGAGACAGTCTGCCAGAGAAGCATGGCTAGATGACAAAGTGGGTAGGAGTGAGTCCCCCCCCACTGCTTGTTGATGTACCACATGACTGTGATATTGTCTGTTCTGATGAAGAGCACCCCCAGATTCAGGTGGCTCTTAAATGCTGTGATAGCCATGTGTACAGCCATCATTTCCTTTAGGTTCATGTGTAGGTCTACGTCCCTGAGGTCCCAAGTGCCTTAGGTGCATGTCTCCTAAGTTTGCCCCCCCCCCCAAGCTTTGCTGTGAGGTGTGTTCTGTGAGCCAAGTGGGAGAAGTACTGGGGCAGAAAACTTTGTTTTTCTGGAGAGAGGAAGGCTCTTTAGATGGAAGTGTCCGGGAGAGCTCCCAAGAAGGTGATTTGTCTGGTGGGTTGGAAATGGGATTTTTCCTTGTTGATTGTGAATCCCAGAGAGGTAAAGTGGGCTTGGACAAAGGTAAGGTCTTGCAGGAGCTTTTACCTGCTGTCTGCTTGTAGAGGTAGTCGTCCAGACAGGGGCAAATTTGAATGTTTTTCTGCCTGCAGAAGGCAATGATGGGCCAGGCATTTTGTGAGAACCCTGGGAGCAGTAGATAAGCCAAAGGGCATAGCAGAGAACTGACAGTGTTGTGAGCCTGCCCTGAAGCAAAGAAACCTTCTGCAGGACTCCCTTACCCAGGCATTTGGGGTCAGCATGGGCAAGAGCTTTTGGAGCGTAAGCATTTTGAATTTTGGTACTATCGATGAAAGGTTTAGTGTGGGTAGATCCAGAATGGTGTGCCAAGTGCCCTCTTTTCTGGGTATCAAGAACAATCTTGAATAAAACCATTTTCTGGCTTGTTCCTGGGGTACAGGCTCTACTGCTCCTTGAGTACAGAGTTTCTGAATTTGTCTTAGGGCTTCTGCCCATTGATTTGTAGGAATGTCTGGGTACCCTGATAAGACTGGACTTTTTTTGAAGGTGAATTTGTATCCTTGGTAAATGATTTTTAGGACCCATTGGTCCATTGTGGTGGATGAGCAGTTGTCTTTGTAAAAGGTTAGCCTTACACCTAACCTTTGGGGAAGGGGAGAGGGGCAGAGGAGGGATGAGGAGTCGGTGTGAATCCTTTGGGTAGGGAGTGGACTTAGAACTCCCTGCTCTGGGGGTTGCAGAGGTCCATTGTCTGGGCCTCTGTTGTCCTTGTGGTTGCTGCCTGGGGGGGGTCTGTCCCTCCGCCCTTTCCTTTGCACAGACCTAAAGTGGGCAGGAAAGTACCAGTGTTTGGTGGGAAAGTTCCTGCTGAATCTGGGAGGTTGAACCTGGAGGAAATATTTTACTGTCTGCATTGATATGACTTTACCCTCCATTTTTTTGCTCACTTCCTCCTCTAATTCCAAACAAGCGGTCCTTATCTAGGGGTGCGTCTAGGAGTTTTGATTTGACATGATCAGGGAGAGGTTGCTCTTTCAGCCATGCATGTCTCCTAATAACTGACCCCACCACTGTAGCCCTGCTAGAGGCTTCTAGGGCATTGTATCCACAGTGGTGGGAATGCTTAGCCACGTGAGAGCTGGAGTGTAGCTCTCTGGAAGCTGAACTGTCTGGCAAGGACGAAATTTTTTGCTTTAAAAGTTCCAAGGTATGTTGCTGATATTTTAACATATGGAACTGGCAGTTTAAAGCTCTAATAGCTAAGGTACCAGAGGTGTATACTTTTTTACTCCATCTGTTCAGAGCTCTGCTAGCCTTGTCAGATAGAATAGGGTTTTTGGAGGAACTGGCCTTAGCCCCTTTAGGTCCTTGGGTGATGACCTCTGGGTCTGCTGCAGGATTTTTTAATAAGTATTTATGGGTGTCTGGCATGTAGTACCTGTAAGGCTTTCTAGGTGCAGAAGGCAGTGCATCAGGTGTGAGGCTAGACTCCTAAAAACATCCTCCACCACATCTAATATGGGAGGGATGGCTAAGGGTTTGTGCTGGGGAAGGTCCAGAAACTCTCTTAGCCTCTTCTTAGACTGGGGATAATCCTGAGATTCCCAATGGAAATGTTCCCTAAGGGTGTGTAAGGTCTCTCCAAATGATAGATCCTCGGTGGGGATACAGATGGGATGGACTCCTCTGCATCAGAATCCTCAAAGGTGGTAAGGGGCTGTTGTTCACTGTCTGAGTCCAAAAAGTCAGATTTGTCAGAGTCCGCTTCTGACAGAATATCTGGGGAAATTTCCCTTTTTCTTTTAGCTGGAGTAGTCTGATTACCTCTGATAAAAGTGATAAGGTCCTCAGCCATCTTGAGAAGCTGTTGTGACTGAGCAGGTTGGGTTTGAGGAAGATGGTGGCTAAAAATTGTTTTCCTGGGAGTGGTTCTGCTTTTAGGCCTCGGTGTTTCAATGGGCCTGGGTGCGGATGTAGCCAACAGGGTGGCTCCTCAGAAGCCAGTGCCTGCAGAGCAGTTCTGGACCCAACTGCAGGGCTGACAACCAAAAACTCGGCAGAGGTAGTCTGATACAGTGGTGTACCAAATTCCGAATGGGTCCCGGTAGAGGCCTGCGGAGGTATAGTGGCAGGTATCAGGGGCAGCGTAGGCACCTCACTGAATTCCTCTGTGCTAATGGCTAACTTCAGGGCAGAGTCGTCCGAAGTTCTAACTTTATTTGGTCTGTCCCTTTCTTCATCCTTTCTCTTTTTGGGGATATCCACAGTATGCTGACCGACGGACACCACTTCATACTGTGAAGAACTATCTTTGAAATGCCTAGCTACAAATCCTGCTCTATGGCAAATAGTTCTAGGGTTAAAAAGAACACAGAACCGACAACTGGGAATGTCATGGTCTATGCCTAAACAGGTTACACACAAGTTATGGAAGTCTCGGTGTGGTATTTGTTTTCCACAGCGGAGACAATTGTTTACTTTTTCGGACAGTGGTTAGAGCAAGAAAAAGGTCCTCAACAGGGTACTTAGCTTTTAGTCATTTTCTACTTCACTCTGGCAGCGGCCGACCAATGCACATGCAAACTGCTTCGGCTTTGGGCTCCACGGCAAGAAATACTGATGTAATGGTGTTGGCTGCCCTGTATTATACCACTGATGACCTGATGTCAGTCCCTGGTGACCTGCAGCCGATGCAGGAAGGAATATCTTTACTCTGGTATTCAGGCTGGCTGAGGGCTACCCAGCAGGAATAACCCACAAGTGATGACTGCAACAGTGAAATACAAAGAACATGCAGAGTTCCTCCCTCACCCAATTCAAGTGTAATTTTGACAATTGGATGGGGAACAGGAACTTCATCCCTCGCTTCACACCTGCGGTTCTAATGGGCACAAGCAACCTGTAAATAGTTCATCTCCCAGGCCCCTGCTTGTAAATGTTTCATCTCCCAAGCTCCTGCTTACACTTATCAAGGGTGTCAGAACTTGTCAGAGATTTGGGATGCATGGCTAGGCTTAAAAAGACCCTTGTGATTGTTAGCCTAGTAAACACTTATGAATCTATGAACCTATGCCCCTGGAAATTATAGACCCATACGCCTGACTAGCCTTATCTGCAAAGGAATGGAAAGAATCATTTTGGACCTTATTAAAAAGAAGAAAGGTAACCTCCAAACTCTGGACCCAACCCAGTTTGGATTCATTAATGGGTAGATCCTGTGTGTTACACCTGGTTGATGTGTTCGAGAAGGTCACCAAGGCCAGGACAAGGGAAAGACTGTGCATACTGCCTACCTTGATATAGCCAAGGCATTTGACACTGTTCCTCAGTCAGGTATTATACAGAAAGTCTCTCAGTTGGGAATTAACACCTACATCACCAGGAGGGTAGCCAAATAGCCCACCAACAGGACACATACTGTCAAAGTGGGTGAATTCACATCTATCAAAAGGCCAGTTACTAGTGGCAGACCACAGGGCTCTGTGCTGGGCCCATTACTGTTTGGAATTTATTTCTCAAATCCCAGGCAAATGTGGATGGCCTGTCTAACTTTGCCAATGACTGCAATTTGGATGCAAGCATCAAGTCTCCCAATGATACCAATATACCGCAGAAAGGATTAACGCAGATAAATGAATGGTGCCAAAGTTTCAGACTGAAGCTAAATACAAAAACAATGCATAATTATTCTGTTTGGGAAAGCTAACATACCTGCTAATTACAATATAGACAGCACCCCCCTAAGAGCAGACCCAGTGGTATGTGACCTGGGTACTCAGGTTGATAGCAATCTGAACGTTGACCGCCATGTGTCCACAGTGGTGAGAAAATCCTTCTATGTGGCACATCTCAGAAGTAAAGGCATCTAGGTCTAAGGATGCTATGATTCCACTGTAGTTGGCCCTCAACAGATCACTAATTGAGTATAATGCATCCTTTTGTATGTACGTCACCAGTCATCTGCAACAGCTAGAAAGACCCCAGAGGTTTCTCACCAAAAAAATACAGGGTACACAAAATAAATCCTACCCAGAAAGACTGATACCTTATCACTAATGGTCAATCTGTGTCTTGCTTACACAGCAGTCTCTGACTCAGCCATGATGGAAGTGTTACACATTCATAAATCAAATTTCAAGAGGGTCACCCACTCTAAGGATCTGCAACTAACCTCTGACATGAACAAATCATGCTGGGGAGATAGATACATCTCCAAGAGACTACCTTCTTCTGGAACAAACTCCCCATTCATGTAAAACCGAGCCCTTCCCTGACCCTCTTCAAGAGCAACCTGGAGCAATGGATGAGTAATCGTAAATTTACTCCTGGCACCCATGTCCCTCATAAACAGAGGCAGTCGGTATTAATTACCCTACCATAGGTGCATACCTCTGTGAACTTAGCTCACTTAATTGACAATTGGATAATTTGGGATAAATATGGCTAGGCTTGTAAATGCACATGGGCCATTAGCCTAGTAACCTCCAATGAACCTATGAACCTACATGTATAGAATACCAAAGATTAGGAAGAAGGATCAAAGTTCAGGATCCCTTGGAGAATAGTCCTAGCAAGCCTACCCTACAACTAGAGAAATAATCTATTTTGTTGTGCTTTGTAAAAGTGTGCGCAGATTATCAAATAGCTGCCTCTAGTATACTTCTAGTGTCCACTCATTTCTAGAAAGTCAAAGAAAAACCCAATGCTCTGGTAGACTGGGCCCTGATCTTGCCTGAAAGTGACTGCACTGGTGGAGTGGGCCCTGATCTTGCCTAAAAGTGACTTGTTATGGTGAAATTAACAAAAAAAAAAATAACACAAGGCAACCATTTAGAAATTGTCTGTTTTGAATCTGATTTCCCCTTCTTATATTCACAGGAAATAAATAGTTGATCACTATTACTTGAAAGTTTTTGTCCAATCAGTGTAGCAGCTGAATTGTCTGTGGACATCCAGTGTGTGTGTAAATTTTTTTCTTCCTTATGTTTTGGTTCAGGAAAGAAAACAGGAGGATGAATACCCTCACTCAAAGTAAACTCTGAAATGACTTTTTGCAGAAATGAGGGATTGTTTTCTTCAAGATAACCTATCCTTGTGAAAGATGAAGTAAATTTGAATTACCATTAAAGGCTGTAACTCTGGTAATACTTTGAGCAGAATTCAGAGCAATGAGTGACACTGTTTGCCAAGAGAATAACTTCAAACCAGCCTCATAAGCCAGTTCAGACGTAAAAAGTGTAAGTTTCTCCAATACACAATTAAAATCCAGTGAGGCTGAATACAAATTGGAAAGATCCATGGACAGACAAGCTGAGATGGCTGAAAAAAACTAAGACTGGCCAGAGGATGATAACTCACATAAATATTGTATAGCCAGAGATGCTTGAGCCTGAAAAGGATTTTAGTACTTAATTTGGCACCAACTAGAGCATTTTTTCAACTTACCCATATAGGATTTTCTAGTAACATATTTCTTAGCCTCCTTTAATACCTGCTGCACATCCCAAGAAGGGTACCAAAAGGGTACTACAACTCTATTATCCAGACAGTCAACAGAAGAAGTTGAAGGTCAGGGTGTATTAGGCAACCCATGTCTTGTGTGAGTAAGTCCATTCTGTGAGGGATCTAGTGGCAATTGCCCTTCACCATTTTCAAAAGGGAGAACCACTGTTGCTGGGGCTAAAAGAAGGTCATCAAAATTATCCTATAAGAATCCTTCTGAATTTTTGAAGAACCCTGGCTGTCAGAGGAAAAGCATACAGAAACATTCCTGTCCATAGGAATAAAAAGGCATCTGTCCTCCAGTCCAGGCCTTTGTACAAGAAGCCCTGAAACAGAATTTCTTTAATTGTGTATTGTGAATGGAGGCAAACAGATCTGCTTGAGGAGTTCCCCACAGTTCGATCAATATCTAGAAGACCCTCGGTTTCAGCTTCTGTTTGCTGGGGATCTTTTCTGGTGCTCAGTTTGTCTGCAACAACATTTTGCTCTGACAGAATGTAAGTAGCTCATAGGGATAGATTGCTCTGAGTTGTTAAATCTCAGGCTACCATAGTTAGTCTGCAAAGGTGGTAGGATCTTGTTTCCCTCTGTAAATGCACCACATCACTGTGGTGTTGTCTTTGACTGCTAGTTAGAGATCCTGGAACCTAAAAATGATTTAGAGATTTGACAGCATTTGTTAGAGCCATCATTGTTTTGCTACTGATGTGTTTCAGTGTGTCTTTCTTGTCCTAATGTACCTATGGTAAGGACCTTGTACTTTCATCCCCCATTGCGCATACCTACCGAAGTAAAACTTGAGGCATCTACGGTTACAGACTGAGTAGGGGCTTAGAAGGAAAAAGGGGAGACCTGGGCTGATAGTTAACAGATCTACCTACTAGAGTAACTGCCTTCTTACAAATCCCAACACTGAAATTTGAAATGGTGGGGGTTTCTGACACTGGATCAAAACAGATTTGAGGAACCATAAAGTTTCCCAAGAAGATTATATTTATATTTATTTATCCTTTGCTGACCAAGTCACTCCCACTAGGCTAGTGGCCTGAATCCCCAGACTGAGAAAAAGATTTCTTAACCAAGCCAGAAATTCTTGCCAAGTTGTAAAAGAATCTGTAAAAATAAGGCAGCCATCTAAATAAGTGAAAAGTATGACTGCCCTGCAACGTGCAATGGACTGTTACTGGAGCCGGGCACTTTGCACCCTTGGAGCTATAGATAAACCAAAGGGGTAGACAGAGAAATGAAAATGCAAACTAGATACAGAAAAAAACATCCAAAGTTTTTGAGAATTGTAATGGAATGATAACCATCTTTTAAGTCCAGAGTTACCAAAAAAAAGTGAGATGTGAAATGAAAGGTTAACAGAGACTGCAGAGAGTATTCTGAATTTTGGGACTTTGATGTGAAGGTTTAGAAAAGAAAAGTCTAGGAAAGGTCTTCAGGTCTCTTCTTTCTTTGTCACCAGAAAGATTCTTGAACAAAATCCTTTCCACACTTGATCTGGGAGAAGAGGCCCTATGATCCCCCCCAAGACAGTATTTGCTCCAGTGCAGGAGGAATGAAGGTTTGACTAGATTGATGTGGAAAAATCCCCTAAAAAGGAGGGTGAGACTCCCACTGCCAGTTACAGTTATTTTGAATAATTCTCAAAGTGTCTGAATTTATCTAGTGCCACAGAGGGAAGTGAAAACCTAGAATGTGACATAGTTTTACTGAAATGCCAAGGGGGGGGGGGGGTCATGAAGAGGCATACAGCCAGTCTGCTTTTTCAAATTGTCCTTGGTTTTGTTAAGGTCCACCCTTCTGTTTATTTGAACCTCCCTGACATTGTTTTCTGAAATGCTGTTTGTACATGTCTAATAAGACTATTTCCTATTAAAGGAGCCTGAACTGAAAGGAACGTTCCTATTGTGTTTTTGCATGAAGTAATGAAAAATCCGAGTGACCCCTGAATTAACTTTCCTCTTTCATCAATTTTTTTTAAGAATAATACCTCTTTATCTCATGCAGCCTTCAGGATCTCAGCTTTGACATCTTCCAGTAAATTCTGGGAATGTAGACAAGTAGACTTTCTCAGCATCGATCCAGTGGCAGCTGCTGTAGATATGGCATCAGCAGAGTCATAAGAACATTTTAAAGAGTGTCTGTTTACCTTAGACAGACTATATTAAAGAATCCAGAGATCCCTTAGTCTCTGAGGAAGGGAGATCAGTTGTTAACTTTCTCATATTAATAAAGTAAACTAGCAGAAAATTGAATATGTGAGTTTGATAATTCCCTATTCTGAAGGCTAAAATGGAAAAAATATACATTTCTTCCCAAACTTATCAAATGCTTTATCTTTGTCACAAGGAATGGGGTTAGCTGTCAAATATTTTTTGGTCATAGCATTACCTTTAATATCTTTTCATCTTTTTCATTACATTCAGAAAGCAATCTGCACGCATCTTACATTAGTATTCTTAGCTAATGGCTAGTAGTTTCATTTTTCTATTAAACAAACTAATCCTACAAAAACACTACTTTGCCCAAAGTTAGCTTTCCAGTATTTTAGCATCATTGTCTTCAAACTGACGTGACCAAAGTTTATTATTTCAAGTATAAGAAAAAGAAGTTATGTACTGACCATAATGTTCCATCTGAGTTGTCCATCTTTATTCCCCCCATTGGGAGGATTAGGGCAAAGTAGGTGCTGCACTTGTTGTTCAGGGGCAAGGCGAAGAGGTCGCAGCAAGGCTGGCCCCACTGGTGAAAAATCATTTCTGTGACTGTTGAATTGTGGGGCCACTCGTGAGGTAGAATAGACTGGATCAGTTTGTCTGCTATCACACTAGAGCGCCCCAGGATATGTGATGCTATCAGAAATTGGTTGGAATAAATCGCCAACTACCACATTCCGAGTGCTGGGTTCCCCCCTGTTTGTTGATGTACCAAACTACAGACATGTTGTCTGTTTGAATCGCAACAGTTCCTAGAGGGAGAACAGCCTGAAAGGCTTGCAATGCTAAAAGCACTACTCTCATTTCTAGGACGTTGATATGCAAACTGGCCTCAATGGGAGACCAAGTGGCTTGGATAGTCTTGCCCAGATAATGCCCCCCCCCCACTCCATCTGGGAGGCGTCTATGGTCACTATGGCCTTGGTCTGCTGTGGGACAAAGGTTCAGCCTAGAAGAATGTCATTCAAGTGCATCCACCAAGCTAGATCTTTTCTGCACTGATTGGTAATTAAGATCTGATGCAACATGATGATAGGTTGGTGAAGTACTGACTACTGAGATGCAAGTGGCCATTGAAGATTTTGCATGTGAAATCTTGACAGGGGAATTAGAGTTATTGTCACCACCACTGAAACTAGGATTTGTAATACTAGACAGACAGATATTTTCTTGCCGTGTTGTATCTTTCGAAGTTGTACCCTGATTTTTTGTAATTTTACTGGTGGAAGGGAGGCTAAAAAATGTTCATGTATTTAGCATTACTACTACGAACTCTAAACTTTGATTTGGAATCAGTTGAGATTTTTCATAATTTACAGTAATTCCTAGGTTGGAGCAAGTATGTAGAAAGTACAGTTGTCTACACTTACCATAAACGTAGATGTTTGAGTGTATTCACTGTTGCAGTCATCACACTTGGGTTATCTGCCTGCAGGTAGCCCTCAGTTGGCCCAAATACCAGGGACTTAATATTTCTGCGTCAGATGCTGTCACTCCAGGACTGATGTCAGGTCGTCAGGGGTATAAAAACAGGCAGCCGACGCCATTTCATCAGTTTTTCTTGTCCCAAATGTCAGGAGCCCCCCAAATAGGGAGCTAAGTTATGGTGGGGAAAACACCACCAATAAAAAGTAAATAGCAATACTAATACCAATACCCCTGAAAGGGGTGAGTAATAGCCATAGAGAGGAGAGAGAGAGAAATCAGGGGTCTGGAGGGAGGGAAACCAGGACTGCAACAGTGAATACACTCGGACATCTACATTTATGGTATGTGTACACAACTGTACTATGTTCTTCGTGTTTCACTGTTGCAGTCATCACACCTGGGTGGATTCTCAAAGCTGAAGAAGGGTGGAGGCAGTCAAGAAGAGTTAGGGCTGGCTAGTATGCATTGCAGGACTGCTGTTGCAAAACCTGCCCTGGATTTGGAAAAGAATGGAAGGTGGTAATGCTTGGGGAAGGTGTGTACAGAACTCCAGGTAGCAGCTTCCAGGATGTCCCTGGTAGGGACTCCCTTGGGAAATGCTGTAGAGGTAGATGCTGCCCTAGTGGAATGTGTTCTGACCCACTGAGGGGTTGGTTTCCCATGGTGCTTGTCCATTTGGAAACTGTTTGTTTTGAAATGGCATTGGCCTCTGCCCCTGTTGCAAAGCTGATTAGTAACTGGTCAGATTTTTTCTGAAGGGCTTAGTCCTATCAAGGTAGAATCTGAGCTGTCTGTGCACATCCAAGGAGTTCAGGATCTTTTCCCCTTTATTCTGGGGATTAGGGAAGAAAGTTGAAAAATGGATGGATTGATTTAGAGCCACGGTGGACACCACTTTAGACATAAAGGAAGGGTTAGTCCTGAGGGGAAACCCTGTCAGCATGGAAAATAATGAAGGGTTCCACAGCCATAAATGATTGTAGCTCAGACACTCTTCTAGCTGAAGTGATGGCCAGAAGCAAGTCTGTTTTCCAAAAGAGGAATTTTAACTCTTCTTATGCTGCTGGTTCACAGGGGGGAAGCATGAGCTTTTCCAGTACAAAGTTAAGGTCCCAAGCAGGGGTGGGTGCTCTCCTAGGCGGCCTTAATTTGTTTGCCCCTCTCAGGAACTGTTTGATAAGAGGGTGCGAGAAGAGAGGTGGCTCTGTGTTGCAATGAGCCGAAATGGCTGAGGCATGTATCTTAATGGAGGAGTAGGGCAGGCCTCTGTGGAGTAGATCTGCTAAGTAATCCAGGATTAGAGGCAGGGAGGGCAGAGTTGTGTCCTCTTCCTTTAGACTGAATACAGGAGCAGTACCTTTTCCACTTATCAGCATAGGATTTTCTTGTACTGGGTTTTCTGGCTTCAAGAATGACGTCCAGCACCTGTTTGCTTAGGGTTGCTGGGATAGGATTCAAGGGATAAGCCAGGCTGCAAGCTTTAGGGTTTGCAATTGCGGATGCAAAATCTGTCCCCCCTGCTTAGAGAGCAGGGTTCGGTTCTGTTGAAGGTGCCAGGGTGGCACCGGTGACAGGCTGTGCAGGAGTGGGTACCAGTGCTGGCATGGCCAGTCCAGGGCAATCAGAATTGTCCTTGGTCTGTCCTGTCTTATCTTGAGTAATACTCTTGAGAGAAGGGTCAAAGGGGGATAGGCACAGATTGAGAGATTTACCCACTGAAAAGAAAGGGCATCCACTTTCCAGCCCTGCTGTGAGGGTTCCTGGTGCAGAATTTGCTGAGCTGGTGGTTGTAGGGGGAGGCAAAGAGATACACCTCTGGAGTCCCCCATTTCTGAATCAGAAGGTTGAAGGTGCTGGGCTCCAATTGCCACTCATGTGGGTCTAGGAGATTTCTGCTTAAGTCATCTGCCAGTGAGTTTTGTTTGCCTGGCAGGAATTGAGCTTGCAGATGGACTTGCATGTCCAAGGCCATGTTCCAAAGGGCCATGGCAACCTGCACAGTGGGTAAGAGTGGGTTGCCCCCTGCTTGTTGATGTACCACATAAATGTGGTGTTGTCTGTTTTTATTAGAAGTTGTCCTGGAAAGAGTAGGGATCTGTAAAGCTGTTAGGGCATTCTGCACAGCTAGCATCTCTTTTTGGTTGATGTGCAGATGATTTTGACTTGGGCTCCAGTGGCCCTGAATGCATTTGCCGTCCATGTGTGCTCCCCAGTCATAGTCTGATGCATCTGTGGTTAGGGTCTGGGCAGTGTGGGGTTGAGTAAAGGGCAGTCCCTTGTTGTGGTTGCATGCTTCTGGCCACCAAAGGAACTCTGTACTTAGACAGGGTATGATAAGAATGACAGTTTCCAGGTCCTGAGAATGCTGGCACCAAAGACATTTTAAGGACCATTGAAGTTTCATCATATGCAGTCTTGCATATGGAATGAGCAGTATACATTAGGCCATGAACCCTAGGGCCTGCAGTATTGTTCTTGCAGATAGCTTGGTTCTGGTGACCATTTGTTTGAAGTAGGCTGTCAGTAATAATGTTGTAATGTTTAATATTTATTTAATATTGTTTTATTGTTTTAATTGGTTTTTTAGTTTTAATAGTTTTTTGTGTAATTGATTGTATATATTTATTGATACAAGAAGGAGGGTAGAATGTATTTCTGATGAAGAGATGAGATGAAAGGATTAGCGTGTATTAAGTGTTTTTGTTTTTTTTGACTGGATTATTCTATATTTCTTATTGTACCTGAGGTTCGTTAAGTAAGGCCCACCCACTCTTTTTGCTACACCGTTGGGAACTGATTTATTGGTTTTGTACTCATTTCTGGTTTTATTAGGCTGTCAGATAGACTTGTTTTTCTGAAGTGAGGAATGCCATTTGGAATGTTGTGTCCAAGCTTGCTCCCAGGAATATAATCTTTTGACTGGGTACCAGTTTTGATTTCTTTTCATTGATGGTGTACCCCAAGGAAGTGAGAAGGTTTTTCACAAATGTCAGGTCCTGCAACAGCAATTCCTGACTGTCCGCCTGAATCAGGCAGTCATCCAAGTACGGGTAAATTTGGATATTTCTCTGCCTGCAGTAAGCAATGGTTGGAGCCAAGCATTTTGTGAATACTCTGGGTGCAGTAAATAAGCCAAAGGGAAGTGCCCTGAAATGTAGATACTTCCTGCATGACACCCTTATAGGGATGTGCAGATAGGCTTCTTTTAAGTCTAGGGTGACTAACCAGGCATCCTTGGCTAGCATAGGGAGAAGCTGCTGCAGGGTAAGCATTTTGAATTTTGGTACCACCAGGAAGGTGTTGAGAATTGAAAGATCCAGGATTGGGTGCCAATAGCCCTCTTTTCTGGGTACCAGGAAGAGTCTGGAATACAATCCTTGAACTATCTGTTCTACTGGAACCGGCTGAATAGCTCTGAAGGAGAGCAGGGAAATAACTTGGCTTTGAGCCTCTGCCCACTGGTTTGGAGGAAGGTCTGGGAACCCTCTTGGGATTGGCAGTGAGTGGAAGTAAAATTTGTACCCCTGGGTACAATGTTGAGGACCCATCAGTCTTGTGTGATGGACATCCAGTTTTTTTGCATGAAGGGCAAGTTTTCCTCCTAGGGGAACAAGCAATTGGGCAGGTATGGGGAGTGGAGTAGAGAAGTCATTGTGAGTTTTTTTCTGTAAGGAGGTGGCTTACCACTCCCTGCTTTGGGGGTGGGGGCACTCCATTGCTTAGATCTCTGCATATCCTGAGACTGTAGTCTGGGTGGTCTGTTTCCCCTGGGTCTGGCTTGAGATGGGCTGGAAAGGACCAGTGTTTGGAAGGGCAATGCCTACTGAATCTAGGGGGTTGCACTTGTAAGAATTCTTTAACAGTCTGCATAGACTTAGCTTTTTCTTCCATCTTTTTAAGAACCTCTTCTGCTTTGATGCCAAACAAACTGTCCTTGTTCAAAGGAGCATCTAGTAACTTTGATTTGACATGGTCTGGCAAAGTATGTTCCTTGAGCCAAGCATGTCTTCTCAGTACAGAGCCAGTGACTGCTGCCCAGCAAGATGCTTCTAGGACATCAAAGCCACACTGCAAAGTATGCTTGCTGACTTGGCTTGCAGAGTGCATAATCTCCTGCAATTCTTTACTTTCTGCACAGTCTGTAAAGGTAGCCACTTTTTGTTTAATAAGTTCCATAATATGTTGCTGGTACTTCAGCATGTGAAACTGACAATTCAATGCCCTAATAGTAAGAGTTGCAGAGGTATACACCTTCTTACCCCATCTGTCCAAAGTTCTGGAATCCCTGTCCGAAGGGGTGGGATTCTTGCCTGTAGTTGCCTTGATACCTTTAGGCCCCTGGGAAATGATCTCTGAGTCAGCAGTAGGATTCTTGAAAAGAAATTTGTGAGTGGTCAGGTACTCTGTAGTACATGTCTGGTTTCCTAGGGGCAGGAGGTAAAGTATCAGGAGTAAGACTGGATTCCATAAAAATATCATCAACTTCTAGGACAGCGGGTATTGCTAAAGGCATGTGCTGTGATAAATCTAGGAATTTTCTGAGTCTCTTTTTGGACTGAGGATAGTCTTGCATTCCCAGTGGAAATGCTCTCTCAAAGTATGTAAGGTTTTACCAAAAGAAAAATTCTCTGGAGGGGAGGCAGAGGGAATGGATTCCTCTGCATCTGAATCCTCATAAGCAGATAAGGGCATGTCTTCATAATCAGATACCTCAGAGTCATCGGGCTCCTGGTCTGTTGAAGCTGCAGGGAACTGGTCTCTTTTCCTCTTAGCAGGGGAAGGCTGACTTCCCCTAATCAGCATAATAAGGTCTTCTGCCATTCTAAGCATTTGTCATTGTGGCATGGGAGTAGGTGCATGCGCTTTGGTCATCAGTTTTCTAGGCATAGCGCATACTCTAGGCCTAAGAAACTTGGTAGTTTTAGATAAAAAAAGAAGTCATCAGTTTGAGTCGAACATCGGTTGAGCGAAGAACTGCCTCAGAAGCCGGTGCCTGCAGGTTCCATAGTCAAAGAAGAGTCTTGCAGCATACCGGACTCTGAATGGGTCTCAGTAGAGGCCTGCAAATCCACTGAAGTGGGCATCAGGGACTGCAAAAGCGCCTCACTGAGTACTGGCAAACTGGTGACTAGCTTAACAAAAGTGTCATCGGCAGCTTTGGACCTATGCGGTCTGTCTTTGTCTTTATCCTTATGTTTTTTTGGAATATCGGCAGTTGGATGGCTTACCGAAGCCATTTCGGAACATGGAGATCGAGAACCAAAGAATTTAGCGACAATGAGAGCCCAACGACGAATGGTTCGGGCATTGAACAAGGCACAAAACCGACAGTGAGATACGTCGTGATCTGGGCATAAACAAGTGACGTAGTAAGAATGAAAACCGCTGTGTGGTATTTGCTTTCCACAGGCAAGACAATTGTTAACTTTTTCTGACATCAGTTAGAGAAAGAAAAAAGGATCCCCAATGGGGTACTTAGCTTTAGAAGACTTCAGGATTATTCAATTTGTAAACAAAAATTCAGGTAGCGGGCGACTGGCACTTGCAAACTGCTTCTGCTTCGGGCTCCTCGGCAAGAAAGACTGGTGTAATGGCATCGGCTGCCTGTTTTTATACCCCTGATGACCTGACGTCAGTCCTGGAGTGACAGCATCCGATGCAGAAATACTAAGTCTCTGGTATTCAGGCCAACTGAGGGCTACCTGCAGGCAGATAAACCAAGCATGATGACTGCAACAGTGAAACACAAAGAACATTGTAATCTCTTGCTAGTTCAACAGAAACCTGGTCGGAGATCTAATGAGCCAGTCAGGCAAATAAGGAAACATCTGGAATCTCTGCAGTCTCAAGTGAGCTGCTACTACTGCCATACATTTGGTGAACACACTGAGGGCCGTGGTGAGGCCAAAGGGCAGAACTCTGAACTGATAGTGACTGGCTCCCAGCCTGAAGCAAAGGAATCTTCTGGAGCGCTTGTCCATTTTTATGTGGTAATACGCATCCTGAAGTCTGTCGAGCACATCCAGTCATCCTTCTCCAGTAAAGGGAGAATGGACTGAACCGTGACCATCCAGAATTTTGTTTGTCAAACAGATTTGTTCAATAAGCTGAGATCCAAAATTGGTCTCCAGTCCTCTGTCTTTTTTGGCACTAAAGAATCTTCAGTAAGTTCTGAACTCTAACTGGTCTGGTGGGATTTCTTGGATGACTCTTTTTTTCTAGCAGTCTTTGGGTCTCTATGACTGCTAATTCCCTATGACTGGGTGGAACATCAGGGATTCTTTTGGAAATAGGTGGGGAATAGAGAAGGGGATGACATAGTCTCTGGATAAAATCCTCTGCACCCAAGTATCTGATGTAATTTCCAGCCATGTGTTTAGGTGCAGAGATAAGCATCCCCTATCTCCAGAGGAAGACAATTGGGCCTCCATTCAGGAACACTGACAGAGTTTTCTGGAAAAGGAATCTCTGAAATCCTGATTTTGTGGACCACCTCTGCCAGGTGATTGGCATCTTCCATTAGAGTTCCCCCTCTGTCCCTAGGGGAACTCTCACCATGGGTGTCTTAAAAAGGCTCTTTGGACTTCTCGAACCACATTTTTCCACTCACTCTCTGATTCCTGGAAAAGGGTCTTTGAGAAGCAGAAAAACATATGTCCACAGCAGAAAGGGTCTTTCCATCCTTTTCACACCTGGGTAATGTTTCTCTAACCTTTGGACCAAATAAGGACTATCTGTCAACAGGTGCATTGACAAATGAAGACCTAAATGGCTCTGCAAAGTCACAAAGATGCATCCAAGTGTGTCTCCTTATGGCGATGCTTGAACCCGCTGCTTTGGTAGTCCCTTTGGCTGCATGTGCAATGAGCTGCATGGATTAATTCGAAACAGACTCCATGGTAGCTAACTTGAGAGGCAACTTTGTCTTGTACATCCTCAGAGACAGCTCCAGTCAGGGTATCTAAGAGCTCCTCAATCAGATCCCTTTGACGCCTGGTGAAATGTGCCAGAAAATTCAAAGAACATTACATGAAGGTTGATGATCTAATTACCAAACCTATCCATCAACTTTCCTCAGCCAGTTCCTTTTTTGTGGCCACTGCTATGACCATGGCATCTACTGCTAAACCCTTTGCTTAAAACTGTTTGGTCTCCTAGGGATAGGCTTTATGAAATCAGGCATCTTCCACACCCACTGAGCAATCAACTGGATAAGTTCATCAGTGGGCAGAGTCACCCAAGAGCTAGATGGATGAGTGCGAAAAGCCTGCAGGTATACTGATTCCTCAGGGGTAGGATTTGGGACTTTCAATAATCTCTCTGTTTCAAAATTTTCAGGATGTCTCCAAAGGAGATATCATCAGGAGGTGATCTGGGGGACGCTTCCTCTTCATCAAAATCAGTAACATCTATGATGGATTCCTGCAGGGAATCTAAGTGCTTCCTCCTGCATCTTTTCTTTAGAGGGACCTCATCAGGGGGATGATCTGATGAGGTACATGAAGAAGACAGATTCTGAATCTGAGTCTCCTGAGGTTTTAGCACTCATTGTTCCAGTAGAGGACCAGGCTGGATAGAACATGCTTCGAGGAAGAAGAGGTCAACTGAGTAACTGAGACAACTCAAAAAATGTATGAAATGAGTAAATGAGTAACTGAGACAGCCAAGGCCCTCTCCACAGTCTCAGAGGCTGACCCCACCGAAGAGGAAAGGGAGCCCAGAACCGAGATAGACTGCCTCAGAATCATGATCACTCCCTGCTCCAACAAGACCGCCTTCAAGATAGAAGCAAGTACCGAATTAACCCTAACCAAAGCACCAAGATGCAGAGATGGTTCTGAAAAAATTTGGAGCTGACTCTTGCCCTTCAAGGCCGACCAGGTAGCTAGGGCCCCAGGAAGTCTCTGGATCCAACAGAGCCAAAGAACTCAGAGCTTGAAATGGTGCCAAAATAACAGAGACTGTCAGAACTGATGTGCTCATGCAGCTGACACTTGACAACTCGAAGCTGAAATCTCCATGACTTCAGAGGAGATTATAGGATGAGTAGTCAATGGGGTGAAAGAATGTTATGCACCTGAAGGTGTCGGACCTGAAATTCCTTTCACCCATAATATTTTTTCCAAGAGTCTCTCCACATTAGTCTCTGTGAAGCTTTTGGTGGAACAGATAGAGCACACAGGAGGAGACTTGAGTCTATGCTAAAAGACCTCAGGTAATTCCCCAGCAAAGGGATCAACAGAAAGGAAATATTGACTTCTAGGAGTTTGCCAAGTAGAAATACTCGGTGCCAAATCAGTCATTACCGAAGCAGTGCTTGGAGCTTGAATCTGTGAAACCAAGCCAGCAGTCTGTATCTGCACCAAAGTCCTCGGCATCAAACGTTTAGAAACAGTGGAGGGTGTCATTGCAGACACCGCAGTATCAACATCTGTCAGAGCCAAGAAACTTTTTGGCACTGAAGTTTTCACTTTTAACAGTCACCACAGGAGAAGATGGCATAGACATGCTTCTTTTCTTAGTCTTCCCACAGGAAGAGGAAGGCGACAAAATATCAGTCTTTCTTTTTCCAGCAGATATGGCCTCATCGAAGGCAGTTGGAATTAAACCTTTTAAGATCAGTTTATTTTTTTCTCTCCACTAAAGCTCTGTGGCTAAAGCCATAACAAATACTGCAATCTTCCTGCAGGTGGTGTGGTCCCAAGCAATAGACACACAAAGCATGTGTGCCTAAGGAAGGAATATTGTGGTCACACTGCTGACACTTCTTAAAGCCAGAGGGGCCCTTTGGTTTTTCAGTCATAGTGATAACAGTTACACTCTCTCCACACATGCACACGACAAATCACTGAAGCAATTACAATCAATCCAATCACTTGTAAAGTTTCACACAGGAGTAAAAATCAAGAGAAATAATTTTTGTTTTTGTAGCTAAAAGAAAAAGGAGAGTACACCGAAGTATATGGACGGGGGGGGGGAATCTACCAACAATGGCAGAAAAGAAGAACACAAAGTGTAAGGAAAGGGGGAAAAATACCAACAATGGTAATTTGAAACTACACAAGTAAAAAGAAAAGGGTAGGAAAAGGTAGAAGTAAACTTAGAACTAAAACTTAGTGAGAAAATGCTAAATAACAGTAAACAATTACACTTAACTCGAGAGCAAAGGTGAACGTGTCTGCCCAGGAAAGCGGTAAACCAGATCTGAGGTAACTATGAGAGATACACTGTAGGTAGAGTTGAAAGAGTTTTTGGCCTGCATGAGCTGTGGAAATGGCAGAGGCATTTCTGATTCTCAGAACCGAACCCAATGGTCAAGGATAAAATGAAGATTAAGATCTGAAGTTGTCAAAGTAAAAACATATATATATATATATATATATATATATATATATGCTTACTAGCAAAATAAAGAATCACAGTTCTTCGAGTATTTACTTAGCTGAAAATAAATGTCGAAAATAAAAAAGTTATTTCATCAAAATGACACCTGTAATGTCGATAATTCGCAATTCAATATTACTGACATTACTCAGATTACCTTGACTTCCAGTGATTTCCTACTTACATTTTGCAGGGGGGAAAACCCCCCTGCACCTCACCTGCCCTGCATATTATATATACAAACTCCGAGATTGCACTACAGTGAGGGAAAAGAGTAAAATTCCTGATCCCCACTGTAGTGCAATCTCCAATCAGAACACTGACCTATGAGCGAATGCCAACTAACATTCACTAAGGTGAATTTGAACATTTTCAGATTGGCATTACAGAAACTGGGAACTATGCATTCAATCTGACCATCCCAGTTCCACGTAACTGCCGTTCAACATTTTGATAGTAAACCATGTGTATCTCTCTTTCTCTCTCTCTCTTTATATATATATATATATATATATATATATATATATATATATACACAGACATATATATATATATATATATATACACACACACACACACATGTATTTAGCTAGCACAAACACAAGAAAGAAAAATGTACAATGTATGAACTACTTACAAGGAGAATTTACAATTCCTCTCATCCTTTCTCCCACCCCTACATTACATCAAAGCTTTCATATTATTGCTTTTCTTTTTGCTTCTTCCCCTTCTCTTTCTTTCATCTGTTACCTCACTTCGCCCTGCCCTTCTACTTGGCCTGTCATCATTTCCCACCTTACTCATTTTCTTGTCTTAGTGCTTCTTTTCCCTGGATGTCTTTTGCACTCCTGCTGACATATTGTTTCCATCGTATATGTAACCTCTTCTCCCTTAGGTTCTTCTTGTCTTTTCCATTTTCTGGTGACAGCTTTCTTTCCCGCCATCGCTAACAGTCTCACTGATTCCTTATCGTTCTATTCAATTGACCTGCCATACTCCCAATAAAAAGGTCTTTTTATTCAAGATCCTTGGATGTGGAAATAGTTACTTCCTGAGGTATATCATCTCCTTTCTGAGTATTTTCAGCTTGGAGCAGTCCCACAAGATACGTTCCCATATCCCTTGTTGTTTGCTACACCTCCTGCATTTCCCATATACTCCTAGGAACATCTTGCCAACATATAAAAGTACTTATGCAGGCACTTCCAAGCAAATATTCTAAATCTAACTGCCTTTGTCACATATCTAAGGATATTTAACAACTGTGCCCACTTTGCTTCTCCTATTGGCTCTTGTACCTCTTGGCTCCACCTTAAGCTTGCATAATCATCGTCCTATCTCTGCATGTCTTGAATCCAACTGCACCCTATTTTTATCAACTTACCTCATTGCCCTGACTTCCACTCTTCTATCCTCAATTATTTGTACTATTTCTAGGATCTCTGTTTCTTTATTAATTTTCCTTTCCATTTTCTTCCACCAACTTAAAACTCCCAGATATATATACTTCAGACTACTTTTTAACTGATATTCATCTTGAATGTTCCTCCAAGTTTTATGCCTGTCCCCAATCTTTAATTGCTTCCAGTATCTCACTTTGTTTTGCTTCTTTCTCCATCTCCAGGTTATTAGTTCTTTCTTGAACTCTCCCTCACTATCCCCAGCTGGCATCAGCTTCTCCCTCAAAATCCACCATCTTGCCTCTCTTTTGGTGTAAAGTGATAAAGCCTTGAGTATGGCCCAGATGATACAGGTTTGATTAGCCTCTTTGGTGACTGATGGAGTGGCAGGGAGGAATGGGTGTTCCCAACCTGGACAGCAGGTAATGTGAGTATCTCCTGCATCGATCCACCTTGGGGGTCAGAGACGTTGCATGGTAAGGGGGTGTAGTTCAATGAGAGGTTAAAGCGTGGATATGTTGAGCTGCTGCAGAGATACGGGGATGCACTGCAACATCCTCATTGCAAGTCCACCCCATGGACATTACCTCAGCACCAAAAGGGAGGAGGGACATAGGTATGTCGTATAAAACAAAAAAAAAATCCAGCTAACTGAATGACAGCACTGATCACCCAGAATGCCCTTAAGATCCACGCTGGGGGTGAATTTTAGTAGCTGGTAGACCTAGCAATGGAAGTGGGGCACTGGGATGGATTTTTAGATAAAGTTTTCACCCTGAAAAAATCCTCCATCCTGCCTGTTGCCATTTGAGACCAAATGTACCTTGCACATCCTTCGCCCATTTTAAGTGTAGTTTTCTCTCTAGAGTTATAAGTTAAGTACTCACCATAACTAGGCATCTGTGTTGTCCCTCTTCATTCTTCCTCAACACATGGGTTTGGATCCGATCCTCGGATCTAACATGCTCGCATACTCTAGACTTTGGATCCAAATCTTGAGCTCCTCCCTGTACCCATAATGCCTTTGTTCATCCTCAATACCTCAGATTGAGTTTGTTGCCATAAAGTCCCTATAACTAGACAGAAAAGGGATAGCTGAGAAGACAGGGCTCAAACCCGGACTCCAATAAACAATCCAACAGATTCTGCCAGAAGATTTAAGGATGGGAGATGGATGGGCTGCAAGCTGAGGAAGAGTGAAAATGGACAACACATTTGCCTAGTTTTGGTGAATACATATCTTATAAATTTGATGTTGCCCTTTTCATTCTTCCTCAGCACATGGGACAGAGTTCCTAGCTACGCTGACCTTGGGTGGCCCTCTAGGAAGGATATTCTGGAGTACCACTGAGCCAAAGGCAGCTCTGCTTCTGGATATTATATCCAAGTAACAAAGATATGTGCATTGGGCCATGTGACTGCTGCACAAATATCATCAATAGATGTTCTTGACCAAAAAGCAGATAATGTAGCCATGGATCTAGCTGAATGAGCTTATGGTGGTGTAGATAGGAAAAGATCTTGCTGAGAATAGATCCAAGAAATGCGGTCTTGTTATCCATTTTGCTGGAGAAATTTCAGAAACAGAATAACCCAGTCTTTTTGGTGAGAAGAAAACAAATAGCTGATCTGACTCCATTTGTTTTGTCCTGTGTAGATAAAAACTTAACTGTCTGTACACATCTAGGAGATGTAGCGTGTATTCTCCTTATTTGAAAAATTTTGGAAAGAGGACCAGTAAATGAATGGATTAGTTAGTAATAGATTCAGAAGCTACTTCAGGTAAAAGAAGGGTTAGTTCATAAAGACACCCTGTCTTTATGGAAAACAATGTGCAGTCTTTGATAAAAGAGACTGGATTTCAGAAGTTCTTCTTGCAGACATAATAGCTAAGAAGACTGTTTTCCATGAAAGAAATGTTAGGTCATTTTTGCTGAAGGTTCAAAGGGTTTTTGAGTTAGGCCTTGTAGCACAATGGTCAGATCCCAGGGAGGTGAAGGATCCTTTACTGGTGGTCTGACGAGAAAAATGCCTTTAAGTAATACTTTACATAATTTGGAAGAGGCCAAGGAATAATTTCTTTCTCCTGTATGAAAATTAGAAATGGAGGTCAATTGCAATTTCATTGTAGAAAAACTAGCTCCTTCTTTAAAAAGAACAGTTAAAAATTCCAAGGACAGCAGAAATTGGGGCAGAAAAAAAGTCATCATCATTTTTTAATGCCAAGAGGGAGAATCTTGTCCACTAACTCTTGTAAACTTTCTTGGATGAATCTTTTTGCGAAGATGATATTTTGGTACATACTGGGAAAGAAAGCCTGGGCTATCTAACAATTATTGGAAGTGGAGAAACCATGTGGTTAGTTTAAGGGTCTGGATATTGGGATGAAGAGTGTGTTGAACAGATGGAAAGAGTACTTTGAGGGGCTGATGAATGAAGAGAATGAGAGGGAGAGAAGGTTGGATGATGTGCGGATAGTGAATCATGAAGTGCAGTGGATTAGCAAGGAGGAAGTAAGGATAGCTATGAAGAGGAAGAAGAATGGAAAGGCTGTTGGTCCAGATGACATACCTGTGGAAGCACGGAGGTGTTTAGGTGAAATGGCAGTGGAGTTTTTAACCAGATTGTTTAATGAAATCTTGGAAAGTGAGAGGATGCCTGAGGAATGGAGAAAAAGGGTTTTGGTAACGGTTTTTAAGAATAAGGGTGATGTGCAGAGCTGTAGTGACTGCAGAGGGATTAAATTGATCAGTGACAGCATGAAGTTATGGGAAAGAGTAGTGGAAGCTAGATTATGAAGTGACGTGATGATTAGTGATCAGCAGTATGGTTTCATGCCAGGAAAGAGAACTACAGATGCGATGTTTGCTCTGAGAGTGTTGATGGTGAAGTACAGAGAAGGTCAGAAGGAGTTGCATTGTGTCTTTGTGGAATTAGAGAAAGCATATGACAGGGTGCCTAGAGAGGAGTTGTGGTATTGTATGAGGAAGTCTGGAATGTCAGAGAAGTACGTAAGAGTGGTACAGGATATGTACGAGGGTAGTGTGACAGCAGTGAGGTCTGCAGTGGGAGTGACGGATGCATTTAAGGTGGAGGTGGGGTTACATCAAGGATCAGTTCTGAGCCCTTTCTTATTTGCAATGGTGATGGACAGATTGACATACGAGATCAGACAGCAGTCCCCATGGACTATGATGTTTGCAGGTGACATTGAGATCTGTAGTGAAAGTAGGGAACAGGTGGAGGAGTCCCCGGAGAGGTGGAGATATGCTCTAGAGAGAAGAGGAATGAAGGTCAGCAGGACTAAGACAGAATATATGTGTGTGAATGAGAGGGAGGATAGAGGAATGGTGAGAATGCAAGGAGTAGAGATAGCAAAGATGGATGATTTTAAATACTTGGGATCAACAGTTCAGAGTAATGATGAGTGTGGAAGAGTGGTGAAAGGAGTACAGGCAGGATGGAGTGGGTGGAGAAGAGTGTCAGGAGTGATTTGTGACAGATGAGTACCAGTAAGAGTGAAAGGGAAGGACTACAAGAGGGTAGTGAGACCAGCTATGTTATATGGGTTGGAGACAGTGGCATTGACAAAAAGGCAGGAGTCAGAGTTGGACATAGTAGAGTTAAAGATGTTAAGATTTGCACTGGGTGTGACAAGGGTGGACAGGCTTAGGAATAAGTACAATAGAGGGTCAGTCCAGGTTGGAAGGTTTGGAGACAAAGCCAGAGAGGCAAGATTACATTGGTTTGGACATGTGCTGAGGAGGGATTCAGAATATATTGGGGAAAAGATGCTAAGGGTGAAGCTGCCAGGTAACAGGAAAAGAAGAAGACCTAAGATAAGGTTCATGGATGTGGTGAGAGAGGACATGCAGGTGTTTGGTGTGACAGAGCAAGATGCAGAGGACAGGAAGAAATGGAAACAGATGATCCACTGTGGCGACCACTAGTGGGAGCAGCTGAAAGAAGAAGAAGACATTGGGATGGCTCATCCCTGAGGGGTGTGAGAGGAGATCTGGAAAAGGTTCCAGTATACATAAAGTATAATGAAGATGTGACCATAGGAAGGGGAACCACACCTGTCAATGCCTATAAGGGGCAATGAGGATGACTGAGCTCTTCAACCGGACTGCTTTCTGTAGAAATTTGGGAATCAAGGGAAATGGAGGATACGTGTAAAGGAGACCAGATGGCCAAACATGGACTAGAGCATATCTCGGTGACTCCCCTGGGGGGGGGGGGGGTCATGGCAAAATATCTGTTGCATTTGTTGCTGTGGGAGGGAGCAAACAGGTTGTATAAAGGTTGGCCCTAACAACGAAAAATCTCTTCCACCACAGATTGAGACCACTCAAGTGTCATCAAAATGGTCCTGCTTAATTTGTCTGCTAACATGTTGGTTTTCCCTGGAATGTGTGTTGCAACAAGAAAGCAGTTTGAGGAGACCGCCCACTACCACAGTTTTATTGCCTCTCTGCACAGATGGTAAGAGCGGGTTCCCCCTTGTTTGTTGATGTACCAGACAACAGACATGTGGTCTGTCTGAATCACAATAGTACCTAGAGGAAGAGCATCTTGAAATGCCTGCAACACTAATAGCACTACTCTTGTCTCTAGTACATTGATGTGTGAATTAGTTTCTTGGGGGGAAACACGTGCCTTGGACCATCCTTCCCAAGAAATTAACCTCCCACCTCAACTGGAAGGTGTCTGTAGTCACTGTGGCCATTGGGGGCAGTAAAAGAAAGGGTCAGCCTAGATAAATGTTGTCCAAGTTGATCCACCACTGGATGTGGCATTTGCAAATTGGAGTAAGTTTGACTGAAAGGGATAGCAGTTGTCAAAAAATAGACCACTGGACAGCTAGAGTCTCTTGAAGAACACATACATAATATAAGGCTAAAAGTAATACTATTGCTGCTGCCACAGAGCCCTGCTCTTGAAGAATGAATCTGGCTGGAGGAGATTGGTGGGAAAGAATTTGATGAACCTGAGATCTTAGCGTGTTTATGCAATCAATTGGTAATGATGCAATTTGCGTTGTGTTAAGATGTGCACCAATAAACTCCAGGCACTGAACTGGTGTCACCCTTGATTTGGTATAATTTATTGCTATTCCCAGTGTCTAACAAATCTGGAGCAAATAGTCCCTGGATTTTTGAAGGAGATGCATAGACAGGGCAGTGAGGAGCCAGTCGCCCAGATAAGGAAAAGTACAGCTGCGTACATTTACCATAAATGTAGATGTTCGAGTGTTCTCACTACTGCAGTCTTCACCATTGGGTTATCCATGCTGTGGTAGCCCTCAGTCGGTCCGAATACCAGAGTCAAGATTTTGTGCATTGGCTGCTGTCACTTGCTGGGTGACATCAGGTCATCCGAGCTATAAAGGAGAGCAGGCGATGCCATTACCTCACTTTTTCTTGCCTTAACCAACCAAAGTCCAATTTTAATAATTATTAGTAGTCCTGGGGTAAGAGACCCCCAAAGAAATATGTCTCTCTCTAAGGACAACAGATATCAGGGGGAAGGAGGGAGGGAAAGTATGACTGCAGCAATGAGAACACTCACACATCTACATTTAAGGTAAGTGTACACAACTGTACTATGTTCTTTGTTTCTCACTACTGCAGTCTTCACCATTGGGAAGTTTACCAAAGCTGAGGAGAAGGGTGGAAGGTTGACAGAAACTTAAGATTGGGAGGACATGCCCTGCAGAATTGCAGAGGCAAACCCAGCTCTAGCTTTTGAGAACAGAGTCAGAGGGTAATGTTGGTGAAGGTGTGGACTGAAGTCCATGTGGCAGCTTCCATGATGTCCTTGGTGGGTACCCCTCTAAGGAATGCTGTGGAGGTAAAGATTGCCCTAGTGGAATGGGTTCTGATGGTCCTGGGGGTGGTTTTCCATGCAAGGAGTAGCAAAATTGGATACAGAATGCTATCCATTTAGAAATGGTCTGTTTGGATATTGGTTTCCCCTGTGCCCCTGTTTTAAAGCTGACCAAGAGCTGGTCAGTTTTCCTGACTGTCTTTGTATGATTCAGATAAAATATGAGTTGCCTGTGCACATCCAAAGAATGCAGTATCCTTTCCCCCTTGTCTGAGGGTTAGGGAAGAAGGTGGGCAGGTGGATGGCCTTGTTGAGGGTAACATCAGAAAAAAACTTTGGCATGAAGGAGGGGTTGGTTCTCAGGGAAACCCTGTCTGCATGGAAGATGATAAATGGCTCAATGCCATTAAAGCTTGAAGCTCTGACACTCTCCTGGCTGAAGTGATAGCCAGGAGAAAGGTAGTCTTCCAAGAGAGGTACTTTAATTCTGAGGATGCTGCAGGCTCGAAGGGGGGCAGAGTAAGCTTTTCTAAAACATAGTTCAGATCCCAGGCTGGGGTGGGCTGTCTTCTGGAGGCCTGACAGAGGTTCCTCTAAGAAATTGTTTGATAACAGGGTGGGAGAACAATGGCTGTTCTGTATCAAAGTGTGTCGAGATGGCAGAAGCATGGATCTTTATGGAGGAGAAGGAGAGACCCTTATTAAGAAGCTCAGCCAGATAATCTAGAATAAGAGGAATGGAGGGGATATGAATGTCTGCCCCCTTGGACTGGCTCCAGGAGCAGAATCTTTTCCATTTTCCAGCATAAGATTTTCTGGTGCTGGGCCTTCTGGCTGCTGTGATGATGTCAAGGGCTTGCTTGCTTAGCATAGATTAATTGTTGGTTATGGTAGAACAAGCCATGCTGAGAGCTTGAGCGTCTGAAGGTTTGGGTGCAGCATTGCCCCCCCCCCCAGGATAGCAGGTCAGGTATCAGAGGTAGCTACCAGGAGGGCAGGAGAGATAGGCTGCGCAGCAGTGGGTACCAATGCTGTCTGGGCCAATCTGGGGCAATGAGCATTGCTTTTGGTTTTTCCTCCCTAATCTTGATTAATACTTTTGGAATGAAAGGAAGAGGTGAGAATGCATACACAAAGAGGGTATTCCAAGGGAAGGTCAGGGCATCGACCTCCTAGGCCAGGTGATGGTACTCCCTGGTGCAAAATTTCTGTATTTGGTGATTTAAATGAGAGGCAAAGAGGTCCACCTGGGGGAGTCCCCCATGTGCGGGTAATTTGCAGAAAAATGTGTCTGTAGATTTGCCATTCATGTGGGTCCAGCAGGTTTCTGCTTAAGTGGTCTGCTAGGGTGTTGTTGATGCCCAGTAGGTATTGGGCTATAAGATGTAGTCCATTGGATGAGGCTGCTAGCCACAAGGTTCATGGCTAGTCTGCACAGGGGGTAAGATTGAACCCCTCCCTGTTTGTTGATGTACCACGACTGTGGTGTTGTCTGTTTTTATGAGAAGAGCCCCTGGTTTGAGGTGGGGTTTAAGGTTGCCAGAGAGTTTTGCACTGCTATCATGTCCTTTTGGTTGATGTGCAAGGGTAGTATTTGAGCACCCCAGAAACCTTGGGTGCATCTGCCTTCTAGGTGGGTGCCCCAGGCTATGTCCAAAGCATCTGTAGTTATGGTCTGGTCTGATGGACGGAGGGTGAATGGAAGTCCCTTGTTTAGAGCACAGGCCTGGGCCCACCAGAGGAACTTTAATCTTATGCAAGGGATCACAGGTAGGGAGGTATCCAGAGGTTGAGCGTGTTGACACCATAGGTTGTTTAGGTACCACTGAATTTTCCCTCATGTGCAGTCTGACCAGAGGTACCAGGAGGATGCATGAGTCCATGTACCCTAGAGCTTGCAGGAATTTCTTGGCAGAAAGCTTGGTTTGGGAGGCCAGAGTAGTGAAGTATTTTGGTAGGAAACTTTGTTTTTCTGGGGACAGAAAGGCCATTTGCTGTTCTGTGTCCAGTAAGGCTCCCAGAAATATGATTTTCCTGGTAAGTGTCTGTTTTGATTTCCTTTCATTGACAGAGAACCCCAAAGAGGTGAGGAGGGGTTTTACAAATAAGAGGTGCTACAGGAGCAGTTCCTTGCAGTCTGCCTGGATGAGACAGTCATCCAGTTAAGGGTAAATCTGTAAATTGTTTTGCCTGCAAAAGACAATGGCAGGAGCTAGTTATTTGGTGAATATCCCAGAAGCAGTAGATAAGCCAAATGGCAAAGCAGAGAATTGAAAGTGTAATGACCCTGTTCTGAAGCGCAGGAATTTTCTGCATGATTCCCTTATTGGGATGTGCAGGTAAGCATCATTTAGGTCTAAGGTGACCATCCAAGCTTTTTTTGGCAGCATTGGTAAAAGCTGTTGTAAGGTAAGCATTTTGAATTTTGGGATTACCAGGAAAGTACTGAGAAAGGATAGGTCCAGGATGGGACGCCAAGTTCCCTCTTTCTGGGGAACAAGGAACAGTCTGGAATAGAATCCTTTTGCAACTTGTTCTGGAGGCACAGATTCTACTGATCCTAGGGCTATTAGGTTTTGCACTTGTTTTAAAGCTTCTAACCACTGGCTTGGAGGTAGGTCTGAGTACCCTTTTGGAGGTGGTAGTTCTCGGAAATTGAATTTGTACCCCTGAGCAATGATTTTTAAGACCCATTGATCTTTTGTTATAAAGTTCCAATTTTCTCTGCAAAGGGATAGCCTTCCTCCTAGCTTTTGGTCTGATGGAGGCAGGCAGAGATGGGAAAAGTAATCATTGAGACTTTTTAGCATACAGGGTTGTTTTTGAACTCCCTGCTCTAGAGTTGGGGGGGTCACTGTTTAGTTCTTTGCTGGCCCTGACTTTGAGCCCTGGTGGGTCTGTCCCTATGGGTTTTGCCTTGTGCCTGCCTGTTTGGTGCAGGAAAGGACCAGTGTTTACAGGGAAAATTTCTGCTGAACCTAGGAGGTTGTACTTGAAGGAAATCTTTAACAGTCTGTATTGATTTTGCTTTGTTTTCTGTCTTTTTAAGTACTTCATCAGTTTTCTGTCCGAACAAGCGGTCTTTGTCCAGAGGCAAATCCATGATTTTAGGTTTAACATGATCAGGGAGAGGTTGTTCCTTCAACCATGCATGTCTTCTGATAACAGATCCTGTCACTGCTGCCCTCTAGAAGCTTCTAGGGCATCAAATCCACAGTGCAAGGAGTGCTTTGCCACCTGAGATGAAGAGTGCTGTAATTCTGCTAACTCTCTATTATTGGCAAAATCTGGTAAAGCAGAAATTTTCTGTTCCAAAAGTTCTAAAGTGTGCTGTTGATATTTTAACATATGGAACTGACAGTTGAGATCCCTTATAGTTAAAGTTGCAGAGGTACATACTTTTTTTACCTCATCTGTCTAGGGCCATGGATTCCTTGTCTGAGGGAGTAGGGTTCTTTGCAGAGGTAACCTTAGGTCCCTGAGTAATCACCTCTGGATCTGCTATAGGATTTCTGTAGAGAAATGTATGAGAGTCAGGTACCCTGTAGTACCTGTCTGGTTTTCTGGAGGCAGGTGGAAGGGTGTCAGGGGTAAGGTTGGATTCTTGGTAAACATCATCTACCACCTCCAAGAAAGGTGGGATGGCCAGAGGCCTATGCTGGGGTTGGTCCAGAAACTCTCCTAGTCTTTTCTTGGATTGAGAGAAACCCATTGATTCCCATTGGAAGTGTTCCCTGAGGGTGTGCAGGGTTTCCCCAAAGGAAAAGTCCTCTGGAGGTGATGCAGAAGGAATAGATTCCTCTGCAGCTGAGTCTTCATAGGCAGTAAGAGGATTTTCCTCTTCAAAAACAGAGGAGTCAGATCCCTCTGAGTCTAAATTTGACTGGATGTCTGGAGAAGGTTCCCTTCTTTTGGCTGGAGTGGTCTGATTACCCCAGATGAAAGTGGTGAGATCCTCTGCCATTTTAAGCATTCTAGTTTGAGGAGGGGGAGGAGTAGTAGTGGAATGGAGACTTTTTGCTGTTTACTTAGGAGTGGGTCTATGCCTGGCCTGAAGGGTATTCCTCGGTGCCGTCAGTGTGTTAGTTGGAAGAGAGGGCGAATGCCTTGAAGTGAAATTTGAACTATCCTCAGAAGCTGGTGCCTGCTTAGTGGCTCTGGACCCAACCAAAGGTGAGACAGCTGAAGGCTCATTAGACGATGCAGACATCTGCGGCATACAGGACTCTGAAAGGGTCTCAGTAGAGGTCTGTGAAGTAATCGAGTCGGGCATCAGGGTCTGCGAAAGCACCTCACTGAATTCCGAAGAACTGATGACCCGTTTAGCAGTCATGTCGTCGGAAGGCTTGGCCTTATGCAGTCTGTCTCTATCCTTATCTTTACATTTTTTTGGAAGATCTGAGGTTTGCTGACTGACAGATGCCATATCGGTAAATGGAAATGGAAGTTGGAAATAACTGGCTACAAACAGAGCTCTATGATGAATAGTTCTAGGGTTAATGAGGACACAGAACTGACAGCAGGGTACATTGTGATCTGGGACTAAGCAAGTGACATAGTAAGAATTGAAGTCTCGGTGTGGTATTTGCTTTCCACAGGTGAAACAGTTATTGACTTTTTCAGACATCGGTTAGTGCAAGAAAAGGGAAGGATCCTCAATGGGGTACTTAGCTTTAGACATTTTCAGCTGAAGTTTGAAATCTGGAAAGAGTTGTCTGGCACTGTTGTGAATTGCTTCTACTATGGGTTCCAAGGCAAGAAAGACTGAGGTAATGGCATCGCCTGGTCTCCTTTATAGCTCGGACGACTTGACATCACCCAGTAAGCGACAGCAGCCGACTCACAAAACTTTGACTCTGGTATTCGGACTGACTGAGGGCTACCACAGCATGGATAACCCAATGGTGAAGGCTGTAGCAGTGAGAAACGAAGAACATCACTCAGAATCCTTTGAGTCTCAAGTGAGTAGCCATTACTGCCATGTACTTGTTAAACACCCTGGGGGCTGTGGTGAGTCCAAAGGGCAGGGTTCTGAATTAGTAATGACTGGCTCTGAGCTGAATGCGCAAATGTCTTCAGCAGTGCCTTTACATTTTGATATGATAGTACGTATCCTGAGGATCTATGGAGCACATCCAACTGTCCTTGTGAAGAAAGGGCAGAATGTACAGAAGTGAGACTATTTGGATCTTTGACTTTTCTATGTACTGATTCAATTTGCACAGATCCAGAATTGGTCTGAGGTCCCCTGTCTTTTTAGGCAGTAAAAAGAAGCAAGAGTAAGTTCCAAATCCTATTTGGTCTGGCAGGAGCTCTTTCCTGACTCTTTTGTCTAGCAGCTTTGGAATTTCTTGTGGTGGTACTTTCCTCTGACTGGGTGGAACATCAGGAAACTTCTTCATTTTCCAAAAAGGGAGCTGGAAAAATGGAATAGAATAACCTCTGGATATTATTCTTAGCATCCATGAATCTTCTGTTATATTTGCCCAGGTGTCTGAATGCAAGGACAATCTTCTGACTGCCTCCAGAGGTGGACAGTTGGGCAGCACTTCAAGAGCACTGGAAGAGTCTGACCAGAAAGGAATCACAGAAACCCTGATTTTTAGGCCATTGGAACTGCCTCCTGTGCTTCTGGAGCAGCTGTCCCCACATGAATCTTGGAAAGGTCCCTGAAATTTGCAGAACCACATTTTCTTACTGCCTCTTTGATTTCTAGAAAAGGTTCACTGAGGAGCAGAAAACTTGATTCCCATGGCAGACAGTCTTCCCTTCTTGTTTGCTGTAGTTGTGTCTCTTTAACTGACAGACCAAATAAGGATGTGCTATCAAAGGGAGCATTGATAAAAGACGTCTTAAAAGGCTTTGCAAAGTCACATAGTCGCATCCAGGCATGTCTCCATATAGCAATGACTAAACCAGCAGCCCTTCAGTTGCCTTCAGCTGTGTGACAGATCAACTTCATAGAAGTGTTGGAAATTGACAACAGAGTGGCCAGTTGAAAGGATATCTTGAAATCCTCTGCAGACATGGACTCTGAGACAGAATGTAATAGTTCTTTAGTCAAATCTCTCTGTAGTCTTGTGAAATGTGCCAGGTAATTAAGAGACCTCAAGATGAAGGTCACCCAGGCAAAGACTTGCTTTCCAAATCTGTCCATTGCCCTAAACTCTCTGTTTGGAGGATGGACTCAACAGCTCTGTTCTGCTAGCTCTTTTTTAGTGGGTGTCTTCACCACCATAGCATCTACTGGGACTCCTTTGCTCCAGTCCTTGAGAGGAGCTAAGAATTTTTCAGGTCATTTTGGAATGGGTTTGATGGTATCCAGTTCCTTCCACGCCTGAAGGGAAACTAAATCAATGCATTCATCCACTGGGGGGGTAACGCAAGAAGTAGATAGGTCAGAACAGAAAGCTTCAAAAAATATGGATTGTTTTGGAGAAGGATTTTCAGAAGACCAACCACCTTTCTGTCTGAGGACCTCTAATATGTCTCCAAAGCAGATATCATCTGGTAGTGATCTGGGGGACCCGTCTCCTTCACCAAAATCAGTACCCTCTGTGAGAGATTCCAGTGGGGAATCCCCGTGCCTCCTCTTGCATGTTGTCTTTGATAGGTCTCCTCCACCGGATGTTCAGTGAAGTCAAAAGTCAAAGTAAACTTTATTATCATTCAGATTACACAACTTGTGCAGCACTGAACAAAATTTCGTTATTTCTTCTCAAAGTGGAGGCATTTTCACATAAAGACAATCTGTATTTCAACAGCTATTACTGACGACGCACACATTATTGTCTTAGACTCAACTAACTATACATAAAATTGTACAGAAGGGGGAACATTTTAGCAGTAATCATTATTGCACATTTAGGACTGCTGTAATCATTATTGCACATTTAGGATTGCATCACAATATGAATTAAGAGAATCCCAGTGAGATTATTGCACCCAAAGTTATTGCACAAAAATATGTGATACTACTGTTTGAAATTGCAACAGCCTTTTTCAGAGTTCAGATTTAAGCATAGTGTTGAGTTAGCATGAGTTTAGTAGTCTGATGGCCTGTGGAAAAAAAACTCTTGTAACTGGCTGTCTTGTGTTACATACTGTGGTAGTGTTTACCAGAAGATAAATAGATGACCAGTCCATGGGCAGGGTGGGTAATGCCTCTGATAATCTTGTTGGCCCTACTGAGACATTGGGACAAATGTATTTCTTGGATGGCAGGGAGCATGGTTCCAATGATTTTCTCTGCTACCTTAAACACTTTCTGAAGGGCCTTTTTGTCCAAGGGGCAACTGTTACCGTACCAGGTTGTGAGACTGTTGCTTAGTATACTCTCACTGGTATCTCTGTAAAAGATACTAAGGATTGCCTTTCTCATCTTTCACAGGAAATGAAGGCTTTGTTGCATTTTCTTTGCAATTACAGTAGTATTAATGCTCCATGTTAGGTCATATGTGACATGTACCCTCAAGAATTTTGTGCTTTCTACTCTCTCTACTATTTCATTATGGATTTTAGTGGATAGTGTGTTTTATGCCTTCTTGTAAAATCGACAATGATCTCTTTGGTCCTCTTCATGTTTACTGAGAGATTGTTGTTGTCGAATCAAACAATGAATTGACTAACTTCCTCTCTATAGGCTGACTCATCATCGTTTCTGACAAGACCTACGGCAGTTGTGTTGTCTGCAAACTTGATAATGTGATTCGAGTTGAACTTGGCTGTGCAGTATTGAATCACCAAGGTGAACAACAGATGGCTCAGTACACAGCCCTGAGGGGGTGGTATCTGAAGAGAGGGGGAGTCCCTCACAGGAACTGCATGGAAGCTAGCTGGAACTGGCTGCCCCTGTGGAATAGGCCTGATCGACTCAGAGCTTGGTACCAAAGAGGGAATAGGGATTAAATCTGAAGGATGAGAAACCAGTCCTCTAGAAACAGAAAAAGACCTTTCCATGACCTCAAAGGCAGATGGGCCCAAGGAAGCCATGGCCATCCTCATTGGAGTCAAGACTTCCAGTAAAGGTAGATCACTACTCCTACCTGATCCATGCCTCGAGAATGGAACTGGACCCAAACTGTCCAGCGCTAAGGCTCTAAGAGGCAAAGATGGATCAATAACATTCGAGTAGTTGCCAGCCCCACTGATCCTATGCCAACACTTCGGCTCCGGGACCCATTCTGATCCGAAAGGCATAGGAGCAGAACTACTCAGGGATTTTGCTGGAGGCAAAGAATACATTTTCTTCAGAGCCGACTCCGGAATTCTCAGGACTGTGAGATCCCAGGGCTCCAAAACTGTGGGACAGATAGGAGAAGGAGACAAAATCATATGAGAAGTGGTTGGAAGACTCAGAGATCCAATAGGGGACAGAGCCAGTATGACTCCATCTGGATCTGAGCTCTGAGAAATTTTTGCTTCCTCCTATCCACATTCACGTTTGATAAACTTCTGGAGGACCTGCAGGATGTGGTGGACTGTGGCTTGGAATGTTTCTTAGGAGTCTGCAAGAAAAGAGAGTGCAGAATAGGAGAAATCAATCCAGTATGAACTCTGGCGAGCGAACTCTTTGCGAGGTGCCAGGTTTTGGATCCAAAGCAGGAGCAATAGGGCTGGCCGATATTATAAACTGGATCCAAAGCTTTGTGCTCCAACATTTTCAGATCCAAAGACTGAACCTTTGGATCTGGGGACATCAGATCGGAAGATATTTGACATTTTTTGGTGTTTCCAACGAAGTCCTAGGGGACTTCAGGGGAGATTGTTTTCTGTGCTCTGATGGAGCAGATTTCATAGTTTTACCAGGGGTTTGAGCCCCAGAAAAAGATGTTGAAGCAGAGGCCTTTTAAGATTATCTTTCTGTGCTGGCATTTCTTGAATCCTGTCGGTTTGTCCACCATGACGATAGGGGTAAGATTAACAGTACTTCAGGAAAAAAACACTAGACAATGAGGAAAAACTTTTTTTTTTTTTTTGTTGCAGTTAGAAAGAAAAGGAGGAAAGAAGGAAATAAAGATTACCAGCAATGGTAATCAAGAAAATACCCTGTGTTATACGGTAAAGAAGAAATACCAACTATGGTACAACTAGCGATACTATAACAATAGCAATAAACCTAAAACTATAGAGTACACTAAGAGGGAGACTGGGAAATAAAGCAAAAAAAAGATATTTAGGTAAATATAGAAATTAACTTATGAAAACACTAACGTTATTGCTCAAGAGAAGGACCCTGCATCTGAGCACAATGGTAGCGATGAGATCTGGGGTACTGAGGATGGAGAAGGGCATTATGGGTAGAGTGTGGAGCTTGAGAGTTGGATCCAAAGTCTAGAGTATGTGGCTGAGTCAGATCAAACCCATTTGTTGAGGAAGAATGAAAAGGACAACATCAGATGTTCCTATAACATTTCTAGAACATCTTCCCTTCCTATTCGATTCTGTTTCCTTTTCCCTTACTATCTCCCTCCAAGCAGCTGCATAGGCAATCTAATAGCGTTTTTTGTTTGTTTTACACAAAAAACATCTTTACTGAATTATCACTTATGAATATGCAGTTATACATTTGCATAAATGAAAACAAACCATATTGACATATTTATTACACATCATATATAATCTTCTATACGGAACATTACAAGGGTTTATATTATATTGTCGAAATGGCATTACAGTGAATGCTGTTTCAACTACACAGAGAACGAAATACCAAAACAGCAAAACCCCAGGTCACCGATTTTTTTCCTAGGGGAAAAAATTGGTAGACCAACAACACAAAAAACAATGTCCACCCCTAACTAAATATACCAACTCCGAGATCGCACTATAGTGTGGTAAAAGGCAATGCCATGGCTCAGGCCAAGCGATTTTTTCACTAGGAAAAAAATCGCTGTCCTGAGCTTTTGCTGTTTTTGCACTTCGCTCTTTATGTGTTGTCAAAATGGCATTCACTGTAATGCTGTTTTGACAATATAATATAGACCCCACTACATAGCTCATTCAATTCCTGCCTTCCCTTAAACCTCATTCCTCCTCCAAAACATTATTGCACATGTACAGGTGGTACCTCACAATTCAACCACCTCACAACTCGACCATTTTGCAATTCAATCACACTTTTGGCTGTCTGAACAGCCAACAATTCAACCACCATCTCACAATTCAACCCAGAAAGGAGGCTGAAAATGTGTTCATTGTTTCCTGTTGCTGTTGTGTTGTTTATGTAGTGCAGTTGCTTCTCTTAAGTGTTGTGAAGAAGTGAAGAAATTGGACCAAAAAAGAGTGATACTGGCAGGAAAAATAAATGGCTGAGCATTGAAAAGAAGAAAGAAATCAGGGGTAAAACTGAGAGAGGAGGTAAAACAGGACACATAGCAGAACAGTATGGTGTGCCTAGGTCTACTGTCTCAACATTTTGGAAAAAAAAGACAGCATCATGGGTGCTAAGATGTCAAAAGGAGCAACAGAGGCATTGGACAAACACAGAAAAACAATTCATGAAAATATGGAGAAGATGCTTCTTGTTTGGATCCAGGAGAGGCAGACGAAGGCAGATCCAATAATTCAGACCATGATCTCTGAGAAAAATAAAGTCATCTTTGAAGACCTACAAAAAAAAAAAAAAACTCCAGTAAGTAGCTCACAGCAAACAGAGGAATTTAAAGCAAGTAACTGATGGTTCCACAGATTTAAAAGAACTGGCATCCGCAGTGCTCTGAGACAAGGAAAGGCAGCTAGTGCTGACAAGGAAGGTACACAGAAATTTGTCAAAGAATTTGAAGAATTGATAGAGAGACAAGCTATCTGCCAGAACAGATTTTTAAATGTAATGAAACGGGGATTTTCTGGAAGAGATTGCCAAGTAGAACTTGCATAACCCAAGAAGAAGCTAGGATTCTAGGTCAAAAGCCCATGAAAGATTGGCTTGCACTCCACCTGGCAGCAAACGCCAGTGGAGCCTGCAAGCTGAAGTGTCTTCTGGTGTATCACTCAGAAAACACATGATGCTTTGGAAAAAAGGTTACAAAATCAAAACTACTTGTAATGTGGATATCAAATACTAAAGCTTGGGTAATAAGTCAAATTTCAAGGATTGGATTTTTGAGGAGCTTGCTCCAAGGGTCAAGAAGTACCTGACAGAGAATAATTTGCCAATGAAAGCTCTTCTGCTTCTGGACAATGCCTCTGCCAGGTCTATATTATTTCTTCGACAGCTTAGGTTGTCAAAATCTCAATGATCGATACCTAAGCATCGAAGTTTCAAAACTGCGAACAGCCATATAAGCAAATTCTTTCCTCCGGAAAGAAATCGCTTGGCCGTTATCAGGGATTTGCCCTTTCCCAATGTAGAGTGATCTCAGAGTTGGTATATTTAGTTAGGGACGTGTGGGGGGCAGAGCCGCTCACATTGGGGGTGTGAGGCGCGAAAGTCCCCCACTATATTTAAGTTGAAAAATGTATTTTATTTCCAGATGGCCTAGCAAATTCTTTCCCGAGGAAAGAATTCGGGTATATGGCCATTCATGATTTTGAAACTTCGACGCTTAGGTGTCGATCATTAAGCATTCGACAACCTAAGCTGTCAAAGAAATAGTATAGACCCACCTCTGCCCACCTATGAGAGTTAGAGGAAATTCTTCAGATAGACTATGATTTCATCAAGGTTCAGTTCCTGCCTCCTAATACAACTTCTCTCATTTACTCTATGGATCAACAAGTCAATGCCTGCTTCAAGAAGCTCTACACAAAAGCATTCTTCTCAAGGCTCTTCAACGTGACCCATTCTTCAGATAAAACAATGAAGGAATTCTAGAAGATTGAGTTCAACATTCTTCATGCCATATCATTCATCAAAAATGCCTGGAATGGAGTGTCGCAGAAAGCCTTTCGTGCAGCCTGGAGGAAACTGGTTCCTTTCTTTTCACAGAGTGAAATTGCAGATGAAGCAGCTGAAGTGCTTCAAGACACTGTTTCCACAGCAGAGCACCTGGACATAGGGGAGGTGGATGAGGAGGATGTGGAGGAACTGCTACAAGACCATGATGATGAGTTCACAATGGAGGAACTTACAGCACTTTGCAATGAGCAGTTCAAAGAAAAAGAAAGGGAAATTTCTTCTGAAGATGAGGACACCAGTGAAAAAGGACCTATGCCAACAGCTTGGAGTAGCACCTCAGCACAGGTGATGTCAACAGGATGACAGAATTGTTTTAAAAACTCAATCATGCACCACTTCAAGACCATCCTAAAAAAGAGGGAGAGACAAGTCACACTGGACACATTTTTTTTAACCTACATATGCCAAAAACGATGGGAATGGGCAGGACCGAGTGAAGAAGACTCCCTTTCCAACAACTAAAGACTAAGTGGACTCTGTAAATAGTGTAAATATGGTGACTCATGTTCAGCTTCTGGCATGGACACTGGTGGGGTTGGGCAGAGAGAATGGGCACAAGTGTATAATGTTGAATCACCGGAATGAATGAGCCAAGTAGAGGAGCCACTGACCAAAGTCCCGGAGAGGGATTAAAAAACAGACACACCAGTATACACTGTATTGTTTGTTATTATTTCTTTTGAGGGTGTGGATAGGAAACTATTATAAGATCTTTTAAGTTATAATTTATACCACATTGAAGTGAACTAAATAAAACATTAATCATAATCAGAGACAACAGATATTCATTCATTAATTGCTATCGCACAATGATGTAATGAGCATGCATTTTAGCTGGACAGGAAACATGTTAGCCTGCATTCTTAGATGGATTTAACATCAAATAAATTTGCATATGACATGTGAGCCATAGTTTTAGGAATGTGCAGTAGTCCTCCATTCCCCCTCTATCCCTCCTCCACATCCTCTCCTCCATTTAAGAGATGTTCTACACTTCAAATCATGGTGAGCTACATTTTTTTAATTTTTTGTGTATTTTTTTAATTTTGTTGGGCTGGGAATGAATTAAACCATTTTACATACATTTGTATGGGAAATGGCTTCTCACAATTCAACTGCTATTCCAGAATGGATTACAGTTGAATTGTGAGGTACCACCTATACTGTTCCCACAATTCCCATTTTTTCGACATAATCTGCTCCAGTCCTTTTTTAAAGATCCCACTTCCGGTTTTGTTGTCTCTGTTACTACATTCACTAGTTCTAGTACGGTTGGTTTAGATTTTGATTTTCATTTCCTAGTAACTGCTTTTTTGGTAGCCATCAGAATTAAACTCATTAAGGCCTTACTACGTGTAGGCAATTCCGATCCTGTATCACAGCTCAAAAAAAATATTTCCTTAGTTACACCAATTTGCTCACCTAGTATTTCTGACAAAGTAGTCTGCAAGGAATTTTTTAAAGTCTGCCAACTCATTACATTCCCCAGAAATACTTTCCCAATCACATATTTCTTCCCTATCATATCTCCAACATTTGCAAACTACCTGAGGAAAAATTCTTTGGAGTCTGCTTGGAGTATAAAAATATCTAGTCAAACACTTACAAGCAACAATCCTAAATCTTCTAGACTTTCTAGCATATTTGGCAGCCATACATATATCCTCCACTGTTTCTTTGTGAATTGCTTATCCAGTATCTCTTCCTAATTCTTTCTAAACTCCTCTGATTGATTCTTATAGTTTTCATGCAATATTTTATATGTCCTTCTAATTATCTTTTTAACAGCAGCTTCTGTTCTAGATTCTACTAAAACTCTACCAGTGCTAGTCTTTCACTTAGGATCCCCCCGTTCCTTTCTCTTTGCCTATAGACTGACATCAACCCTTGATAAGGAAGGAAGCCTATCTCTCTAGCCTGCAGTCCAAATGTATTCTTGGTTTCTTCCCATTCTACTACCTTTCCCTCTAATTATTTGCTTCCAATATCTTGATTCCTTTACCATTTTTCCAGTGAACTCTAGACCCCTCTTGCCTATGTACCCCTAACTGCAGTCATCCCTATCATAAGCATCTCCTTTCTGCATTCCAATGTTGGCTTACTTCTTAAACTTTCTGTTGCTTTATAAATATAATACTCTGTATGGCTATTGTTATTCTCCTTAAGGATCTGTACCCAGAATCCTAGTCACTCCTTGTTCCTTGAGTTGCCCCCCCCCCCCCCAGTTTCATCATCCTCCCTTTCTACTTTGAATTATAGCTTTCAGCTTGTGCTATGTACAGGAGCCTTAACCAATTTATCAGTTTATAATTGTTAAAGCTGCAAAATAAGGTCAGGGCAATAAGCAATACCATCAGTTTATAATTGTTAAAGATGCAAATGTTATTGTAAGGACCTGATACTAAATACAATCAAGGACTTTAGTCACCCAGCCTTGTACAAGAAATGAAGAGAAGAGGTTTAAAGGCTTAACTATAAAAAGGACTCTGACATTACAACAGGCCTTACTTTACATCATCAGTGACTGGACCAATGCAGAGTAAAATTTGGCAAGAGCTGTGGCACAAAAGTTGACTGTCTGTGCATTTCAGTTATTTCTTCAGTGTTTGTTTAAAGTTAAAATGTGTGAGTTAAAGCAGGTATGTACGTTTCAGACAGTTATATAACAGTAATAGTTTCAGTTTATGTTTTTATCTATGTTCAGGCAATACTGACAAAAAGATATTAATAGTTTACTCTCCAAAATATAACAATAACAGATTTCAGTTTATCCATGTTCAGGTAACACTGTCAAAATGTTCTCAAGTTTTCAAACAATTGTACAACAGTACTAGTTTTCAGTCTATGTTCAGACAATACTGACAGGAAAACAGATTTCAGTTAATTTTTTATCTGTTTTCATGTAACACTATCAAAATGTTCTCATGTTTTCAGAAAAATGTACAACAGTACTAGTTTTCAGTTTATCTATGTTCAGACAATACTGACAGGAAAACAGATTTCATGTAATACTGTCAAAATGTTCTCATGTTTTTAGATAGTTGTACAAAAGTTCTAGTTTTCAGTCTATGTTCAGACAATAGTGACAGAAAAAGGTACTAATAGTTTAGTTTTCAGAATGCAACATTTACCAGTTTCAGTTAGGCTTTTACCTGTGTTCAGTTAACAATGGAAAAATATACTTTTTTAGTATTAGTTTAGTTTCCAGAATGTGCACAGCTATTTTAAATATTCAGTATAAATATGCATCACTTTAATGTAAATTTCAGTCAAGATTCAGAATATGACATTCATACTCAGTTACGCGTTCAGTATAGTACATTTCAGTCAAATTTCATATATAATATATTAAAATAATATTCAGTTACTTCACATTATTTATTAGTTTTCAGGATAAAATAACAGAAGTACATTACTTAGTCATTAAGGGTAAAGTGACAGAATTATTTATTACAGGCTTATTAAGCTAAGTTATCTAAATAATAGGTAGGAATAGTTATTCAGTATACTCAAGGCATAATATGGCAGGCTTAATTTGTTAGTTAATTTACAGAATACAGTACACTTTATATAATTATTGTACATTAGTCAGAAAGTTAAAAAAAGACACTAACACAAAATGCAAAGGTATAGACCTGAAATACAGAAAGCATATGTTTTAGTAAACTAATAAAATAAGTTATCTAAAAAATAGGTAGTAATAGTTATTCAATGCAGTTAAGGCATAACAGGGCAGGCTTAATTTGTTAATCAGTTTACAAATTACAGTGTATTTTAAATAATTATTGTACATTACTCAGAAATTAAAAGGACACTAACAAACAATGCAAAGGTATAGACTTGAAATACAGAAAGTATAGGGGTTAGTAAACTATTATGGCTCATAAATATTCGTAGAATATTTCAGAAAGAAATTTAGGAGGCAAACATCTATTACGGCACATAAAAGTTAAAAAATGGTAAGTAGCATTATTAGCAAATCTAAATGAAAATTTATAGACACGAGTTAATACAGTATATGGTAATTATGCTTCAAGACCAGTTGTAGAGTTATCTCTTTAGTGACAATTTCAATTACTCTTCAGAGAATAGCCATCATGCTTGATAGGCTATACAATAAAAACAGTACAATGCTTAAAGATTTAAATCTGTGAACAACAGGAAAAGGTTTAATTTGCTATAAGAGAGAGACATCATGGTACACTGAGGCACCAGTTCATAAGGTAAAAACATAGAATTTTACCATTGCAGGATATAGAGAGGGAAAAATAGGCAGGTTTAATAGCTCATACTCTAACTTAAGAATGTGTATGGCAATTTCTAATTAGCTTTAAAAGCCACAGAATTAAAAAAAATACTTATTTTCAGAATAATGTACAGGTCTTGGATATATCACTCATACATCAGAATTTAGACTTAAAGACTCTAAAAACTATTAATCTAGGTAATATGGAAATTAAATCATAAAGTTAACAGACTTCAAGTCTAGTGGTCAAAATTAAAATTGCAAGTTTATTCACCAGATAAAGAAAAACAATTGCCTAGTTATAATTAAATCATAAAGTTAAGAGACTTCGATCAGAACAGGTCATAAAGGCTTAAGTGACATCTAGTGGTCAAAATTCAAAATTGCGGGTTTATTTACCAAATAAAAAAATATTTTCAGATAATGAGTCAGGTAGCATAAAGCTGTATACAGTAGTTAGCAATGCAAATGCAAGGTTACTTCAAAAGTAGGTCTCTGTAGACTTTAGTCAGGGACCTCAGGGGCAGTAGGGACCTCCATTTTAAAGTAGTTAGTAGGCATTTTGCAGACTAAAGGGTAAAATATGTAGTGTCAGACATGTATATGCATTCAGTTTCAGAGAAAGGAAAGATAAGTATGAAATGTGCAGAAAATACAGAATGTTCTTTTCTCAAGGGAACTATACAATCCTGCTAGCTACAGAATGTCCCTTAATAAAATGTTAAATAAAGCACATATGGGACAAGGCCTGAGACCAAGGTTAGGGGGAGTGAATGTGGTTTACAAAGGAAAATTACTGGACTGAAGCAATATAATATGTTGTGCTCAGGATAGCAGTTCAGCTAAGGTTAGTTAGTTCATTCAACCTGACATTACAGAAAAGAATAAACTACAATACAGACACTCAAGCCTGAGTACTGAATTCAGGTCAAATAAAGACCGTTTCCGTTAACATCAATCAGAAGATATGTGCAGAAACTTTGGATACATTTAGCAGCACTGTTAATGAAGACAGTATTTCTATATTGTGAACATCTAATAAAGCCTTATTGAATGAACTACAGTGTTTGGAGAATTCATTCTGAAAAGTACACAGGACTTGGCCCTTAAAGGAGAGACTGGCACCTGTTCAGCACGAGGTTGGATAATTAAGAGATAGAGACTTTAGTTTCAGTCTCATTTCAGTTGTTTACAGTTAATTACAGTGCAGTCTTATCAGTTCTTTCATGTATAGCTCTGAAATACCCCTTCAAATCAAGTAATCCCAAACCATCTTGTTATCCCTCAACTCTTTATTAATTTGCTATCCTCAAATTCTCCTCTGGTTGATAAAAATATGCCTGACCTGTATATAAAAATAAAGAGACTAAAAACACTTTCACTGATTGTACCTTGCTATCCATATCCATAAAACAGTTTTTCCAGTTTCTCAGTTTTTGTATTATTGTTTTTTAGTCTCTTCACACATACCCTTAGCTGTTATAACAGAATCCTTTTTAACTCATACTCCTAAGCACTTTATTTTATCATGTCCCCATAAATATGCTGAACCAATTTATGTGTCGGTACATAGTTTAAAGCTATTGCCTTTGTTTTATCTTCATTAATTTTGCATCCTGAAAAGATTTGAAACTGTCTCAGAATGTTCCATAACACTGAAAAGTCCTTTTCTGGTTTTATCAGATACAAAATAATATCTGCAAATAAAGCAAACTTTTTCGATTACCATAACAATTATGTCCTAGAATTTCTGAGTCCCGTATTTTCTTTGCCAGTGGTTCTAAATATAACACAAATAACAAAGGAGAAAAAGGATACCCCTACCTGGATCCTCTGCTCAGATAGAACTTATCAGAGAGAAACCCCTCCTACTTTATTTTTTCCTCTAATCCCTCATATATCCTCCAAATTAACCTTACTGTTACATCAGGGAATGCAAATGCTTCCATTGCCCTACTCACTAAAATCCCAAATTTTTGCTGTCAAATGCTTTTTTGGCATCAAGACCCACCATCAACAATGGTATTTTCTTACATTCTGCTTCCTTCTAGATCATCATTATTCTGTTAATGCTGTCAAATGTTTGCCTCCCCTCCACAAAACCACATTGATTCTATCAATTTTGGCATCACCTTTGCCATTCATTTAGCTACTACAGACATAAACACTTTATAGTCATGGCTTAGAATTGAAATGGGATTATATGAAGCTAGATTTGATGGGTCTTTACCATCATTAGGTATTACAGCCACCACAGTTTTCTTCCAGGGTGTTGGTGCTTCTCCTCCTTTTAAAATACTGTTAAACAAAACCTTCCAGATCTTTATCACTTTCTTCCATCCTAGCTTCCAAACTTCCACAGGAATACCATCAATTCCCAGAGACTTTCCTGTAAATTCATTTTCTCCTGTCTTAACTGTTAATAATTGAACCTCCTCTCCCTCTAACCTTGGCATAAAAAATTCCATTTGTACTTTTTCTTGATTTCATCATTTCTCCACTTTATACAGATTTTCATAACATTTTTGAAATATTTCTAATACCACCACAGGATCTCTGGTTATTTTCCTTGTTATAGGTTTCCCTAAGCTTGGCAGCAACCTTTTTTACTTTCTGTTGCCTGAGTTATTACAAAAAAAAACAATTGTTTAGCAGCAATCTTTCTAAACTCATGCATATTACCTTGGTAGTCCCTTATTTCCTCTATAGCACTATGCAGTTGCGCCTCTTCTTGTTCTGTGAGATTCCTCCTATTCTGCAACACTTTAACCTCTATCAGTCCTTCTAAATAACTCTTGTTACTTCTCAACCATATCTCCTTTCTTTTGTTTCTACCCTATTTTTAAACTCCACTTTCATTTTATCACATTTCCTAGCTATATTTTCTGAAGACATTTCTATCTTCTCTAATAACTCCTTTAATAATTTCCACTACCCATTCCTGAAATTCCTGTCTGTTTAATAGGTGGGGAATCACCAATTTTTCATTTTTATTTCATTACTCTGCATTTTTATTTTAGTCATGTTTAGCACATGATCTGGAACAATTATTGACTGTGTATCAAAATTTGCAATTAAATGCACATGTTCCTGTGAAATAGCCTAGCCCAGTTTTTGTAAAGTCTGTCCGAACTCCTACTACTGAATTTACATCTTCCATACCAAATATTTTCAAACATTTCTTCATAACTCTACCTTCTTTTGTTATATTTTCCCTTCTAGGCCCCCAGATACATCCTGTTGCAAATCAAATTCCAATCCCCACCTCTAAGAAATATTCCCTGCTGAAATCTGATCACTTCTACAAGAATGTTCTTAAGCTCCACTGTAGCAGTTTTAGGTAGAATATAAACACATGCCAGTATAATCCTCCTCCCTTGCCATTAGCCCCTTACTACTAGGTATCTACCATTATTATCCATTTCTGTTTCTTCCTCTTCTATTACTATTGAAGCTCTTCTAGAAATTAATATAAGTATTCCAGTTTTCCTTTGTCTCAGATATTCCTCTGAATATCCATCCTAAAATCATTTCTTTATCAAATTCACATACTCAGTTCTTTCCAGATGTGTCTTCAGTAGTATAGCTATTTGCACTCTGTATTTCTTAAGAGTTCACTACTCTTTCTTGCTTGTAAATACCTGTGAGACCATTCACATTTGAAGATAATATGGAAAGTGTTGCCATTATAAGACACTATTATTCCCAACTGTTATGTATAACAGCTTACTATGTCTAGTTTCAGATTTTGTGTTACATGCATACAGTAATGTTTGGTAGGCTGATCTTTTATACAGTTGTTTCTTGTCACATCTATTTGAACCTATGTTTCATCTTACAAGACTTTTTGTTTTAATGAAATCCCTCAAAAAAAGGACCCCCAGAACACCTTCCTATGTTCTTGATAATTTCCATGAAACTTTTCTCCATGGCTTTGCAAACCAAACTAGTTAGACTTATGGGTCTGCAGTTTCCAGGATATGTTGAAGGTCCTCCATTATGAAAGGGAATGACTGCCACAGTTCGTCATTCTCATGGTACAAAGCCTGTTGTAAGACTGTAGTTTAAATAGTGGCTCCAGGGGTCCTGATAAGTCATATTTCAGACTGTTTAGCAGGCATCCCACAATGTTATCAGGGCCCACTGAGGCTGTGTTTATGGCTTTAGTGAGCACAGCCAGCATATATTTCCTAGTTACAACTGAAGGGGTTACATTTGAGGGTGTTTATTGGGGATGGTTGGAAGTGAGAGGAGGGTAAAGTTGGAAATGAGGTCATCTACTACAGATGTGAAGAATTGGGATCAGTTGTCATATTACTTATTCTTTGCTAAAACAAAGCTGTGACAAGCTTCAATTGGGTTAATCCCATTTGGACTTCTGCACAGCATGCATCCCAGAGGACTGCTGACATTGCTAAGGAAACTTAAGAAGAAGAGAAAACACCATTTAAAGGTCTGATATAATACTACAGCACTTCGCAGGATAAACTAAAGCTGGTTATGTCCATAGTAAAGAAGCACATGCAGAAATTTCAGGAACAGACAGAGCAATTAACCCAGGATATCATGTCTTAGAACTTGGGTTCTCCACAAAAATCAAACCGATAGTTAAAAAGCAATGGCCATTTGAGGTGAATAAAAGAACAAATGCAGTGAACTACATGACAGAAAAGAAAGAGTAAGTTAGCAGAGTAATGCACTAAAGCCATGGAAAGAAATAGAAAGTTCTGTGATTAGCTTGAAAAAGAAATTCATACAAGAGAGGCATGAGATACCTGAAGTACAGCTAGAGGAATACTTGGCAAAAAATACAAAATCAGGAAGTGAAATAATGTTTATTAAGAAAGATGGGATACATGGCTAGGCTTAAAAAGGTCCTTGTGGTTGTTTGCTTAGTAAACACCTATAAGAAAGGGACTGTTTGCAAAATGACTGGAAGAACTAAATTGATAGAAGATAAAATGCACACGTGTAATGAAGTTTAAATTGAGACCTCATGGAGCAAAACAATTCTAGAAGCAGTAAGAGGAATTGCTCAAAAGATAGCTGTTCCAACTACCAATGACAGAAAACTAACATGAATGGAGCAATCCAATAGTGATAGTTCTGAAGCCTGCTAGTGGTACCAGATTCTGTGATGACTTCAATAGACTAAAGAGCATTTTTAAAGTTTGATAGTTATCCCATACCCAGAATTGCTGATTTGATAAAGATCTTAGGAAAGGCTAGGTATCTGATAACATTGGCATTGATAACGGGGTATTAGCAACTATTGCTGTTCTCTTCTGCTAATGAAAAAATTATGTAACTCCTGGAGGTCTATTTTACTAAATAATGCTACCATTTCGCCTACAAAAAGCTCCAGCCTCATTTCACAGACTGATGGATAAAATATTGAAGATCAACTTATGATATGCTGCAACATAACCTAATGATGTGGTCATTCATCCAGAAGACTGGGAGTTTTACTTATCCAAAGTGCAAGCTGTGTTAGAGGCTATATGTCAGACAGGTTTGATGGTGACTACTTAAAAAATAAGAAGCCAAGTATATGGAATGCCTTACAGGAAACGGGAGATCAGATCACAACTAGGGGAAAATACAGGCCATAAAAATTGGCCTGCACCCTTCAGTAATATGTAAAGGCTTTTCTTAGGCTAGTTGGGTAATAAGAAAAGTTATACCTAATTTTGCAACTACTGTCTACACTTTGACAGATTTCACAAAGGAAAATGCTTCTATCAAGGTGAAATTGTCTCTTGAGGCATACAGAGCATTTAATGAGCTAAAAAGGATATTATTTTCTAAACTGGTATTAGTGACTCTTGACTTTACTACAGAGATTGCCCTGTACTCAGGATGCACTAGAGGTAGGTATGGCTACCTCAGGATATTAAAGGTGAGGATCACCCTTGTATGTATATCAGAAAATTCAGCAGTCATCAAAGTAGACACCAAGTCAAAGAGAGACAGAGTTTACAGATAAAGTGGGTCTACTATTCCTTTTAGGGTGGCACTTCAACCAGGTTAAGAGATCATACCCTGTGATAATGGCCGAGTAAAAACACAGATGGCAATACAGAATTCTACCATTGAGCATCAATCCTTACTGTAAACAGTTACTCACAGGGCTATACTAGCAAATAGGAATGCTGGAGGGTTGTCGAGTTCCTGCAACCCATCACAGATGGTTTAGTGCTAGGGGGGTTAACTGTAACATCCAGTGTATGAATATGAGGAATGTACCTTTAAGTCTGCCTTGTATTTAGAAAATTCCCACATTATGGTAGACAAGTACTTGAATGCAGTAATTAGTTAACGAGAACTGAAATGCATTTTTGTGATGTATAAAAATAGGTAGCAAGGAAACAGCAAATCAGGAAGTGAATTTCTTAATCAGAGACTTTATCCAAAGACTTAAAATTTGTAGGAGTCAATAGCTGTACTACTGGAGCTTATGAATGGGCCTGGGATTAAACTTCTGGTAAAATTTCATTTGTTGTACACTGAAGCTGATGAGAATACTTTCCAGTGCTTATGCAAACAATTTGTTTTACCAGATGGGCTGAAGGAAGCTGAACTATATAGTTAAAATAACCAAGTTACTGTTTTGTTTTGTTAAAAGCCATTTGAACTGTAATTCTACTGCTTTTTTGGTACAAAGGGTAGCAAGCTTGCTTTTGGTATAAAAATATATGGGTTCTATTCCCAAACCAGTTAGATTTTAGGCAAGGCTAATAAGACAAATCCACCACCGTAAATAGCACAAGTAACAAAAAAACTGAGGGTAATGCTACTCAATGCCTAACGTCTAAACCTCAAAATGCATGCGCACCTGAGGCACTCCTCAGTATGGAGAAAATCGATATATGTGCAATAACAGAAACCTGGTTTAAGGCTCCAGAGAGCACCCCAGCACTACCAGGCTACAACTCATACCACACATTTCAGCCACAGAACCAGGACCGAAATACAAAAGGTGGCGGCGTATCCATATTCATCAAGGATACCTACACCTCCAAGTTAGTGGCACAGCACGATGCTTCAGAGATCATCCACATGCAACTAACAATGGGCAAAACTGAAATTCAAATTGTAGCTTGCTACAGATCACCCACTATGTCCCAGGACCCCCAGTCTGCATTTCTGGAAACACTGGGAAACATAAAGATCCTACCAAACACCCTAATATTGGGTGATTTTGGTTACCCAAACATTAACTGGGAGAACTACTCAAGTACTAACTCCCTTGCCCAACATTTCCTAGAATTTATAAACTCAAATGCCCTGGATCAACTGGTCAACACCCCCACCAGAGGTGACAATATATTGGACCTGTTCATCACCAACATGGGCGACCGGTGTCAATACCCGAAGTCAACCCCTCGCTGGTTAGATCTGACGATAAACTAATCACTCTGGACATCCGCATTCCGCCCCCACCCCTGGTCAAGGAAACCACCGTGAAGAACTTTTCAAAAGCAAACTTCCCGTTACTTAAGACCGAGGTGGAAAGTTTCAAAGCCCCCATGCTACAGGATAACGCTATCCAAGCTGCAAAATCCTTTACTAATGCACTCTACGGGCACCTACAATAATGCATGGATTGTGCTATCCCAAGCAAAACCAAGACTCACTCCTCCAAGAAAAGGAAACTAGTCTGGTGGACCCCTGCCATAAACAAGCTATACAATAGAAGCAGGAAACTAGTACAGAAAAGAGTAAAATCCCAAGAAGGGAAGACATCCCTGATCAGTATCAGCAAGAAACTATGATCCCTCATAAAATCATCCAAGGCTAACTTCGAAAGAAAAATTGTCAAGGACTCCAAAGATAACCACAAGGCATTCTTTAGCTATGTCAAGAATCAAAGTAGCAATTCTCAGATCTGCTCAGAGTTAGTGCAGAATGGCACAAAATACACTGAACCGACCGATATCACCAACATCCTGGCAGACAGGTTCAGTGCAAACTTCACCCCCCTCTCACCCACAAAAGGGCCCATAACCATACCAGAAGAATGTAGTGCCCCTGAAATCAAAGACACTCAGGTTAAAACAGCCCTCTCCAAAGCCAAAAACACAGCATCAATGGGACCAGATGGTGTCCCAGGTTGTGTCCTACACGAGCTCAAAGATGAACTAACCCCTCACCTAAACACACTGTTCAAACTCAGCCTCTCCACAGGCTACGTACCCATAGAGTGACACACAGCAAAGTACAGTTTTGTACCTACCATAAATGTAGATGTTTGAGTGCTCATACAGCTGCAGTCATAACAGATGGGTTATCCTGCCATCAGGCGGGTCCTCGGTCGGCCGAATTCCAAAGTCTAGGTCCGGCGTCGGTTGTCGTCGCTTCTTCCCTGATGTCAGTGTGGCAGGGGTATAAAAGAGCCAGTCGACGCCATCTTCTTCAGTTTTTCTTCCCCAGATGTCAGGTGCCCCCAGAAGGAAGGCAAAACATAAACTTATGTAATCATGCAATACAGGATAATCAAAAAACAGTAGTTGCAAGCAAATACACCATAAAAGAATACCCCAAATAGGTTGTATGAGAAGGTGTTTGTCATAAGGCCTGTCCTAAGAGGGGATGGAGGGGGGGGAACCTGGACTGCAGCTGTATGAGCACTCGAACATCTACATTTATGGTAGGTACAAAACTGTACTATGTTCATCGTGCATACAGCTGCAGTCATAACAGATGGGAAGAATCCCAAAGCTAGGTAGGGGTGGCAGGCACTAAGTGGAACTAGGAGGAGCAAGGATGCCCTGCAAGACAGCTGTGACAAATCCCGCTCTAGATTTAGAGTAAAGTGGAAGGTGATAGTGTTTGGAGAAAGTGTGCACTGAACTCCAAGTGGCTGCTTCCAAAATGTCCTTGGTAGGAACCCCCCTGAGGAAAGCTGCAGATGTAGCTGTGGCCCTTGTGGAGTGGGATCTGATGCTTGAAGGCACAGCTTTTCCATGAAATGAGTAACAAAAGTGTATGCAGTGGGCTTTCCATTTTGAGATTGTCTGTTTGGAGATAGCCTTTCCTTGAGCACCTGTAGCATAGGACACAAAGAGTTGCTCGGATTTCCTGAATGGCTTTGTCCTGTCCAAATAATAACGAAGTTGTCTGTGAATGTCCAAGGAATGCAGTAGTCTTTTTCCTTTGTTTTGTGGGTTAGGGTAAGAGGTAGGTAAGTGGATAGTCTGATTCAAGGCTACACTGGATACTACCTTTGGCATAAAGGTAGGGTTGGTTCGTAAGGAAACTCTGTCCTGATGGAAAATGATGAAAGGTTGCACAGCCATGAGGGCCTGTAGTTCTGAAACCCTGCGTGCTGAGGTGATAGCCAGAAGGAAGGCTGTTTTCCATGACAAGTATTGTAGTTCTGTTGAAGCAGCTGGCTCAAATGGAGGAAGGGTCAGCTTTTCCAATATGAAGTTGAGGTCCCAAGCAGGGACTGGCGGTTTCCTTGGGGGTTTTATATTCTTTTCCCCTCTGAGGAACTGTCTTAAGAGAGGATGAGAGACTAAAGGAGGATCTGTGTTGTATTGTGCAGAAATGGCTGAAGCGTGGATTTTGATGGAGGAGAAGGAAAGTCCACTGTTTAACATCTCAGCTAGGTACTGTAAAATTTGAGATAAATTTATTACCCAAGGATTCTGGCCCTTTTTCTGATTCCAGGCACAAAATCGTTTCCATTTGGCGGAGTAGGCTTTTCTAGTAGAAGGTCTTCTGGCCTCCAAGATGACATCCTGCACCTCCTTGGAGAGGAGGGTCTGTTGGGAAATCAAGGGATTCTCCATGCAGCTAGATTTAGGGTTTTGAGCTGGCTGTGAAGAGTTTTGAAGTTGTGCTGGGACAACAGAAGAGGCACTAGAGGTAGGATCCATGTTGGGGAATGTGTCAGGCTCTTCAGGAGCGGATACCAGTGTTGTCTTGGGCAATCTGGAGCAATGAGAATCATTTTCAGCCTCTCTGCTCTGGCTTTTAATAGAACTTTGGGCAGCAGAGGAAGAGGCGGAAAGGCATAGACTGTCAACGTTGTCCAATTGAAAGAAAGTGCGTCCACTTTCCAGGCCTGTGGATGATAGGTCCTTGAGCAAAATTTCTTCAATTGGTAATTTCTGTGGGTAGCAAAGAGATCTATGTCTGGCTGTCCCCATGCCTGAGTTATCTTTGCGAAAACTTGAGGATGCAACTTCCATTCGTGTGGATCTGTCATATTTCTGCTTAGGCTGTCTGCCAGTGTGTTTTCCTTCCCTGGCAAGAATTGTGCCTGAAGTTGGATTTGCAATTCCAGAGCTGTGTTCCATAGGGTCATGGCTAGTCTGCACAGGGGGTATGAATGAGTTCCCCCTATTTGTTTATGTACCACATCACTGTGGTGTTGTCTGTCCTTATCAATAGCTGGCTTGGATGCAGTAGGTATTTGAAGGTCATAATAGCATTTTGCACTGCTAGCATTTCCTTTTGGTTGATGTGTAGGTGCTTCTCTTTTTGGGACCATTTTCCCTGAATGCACTGATCTGTCATGTGTGCCCCCCAGGCGTAGTCCGAGGCATCTGTTGTGATGATTTGAGTTGCTTGAGGTACGTAGAAAGGAAGACCTATGTTTCTTTGGCATGCTTGAGCCCACCACAGAAATTCCTTTTGAAGACATGGAATGAGTGGTATAATTGTTTCCAAACTGTGGCTGTGTTGAGATCATAAGTTTTTTAGGTACCATTGAAGTTTCCTCATATGCAGCTTTGCACATGGGATCAGAAGGATGCAAGATGCCATGAATCCCAGAGCCTGCAGGACTTTCCTTGCAGTCAGCCTGGTGAAGATTGCCATTTTGCTGAAGTATTGAGATAGTTGCCCTTGTTTGTCTGGCGTGAGGTAGGCCATCTGGGTGGTTGTATTCAAGCTGGCACCCAGGAAAATTATTTTTTGAGAGGGTATTAGTTTTGATTTCTTTTTGTTGACTGTGTATCCCAGAAAGTTCAACAGTTTTATTACAAATGCCAGGTGTTTCAGAAGTATGTCCTTGCTGTCCGCTTGGATCAGGCAGTCATCCAGATATGGGTATATTTGTATTCCTTGAAGTCTGCAGAAGGCAATTACTGATGCCAGGCATTTCGTAAACACTCTGGGCGCAGTAGATAAGCCAAAGGGCAATGCAGAGAATTGATAATGGGTTGAACCTGCAAGAAATTTGAGGTATCTTCTGCAATCTTGTCTGATAGGGACATGCAGGTATGCCTCCTTGAGGTCCAACGTTACCAGCCAAGACTCCTTGCCCAGCATGGGAAGAAGCTGCTGTAATGTGAGCATCTTGAATTTTGGTACCTGTAAATATGTGTTTAGGATGGATAGGTCTAAAATAGGTCTCCAATCTTTGTCTTTCCTTGGTACCAGGAATAGTCTGGAATAAAATCCTTGACCTTGTTCTTTTGCAGGTACCTCTTGAATAGCTTTCATGTCCATGAGAGCTGAAATTTGTTTTTGTGCCTCTGCCCTTTGATTTTGTGGCAGGTTTGGCATGCCTCTCATTTTGGAAGGGTGTGAAAGTGGAATCTGTAGCCTCTGTCTATAATGTCCAGAATCCATTTGTCTTTTGTGACAATATGCCAATTTTTTGAGAATAATGCCAGTTTTCCGCCCAATGGTGCTGCCATTAAAGCTTTGCTTGGCAGGTAAAGGGGGAAGTCATTGTGTCTGCTTTCTGAATGACTGTGATCTATCTTCTCCACCTCTTGGGGTTGGTGCTTGCCATTGTCTGGCTCTGAATGATCCTTGAGATTGCCCTCTACCCCTCGGGTGTCTGTATCTGCCTCTTTGAGGTCTGTCCGTGGCTGGAAAGGACCAATTTTTTGAAGGCCAGTTTCTGCTGAAACGTGGAGGTTGTACCTGCAGGAAATCTTTCACTGTTTGCATTGATCTCGCTTTTTCCTCCATTTTCTTTAGTACCTCCTCAGCTTTAACACCAAACAATACATCTTTTTGAAAAGGTGCATCTAGTAATTTAGCTTTGACATGATCTGGTAAGGCTTGTTCTTTGAGCCAAGCATGTCTACGTATGACAGACCCTGTAACAGCAGCTCTACATGAGGCCTCTAAAGCATCAAAACCACACTGCAAGGTATGTTTACCCACTTGATCTGTACCATGCAACAAATCCTGCAACTCTTTTAAATCTGGTTGTTCTGGTTGTGTCATTTTGCTTTTCAACTGAGATAACAAAAACTGTTGATACTTTAACATATGAAACTGACAGTTTAATGCCCTGATGGTTAAAGTGGCCGAGGTATACACCTTTTTCCCCCACCTTTCTAAAGCTCTGGAATTTCTCTCTGAAGGTAATAGGTTTTTAGCAGTAGAGGCCTTAATTCCCTTGGGACCCTGTGAAATAGTTTCTGGGTCAGCAGTATGGCTTTTGTATAGGAACTGGTGTGAATCAGGAACCCGGTAATACCTGTCTGGTTTAACAGGAGCTGGAGGTAAAGAATCTGGGTTGAGGCTGGCTTCTGTGTACACATCATCTAATATATCTAAAACAGGAGGGATAGCCAGGGGCCTATGCTGGGGGAGCAAGAGAAAATCCCTGAGCCTTTTCTTGGAATATGAGTAATCTTGGCCTTCCCAGTGAAAGTGTTCCCTCAAAGTATGCAGGGTTTCCCCAAAAGAGTAGTCCTCAGGGGGGGAGACCGAGGGAATAGACTCCTCTGCATCAGAGTCTTCAAAAGGAGAATAGGTATAGTCCTGGTCCTCAGAATGTTCAGAGGTAATAGAAGCTTGATCTGAGGAAGGGTAGTCTTCCTCTAATCTGGGCCTTTTGTCCGAGGGGGGTTGAGAACCCCTGATAAGAGTAATCAAATCCTCAGCCATTTTCAGCATCTGTTTTTTAGGCATGGGGCCTTGAGAGGGGGTCTGAGGTCCCTGTTTTTTAGTTTTCATGGCTGCTTTAGATTTTGTGAAAGCGTTAATAGAGAAGGAGGAAGGCCTGAAGACACCTTGAGAAATGGCAGGCCTGTCTAAACTCTGAGTTTCCCCGCCAAAAGTGGCGTCGGTATCTGTAGTTGGAATGGGGACCAAGGAGCCTGTGACCTTGGGTACTGAAGACATCAGTAATGAAGTGTCATCGGTAATCAGGGGCTGTGTAGGCGCCTCGCTGAGAACCGGTAGTCGGCCTTAGCGTGGTGTCAGTAGAAGTCGCGGACCTCGTATGTCGGTCCTTATCTTTGCGTCTTTTACTCAAAACTGGAGTTGGAGTATCCGACGACATAATATAATTAAATTTTTTACCAAAATAGTGAAGGGCAAACTCCGCCCGACGCTTAATAGTGCGTTTGTTGAATCTAGCACAAAAACGGCAGGCCGAGACATTGTGGTCTGGGCCTAAGCAAGGAATACAGAAAGAGTGAAAATCCTTATGTGGTATTTGCTTCCCACATGAAATGCAATTATTAACTTTGTCTGACATCGGTCTGAGGCAAGAAAAGTTTCCCCAACGGGGTACTTAGCTTTCAAGAAGACTTCGGCTGAAATATTTTCATAAATCTCAGGAGCTGGCCGACTGGCACTTGCGAACTGCTTCTGCTTCGGGCACCGCGCGGCAAGAAAGACCGAAGAAGATGGCGTCAGCTGGCTCTTTTATACCCCTGCCGCACTGACATCAGGGAAGAAGCGACGACAACCGACGCAGGACCTAGACTTTGGAATTCGGCCGACCGAGGACCCGCCTGATGGCAGGATAACCCATCTGTTATGACTGCAGCTGTATGCACGATGAACATCAGTTACTCCGCTCCACAAAGGTGGAGCTACAACAGACCCCGGGAACTATCACCTTATAAGCCTGACTAGCTTGGTCTGCAAGACTATGGAGCTCATCATCATGGAACTCTTTAACAGAGACATTGGGAGCCTCCAAATACTGGACACTACCCAGTTCAGCTTTGTTAAGGGCAGATCATGCCTCCTAAACCTGGTGGACTTCTGTGAGACAGTTACCAAGGCTATTGATGAGGGAAAGGTGGTCCACACAACCTACCTAGACCTCGCAAAGGCCTTCAACACCATTCCCCATTCTGGTATTATAGACAAGCTCACCAGCCTGAACATAAACCCCTACATCACGAGATGGGTTGCCAACTGGCTCACTGGCAGAACCCACATGGTAAGAGTTGCGGGAGCTAGGTCCAACTCTAAACCAGTTACAAGTGGCATTCCCCAGGGCTTAGTCCTAGGACCCCTCCTGTTCGGCATATACTTCTCAGAGGTACAGGCAAGCAAAGGAGGGCTATGGCTGACCAAGTTCACAGATGACTGCAAACTAGGGGCTATAACTGACTCTCCGGCTGACACAGACATCCTCCAAAAGGGTCTCACTGAGACAGATACCTGGTATCAAAATCATGGCCTCAAGCTAAATGCCAAAAAGTGCATAGTCATCCCCTTTGGAAAAAACATAGTACCCACAAACTACCACATAGGTGGTAGTCCCCTCAATATGGAAGACGTAATAAGGGATCTGGGGGACCCAAGGTGATAGTAATCTCTTCTTTGATAATCACATTGCCAAAGTGGTTAGAAAATCCTTCTATGTGGCCCACCTAATCACAAAAGGGTTCGCATCCAGATCAAAAGAGGTCATTGTGCCCCTCTACTCATCACTCATCAGACCCATCATAGAGTACAACGCCCCATTTGGGATGTACCTTACAAGACACCTGCAACAGCTGGAGAAAGACCACAGAAGTACCTCACCAAGAGGATCACTGGCCTCAAACAGATGCCCTATGCAGCTTGACTAAAGAAACTCCAGCTGTATTCAAGTTGATACCACCTACTCAGAGGTGATCTCTGCCTGACATACAAGGCCATGTCCAACCCAGAATTAATGGACATGCTCCACCTAAAGAAAACCATATCCCCTCGAGCCACATGCTCTATGGACCTAAACCTCACCACAAGAATAAATAGGACATGCTGGAGGGATAGATTCCTGTCCCAGAGACTTCCTATGCTTTGGAACAAGATTCCAATCTACATTAGGCAGAGCTCTTCGCTAACACTCTTCAAGAGAAACCTTGATGAGTGGATGGGAAACAGAAAGTTTACCCCCGGGGATCACCAGTGGCTCTGCTGGACAGAGGCACAGGGAACTAATATAAGGGGGCAACGAAAGCCAACACATTCTGGCTAGGCTTATAAATGCCTTTGGGCAGATAGCCTGGTACCTACCTATGACTGCTGACACTGAACTGTACCATAAGGGGGTTCCTGCACGCCTAAGTGTGTCATCATTCAAATGAGATGTTAAAAAGATGTCTCTCCATTTTTAATTTCTACAAATCTTTTGGGTTTCTAATACCATGGCAGGAATAGACCCCATTCCTAAGTCAAGGTATGATTAAAGTTCATGAAATTGGTATTGTTTCACTCTTTGATGTCAGCCAAAAGTACTCTTTGCAGCACCTGCAATGTGCTCAGTAATGACTCCTCCTGCAATTCGTATGGAGTTACATGTATTGGTGGCATATCTAAATATGACTGTAGACTTTTTTTTTGAAAGACCCATTACTCCTACTACTATTGGAACTATCTGGATATCTTTCTTTTACATTGCTCTCATTTCTGCTTGCAAATCCTGATATTTTATGACTTCATGTCTCTCTGTACGCAGAACACTGTAGTCACTGTGTGTGGTGATTTCAATGATCAATGTTACTTTTTTCTTCTTTTCTTGAACCAGTACATCCAGTTTTCTAGCATCTATCTTTTGAACTGTTGGTAATGGATGATCCCATGTGATGCGGACTTCATCATTTTCTATGATGCTTTGTGGCTCATGTTTCCAATGTTTTTCAGCCACTTCAATAATAATATAATGTTTGCACAATCCCCAGTGCAACAGTCTTGCCATATTATTCCTTTCAGTACACAGTCCTTCTGCCATTAATATGCCACAACCAGCAATGAGGTGTGCAACTGTTTCCAATTCTGTTTTACAAAACCTACATTTATCTGTTTCAGCCCACATGTTCAATGGACTTTGCAAACCAATGTGTATGTAGCCAACTATCTTGTGCTGCCAATATTAACCTTTCATCTCTTGGTTTAAATTTACTTCTCCCTAACCATTCCTGCATTCATTCCTGATCAACATGAGGTTCTTCCAGAAGTTTTCTATATTTGGAACTATATTTATGCATTTTCCACATTTCTTGCCTTTTCATCTGGTCCTTCACCTTATATTCTTTCTTTTGTTTTTTGGCACATTTAGGTGTTGCCTGGTTTTTATCCACTTGTGGTTTGATTTTCATTCCAGCTTGATGCTGATATGCTTCTGCTAGACTAAGCAGGGAAGTCATCTTAGATTTATTTTCCTCATGCTTCAAAACATTCACTACATTTGAGTCCTGTGAGGTCAGCAGACATATGTGGAGTCCCATGAAAATTTCAAGGAGGGTCATCCTTCCTTCAGAACAGGGAATATATAACTTTGGTATGCACTGATTTTTATAAATCATTTGGTAAGCATGAAGCATTCTTCTTGTTTTCCTATCTAATTTATCCAGCACATTTTGGGGCCAGTCAATCACTCCAAAACTGTAAGTTAGGACAGAAACAGCAAATTGGTTTATAGCTTGGATTTTGTTCCTAGATGTCAACTCTGTTTTCAGGATTTTGTCTTCTAAACTATTCCTTACTAAGTTTTATTCACATATTCTTATCTGTCCTATCTGCTTGAACTGATGATCCCTCAGGTGTCTGTAAAACATCCCATGGTACCTCTTGAAAAGAGTAGGAGCCTTTTACTTATATACAAAACAACTCTTATTTACAAAATATTTACATATTAAGAAATAGTTGCATATGTACAAATGTATAAATATACACATCTGTTTACACATATTTATAAGTTCCTTTACAATCATGCTAAATTTTCATTTGCCATTAAACATACTTCATTTATTCTTTCATTCCATATAACCCATGTGAAACAAACTTTTTATATATTCTTTTAACATATTCTTTACTTCTATTCTCATATTCATGTTTATTTTATTCACTTCTTTTATAGCTTCAAAAAATTCTTCACATAGTTTTTCCCTCATAACTTTTTTATTCTTTTGGATTTCAAAAACACGTTCCATAGTTGTTTCTGCTTGACAAAATAAACACATTTTATCACTTTTCTTCTTATATGGCATATTTTCTTTTACTGGCAGTTTATATATTACCAGTCTTCACAAAAACCTTTACATTCTACTTTCTGATTACACCATTTGCTTATTTTATAGCTTTATTTTTTGATCTGTTAGCTTTTCTCATGATTTTACAAAGTAAGGTTTTATAATTACATTCTTATACCATACTTTTCTATCTTCTTCTACATCATCGATTTTTATTTTCCACAAAAATATTTTTGCTTTGTAACATTTTATTTCATTTATACACTCTTTTTACCATAACTCAAAATTTACCATACTTATATTTATAGTTTTACTGCTAATCTCTCATCTTTTTCATTTAGCCAATTTAACACCTTGTACAAATTTAATGAAGAGTGTATACCACTGAGTTAATCAGCTCTAAACCTCCTTATTCTTTATTTACACATAAGACTCTTCTTTTTACTGGGTTTAATCTAGAACCCCATATAAATGAAAAATATCTGCAATACTTCCTTTGCAAATACTGTTGGCAAACCAAATACACTTGCTAAGTATGCTATTCTTTCCATCAACTAAGTCTTTTTCCTGAATGACATGTTCTCCAGAAAAGACGTTTGCTTTATTTCTTCTATTGTTTTTTCACAATGAGTTCTACTTGTGTCTTTATTCTCAAATTTCATTCATTGTAAAATATATACCCTCGATCTTTACTACATCACATAAACCTTTACTTTTCTCTTTTCTCTTTATTTAAAGCTATCCCTATCATCTGTAGACACTCATCTAGGCAAATTATTACTTCTTTTATCCAAATTTTGGTTTTGTAATTATTATAATAGCATCTGCATATGTTAACAGAACTGGAATTCTTAACCCTCCAGGTGTTCTACAGCTCACCTCCTTCATTTTGTAATTTATTTCCCATACTATCATATTCATAACTAACACAAAGAGTATAAACTCATTGGACATCACTGTCTTACAACACTCTTCACATGCACCTCTTGGCTTAATCAGCCATTTGCAAGTACTTTTTACTTTATTATTACTATACGCTGACAATTTCTTAACTTTCTCACTTATATTATTTCATTATTAACTACAAGATTGCATGTCCAGTTGTGACAAATGCCTCATTAAGGTCTCCCATACTGATTTTCGCTTATTCTTTTCTGTTCATAATATCATCCAAAATTTCCCTATCATTAATAATTATTGACCACCCTTCACCTTTATACTCCATATGCTATCTGTTATAATATTTTCCATTTTAGTTTTAAATCTCTTTTGTATGTCTTCCATAAAGACCTTACAATCATGATTATTCAATTTTTTTGGTCTCCAGTTTTTGTAGGTGAAAAATAGTATTGTATACAATCATTAACATTTTCAAGTTGGTACAGTTAAAGCATAAAAAATATTTAGAGAGCTTAATTTGTCCTATAACTTAGGATAAGTACAAGGACAGTATACAGAGTTAATAAGTACAGCGAGTGTAGTTAAAGTTGGTGAGGATTTTACAGGTAGTATACAAGCAGAAATATTTTAAAATTAAGTAGCAAGTACTTACCTAGATAAGATGACTCAGAGAGCTATAACATCAAAGAAAAAATACCAATGAGGGCAGAGAGCAAGGTACATAAGAGAGGGGGGCAGGTTATGGAGGGCGAGTACAGTGGCACAACCAGCAACATTTAAGCTAGCCTTTGGTAGCCAATTTAAAATTTTTGAGATGTTTTAGTGTTCTGATTTCCAAAGGGAGTTTGTTTCAAGAAATGGTAAGGTAACAGCTGTAGAGGTTTTGATCAATTTTGTTCTTGGGTTTACAGATTTGTATTAAGTCTTGGTCTAAGCTACTAAGAGTCCTAGAGGGAGAAGTTGGGAATTCTTATAATTCTTTATATATATATATATATATATATATATATATATATATATATATATATATATATATATATACACACACACACATATATATATAAAACCTTAATTTAACCATTAATTTAAAATCTTTAAAAAATATTTTTGCCAATTCCTTATATTTTTACACATTTCATACTATATTCCATCTGGGACAGTAGCCAAATCTATATTTACTTGTCCTAATACTTTATCTAGCTCATTTAAAGAAATCTCCTTTTCCTTTCTTTATTCTCTTTTTCTGTTAACTTTTTTACTTTCCATGCTTTTTTCACAGCCTTCTTTTTCTTTAAACATTCCTTGTACATAATGTACTAAACTATTCATAATATTTTTGGAGTTCTTTCTATTTCTCCTTTTACATTTTTATTTCTCTCATTATACTACCAGCTTCCTTTACAATGATTCACTTTTTCCTTGTAAAAATATCTTTGCTTAAATTACAATTCTTGTATTTTTTTCTTGATTTATTTCATATAATTCTCTTTCTTTGTTGAAGTACTTTCTATATTTATGTTCAAAACCTTCCAATGCATCATTATATATTATTTTCTATTTTTTCTTTACTTTTTTCACATCATATTGCCAATGTAAAATAAATGTTTTTGAATTTTTCATTAAATATCATCCGCCATTTAGACCAATTTTAATAAAATGTTCTCAGAGCAATATGATCTTTCCATAACTGCATTACTAATCTCTTTCCTTCTTCATCCCATGCTTTCTCATTTACCCTTTTCATTCCTTTGCCTATTTTTATATATTACTTGTTTTCTTTTATCTTTAGCCATATTGCAAGATGATCAAAAATCCTGTTTCAACTACCTCCCCTTCTCCTATAACTAAACCTTCTAATACTATAATATAATCTATTTCAGTTCTATACATAACCTAAGTCCACAAATTGTTGTCCCATAGTTTTAACTTACCGCATAACTTCTAACATTTTTAATATCATTGCCTTTCTTTCTACACTTGCCTCTTTAATTACAATTAGTCTCCTTTTGTTATAATATTCACCTTTATCATTGCATAGTTTAAAATCTGATGAAACAACCTACCACTTTCTTTACATTTAGCATAAGCATATAATGTTATAATTTTTTATACTTGTTCTTTCCATTTTAAATCTACAATGGTTAATCTTCCCATTTTTGATAAAGTTATATCTAATATCTTTACATAATTTCTACAGACTATGGCTATTCCAGAACATCTCCCATTTCCCAAATTCCAGAGTATCTTTCCATCCCATAATTTCACTGTTTGCAATATTTCTTCATTTGTTAAAAATCTTGTGTCTTCTAATATAATTACATCTACATCACATGTATATTCTTAATACTATTCACATTTACAGAAAGCAGTCTAAAATTTTAATTTTAGCTTTTCCTTAGATTCATGGTTTCATATGTATGTAGCTAAGTACTAGGCTATCTTTCTTAATAGGCCTAACCAATTTCCTTCCTAAAGGTGAGAATCAAACACTGTAACTTGTGTATGTGAGCCAAAAACCTTGACCATTATACCAAGCCCCAAGCTTTACCTATAAATATTCTTTTTCATCCCTTTCCTTTCTTTTTTCTTTGTTCTTACCCTTTTAAATGTTATTTTCTTTTACCCTTTGACCACTAGAATTTTTTTTCCTTTTACTACCTCCAAGTTTATGTCTTCTTCATCACTTATTTCAGAACTTTTTTCTATGTCCTCTTTATTATTCTCACCTAATTTTTCTACAACTTCTAGAATTTTTTTCTCTTTGTTCATTTTCTTCTCTTTCTTTTTCCATTCTGTTATTTTCTTTTTTTCTAATCCATCCATAAATGGCCAATTTTGTTACACTTATAACATTTAAATTCACATTTTTTCGCATCATGTCCCATTTCTCCATAAGTATAACATTTTCGTTTGTCACAATTACTTATCAAATGTCCTTCTTTTCCACAAAAAAACAAGTTTTGGATTGTCCCCAGTATTTTATGTGTTTGCTTGGCATATGTATAATTTTTTTTTCTCTATTTTAACACAATATTAAAAATCTCAGCCACCAGTCCATAAACCCCTTTTGTCATAAACATTTGCAATGTCCAGTACTTCTGTATATAAAGCTTTCATAGGGGTGTACTAGGCTAATGGCCCTGGAGCCTTTACAAGCCTAGCCCATAGAAGTGCCCTGGCATCATGCCGCCCGACATTAGTTTCCAGTGCCTCTATTAAGTAGAGCTGCCGAAGTGATCCCCGGGGTGAACTTTCTATTTCTCATCCACTCATCAAGATTTATTTTGAAGAGGACCATTGAGGTGCTCTGCTTGACATGCATAGGAAGTCTTCCAGAGCATGGGGAGTCTATGGGTTATGAACCTGTCCCTCCAGCATGTTCTGTTGATTGTGGTAATGAGGGTGAGGTCTCTGGAGTGTGTGGTGCAGAGGGATTGGGATTTCTTTAGATGTAGCATTTCTAACAGAGCTGGGTCAGACATGGCTTTGTAAGTCAAGCAAAGATTGTCTCTTAGTAGACGATATGAGACAGAGAACAGCAGCAGTATTTGAATCAGTCCATGTAGGACATGTTTTTAAGGCCCAGGATCCTCTTCGTGAGGTACTTTTGTGGCCTTTCCAGCTATTGCATGTGTCTAGTGAGGTACATACCAAATGGGACATTATACTCGATGATTGGCCTAATGAGAGAAGAGTAGAGAGAGATGATGACCTCTTTTTTCCTAGATGCAAAACCCTTGGTAATGAAATGTGCCAATAGAAGGACTTTCTGACCACAGTGGCAATGTGGTGGTCGAAGGAGAGGTTACTGTCCATCTGTGTCCCCAGATCTCTTATAACATTTTCAGTGTTCAGTGGGCTTTCATCGATGTGGTAATTTGTGGGAACTGAGTTTTTCCCAAAGGGGATGACAAAGCAGTTTTCAACATTAAGCTTAAGGCCATGGCTTTGACACCAGTCAGTGGTCTTAGTAAGGCCTTTCTGTAGGATGTCTACATCACTTGGGGAGTCAATAATGGCTCCCAGCTTGGAGTCGTCTGCGAACTTGGTCAGCCAGAGTCCCTCTGTGTTGGCCTGGACTTCTGAGAAGTACATGCCAAACAGGAGAAAACTCAGGACTGATCCCTGTGGGACTCCACTCGTGACTGGTCGGCAGTCTGACTTGGAGTCAGCTACTTTCACACTGTGGGTTCTGTGAGCCAATTTGCAACCCATCTAGTGATATAGGGGTTGATACCTAGTTTGGTGAGTTTATCAATAATTCCTGAGTGGGGAATGGTATCAAAGGCCTTGGCCAGATCGAGGTGGCTGTATGAACTGCCTTGCCCTCATCCACAGCTCTGGTGACTGACTCAAAGAAGTCAACCAGGTTGAGCAGGCATGATCTACCTTTCACAAAACCAAATTGTGTGGGATCTAGAGTTTGGAGATTCCCTCTATCCTTGTTAATTAGGTCCATGATGATGTGCTCTATAGCTTTACATATCAGAATCGTCAGGCTAATGGGGCAATAATGCCCAGGGTCTGTAGTTGTGCCCCCTTCATGAAGAGGGATGACTTTAGCAGTGCGCCATTCGGTAGGGACAAAGCCTGAGGTGAGGCTGTGATTGAACAGGGCATACAGATGTGGTGCCAGTTCACTTTGTAGTTCATGTAGAATATATTCAGGGATATTGTTGGGTCCCATGGTATGTCTTTTCAAAGTCTGTCTTTCTACCTTTTGTTCCAAATTGTACATGAATCCTCCTTTTTGTATCCCTGTTAAATCCTTTCATCACAAAGATTTCAAGGGTTACTGCCCTTCTTTTTTTCATATTCTCCAAGAAAGTATTTCACTGAAAAAAAAGACTCAAATACAATGTTATAAAATGTCTCTTTGTTAAAAATAAATGTTCTTACCTCATGTGCTTTCCCACCTAAAGGAACTAAAAAATTCTCCCACAATTCAAACATGTCCATTTGTCTTCTTTACTTTGAATCCTTACCATGTACTTCTGTTTCTCATTTGTTTTCTGCAACTCCACTTATACCTTCTTTTACTTTCTCTGCACATGTTCTCTTTTCCATCTCACTACTATTCTTCAGGATTGTCTCTGCACACTCCTTTTGTATTTTCTCCATAATGTCCCCCCAGGAAACAATGCCTTCATTTTCTGGCTCACTCTGTACCACCATTTCTTTAAGTAAATCATCCCACAACACTTCTGGAGGGTTGTAATTATATATCCATTGTTTGCTGACTCATCTCCATGACACAGATGTCCTAGAAACATTTCCTCACAATCCTGCACACATTCTTTGGCCTCACTATTTGATTTCTCCTTCATTTCTTTCACTACTCCATCATCTCCTTCTCTCCATCTGCCTCACTGTTTCTCCAAGCCACCTCTGCACCTGGAATGAAAACAGGAAGTGTTCCTCCAAAATGCTTCCCACTCAACAATGATTAGTATGGGAAGTTCCCAGATGCCCTGGCCAAACTTTCACTAGTAAAATAAATACCACCTTGGGTCTCCCCTGAAAAGAGGCTACTAGCCAAGTGAGACTTGCCCGGTCAACAAAGGATAAATAAATCTGCACAATAAAATTGTGGTTTTATATAAAAGTTCTGCATCCAGTGTCTTTCCAACTTATATATGTCAAAAATAAGAAGTTATGTTCTTACCATAATGTTCCATCTGTGTTGTCCATTTCCATTCCTCCTCAACGTATGTGTTCAGATCCAACACTTTCAACTTGGCTGTTATTCCAACTTGTGGAAACAAAGAAACACTTGAGCTCTTTTCCTACCCATAATGCACCAAGCCCAACTCTCCTTAGATCGTATATATAGCTTGAGAAAGACCATAAAGAAATTGCCATCACTGGAGTTCAATCCAAGGGATATGGGGTGCCCTTGGAGTCCTTGAAAAGTACAGTTGTGTACACCTACCATAAATGTAGATGTTCAAGTGTATTCGCTGTTGCAGTCCTGACTGTTGGGAATTTCCTTCCGTGAAAGCCCACGGCTGGCCGACTACCAGAGAAAACTGTTTTCACCTCCCAGGCTGCTGGACACTCTTACTGACATCAGTACACTCAGGTATAAAGGGAGCCAGACTGTGTCATCACTTCAGTATTTTCTTGACCCACTTAGAAGAAGCCCCCAAGTGCACCCTACGAGGACCAAGGTAGAGTGGATTAAAGGAGGCCCCTAGTGTAACTAAGGTGGGCCAAAGAAGGGTGGACTTAAACCAGGGCTGGGAGGTGTAGGGTCCTTTGCTGATTTTCATAGCCTACCTAGTAGACTGAGGGGTTGGGAGGGAGGGACAGAAGACTAACAGTGAATACACTCAAGCATCTAGATTTATGGTAAGTGTACACAACTGCACTATGCTCTTTGTGTTTCACTGCTGCTGTCCTGACTGTTGGGAAGATTTCCAAAGCTGTAGAGAGGGTAGAAGGAGAGGATTCCCTGCAGAACTGCAGATATGAAATCTGCTCTAGACTTGGAAAAGGCTGCCAGATAGTAGTGCCTAGTGAAGATATGCACAGAAGATGAGGTGGCTGCCTCCAATATGTCTTTAGTGGGAACCCCTTTGAGGAAAGCTGCAATAGTAGCTGTGGCCCTAATAGACTGTGACCTAATCAAATCAGGGGGCTTTTTGCCATGATGGCTGTAACAGAAAGAGATGCATTGGGAGATCCACTTGGAAATAGTTTTAGAAAATGGTTATCCTTCTGAGCCTGTGGGACAGGTAATGAACAGCTGGTCTGTCTTCCTCAAAGACTTAGTCATGTCCAGGTAGAAACACAGTATTCTATGTACATCCAAAGAGTGCAGTAATCTTTCTCCTTTGTTTTGAGGGTTGGGAAAGAAAGTAGGTAGATGAAATGCCCAATTCAGAGACACAATAGTAACCACCTTAGGCATGAAGGAAGGATTAGTGTGGCGGGAGACCCTGTCTTTATGGAAGATAATATAAGGCTCCACTGCCATTAGGGACTGCAACTCTGAGACCCTCCTGGTCGAAGTGATAGCAAATAGTAGGCTGTTTTCCAGGTAAGAAACTTTAAGGTGGTAGAGGCTGCAGACTCAAAAGGAACCAAATTCAAATTTTCTAGGATAAGTTGAGGTCCCAAGGAAGGGTGGCGGGCCTAATGTGAATAACTCCTTTAAGCAACTGTTTCAACAAAGAGTGAGAATAAACTGGAGGATGACTAGGGATGTAGGCAGAGATGGCTGAGACATGTATCTTGATGGAAGAATAAGAGAGGGATTTCTTGACTAGGTTGGCTAGGTACTCCAAAATGTTAGAAATGTTAACAGAATTTGGTTAAAGCTGGTACTTCTGGCACCAAACCAAGAATCTTTTCCATTTATTTGAGTCAGATTTTCTTGTGCTAGGCCTTCTAGACTCTTTTAAAATGGTTTGTACCTGCTGACTCAAGTTGGAGGTGCAGTAGGGTGTTGTGGAATAAACCAGTCTGAGTCTGAGTGTCTGAAGGTTGGGGTTCACAATTCTCCCCTTGTTCTGGGTGAGGAGGTCCACCCTCTGTGATAACATCAAATGCTTTTGGCTGATGAGCTCAAGGAGGAGAGGGAACAAGTGCTGCCTGTTCCAGGCGGGTGTCATCAGGATGACCTTTGGGTCCTCCTGCTCCCTCAGAAGCACTAGAAGCAACAGGGGTAAAAGTGAGAAGGCATAAATGAAAAGGTGTGCCCAAGGGAAAGAGAAGGCATCTGCTCTCCATGCAGATGTCTGCCTTGTCCTGGTGCAGAACTTCTTCAGGTGAGCATTGTCCTTGCTGTCAAATATGTCTACCTGTGGGACCCACCACTGCTGTGTTATGGATTGGAAAACTTCCCAATGGAGATATCACTTATGGGAGTCCATCATATTCCTGCTGAGGTGGTCTGCCAGGGTATTCTTTTTACCCAGCAGGTATAGTGCCATGAGGTGCACGCCTAGAGATTGTGCTGTTTCCCATATTTGCATGACCAGGTGAACAAGGGGTAGAAATCTGTGCTTTACTGCCTATTTATGTACCACATGACTATGGTATTGTCTGTTTGTATTTACTAAGACCGCTGCATCCCATTTGTCCTTGAAAGCCAATAAATTGTTTTGTAACTGCCATGAGTTCTTTCCAATTTATGTGCCTCTTTCTGTGGTGAGCAGGCCATAATCTTGGAGTTTGGAGGTTTTGAGTATGGGCCCTCCATGCTGTCTCTGAGGTATATGTGATGAGGATCTGGCCTTGGGGCAAGAATTTGAAGGGTAGGACCTTGATTTTGGGTACAAGCCTGTACCCAGTATGCAAACTCCTGCTTGAGGCAAGGTATCAAGGGTATTTGGGTGTCCAGGGATTGAGAGCTCTGGCAACAAATGCTCTTCAGGTACCACTGCAGTTTCATCATGTGCAGCCTGGCCAGGGGTACCATAAGAATATAGGATGCCATGTACCCCAGTGCTCTGAGTAATTCCCTGGCTGAGATTCTTTGATTTTCTAGCATCTGTAGGAAGTAATCTGTTAAAAGGGTAATCTTGTATGCGGTAGAAAGGCCCTCTGAAGGGAGGCATCCAGGAGAGCTCCCTCTCAAGGGAGGCATCCAGGAAAGCTCCCAGGAAGACTATCTGTCTGAATGGGACTAGGCTGGATTTTTCTGAGGTTTATAGTGAACCCCATAGAAATCAGGAGGACCTGAGTGAATTTCAGATGTTTGTTGATCTTTGGAATCTCTGCAACTTGTATTAGGCAATCATCCAGGTAAGGGCAAGTCTGGACCCCTTTGTTTCTGAAGTAGGCAATGACCAATGCCATAGACTTTGTGAAAACCCTTGGAGTAGTAGACAACCCAAAGGGCAGCACTGAAAAACTGATAATGACAGGAGCTTGTTATGAAGTGAAGAAAGCTTGTGTGACTTCTGAATAGGAATGAGTAAGTAGGCATCCTTTAGGTCTATTGAGACCATGAAGGCCTGAGGAGTAATCATGGGCAGTACATTTTTGAAGTGTCAGTATTTTGAACTTTGGTATCCTGAGGAATTTGGTTTAATCTGGACAGGTTCAGAATGGGATCCAGTATCCTTCTTTTCTTGGGACTAGGAATAACCTTGAGTAACAGCATTTTCATTTTTGTTCCTCTGGAACTGGCTCAACCACTCCCTGAGCACATAGAATTTGTATCTGTTTGAGAGCCTGTGTTTTTTGATTTGGGGGTACATCTGGGAAACCTGAGTAAACTAAAGGCTCCTTGAAAGTGAGTTTGTAACCATTTGCAAAAATGTTTAGAACTCACTGATCTGAAATAATGTGGGTCCAGTTTTGGAAGAAAAGGGACAGTATTCCTCCTAGTTCTGGAGTCATAACTGATCTCTGGCTGGGGGCAGCGACCTAGAACACCCTTGCTTGGATGTTTCAGAGGTCCAGTGCCTTGATCTCTGTTGTTGATGTCTTTTGCCTGGAAGCTGTCTTTTTGGGACTTTTTCTGTCTACTCCTACACTAGGAAGGAAAGGACCAATGCTTTGCTGGAAAGTTCCTGCTGAATATAGGTGGTTGGACCTGCAGGAACTCCTTAACTGTTTGCATGGACTTGGCCTTGCCTTACATCTTTTTGAGAACTGCTTCAGCTTTTGGTCCAACAAAGTCTGTCTTTGTCAAGGGGAGTATCCAAGAGGTTAGCCTTTACATGATCAGGAAGAGATTGCTCCCTAAGCCATGCATGTCTCCTAATTACTGAACCAGTGACAGCTGCCCTGCAGGTTGCCTCCATGGCATCATAGCCACAATGCAAAGAGTGTCTGACCACCTGGAAACTGGAGTGACACGAGTCCAAAATTTCCTTAGAAAGATTTTTATATTCCATGGTTGCAATTCTTTAATTGAGGGCCCTTATAGATATAGTAGTGGAGGTATACACCTTCTTTCTGAACTTGTCTAGGGCCCTACTCTCCTTGTCTGTGAGCAGGAGATATTTGCAGACACTGGCCCTGGCCCCTTTAGGTCCTGGAGTAACAACTTCTGGATCAGCAGAAGAATTCTTAAAGATATATTTATGGGTGGGCAGCAGGGGGAAGTGCATCTGGATTCATGAAGACATCCTCAAAAACATCCTCTACCACTTCCAAAATGGGTGGGATAGCTAAAGATGTGTGCTCAGGGAGGTCCAAAAATTCCATAACTCTCTTCTTAGTCTGGGGGAAATCTTGTGCTTCCCACAGAAAATGCTGTCTCATAGCAAGAAGAGTCTCCCCAAAAGGTTGATCCTCTGGAGTTGAAGCCAAGGGAAGGTTCTCCTCAGCATCTGAATCTTCAAAGGATGTGTAAGAGGGTCTTTCCTCTGAACCCGAGTCCTCCAAGTCTGAATCCTCATCAGATAGGAAAGGTTCAGGGTCAAGATCAGTATAGCCATCCCTTCTTTTTCCTGATGTAGCTTCATCTGTGGTCTGTCTGGCCCTTACAATGCTAATTAAGTCCTTGGCCAACTTGATCAAATCCTGTTGGGATCCTGATAACTGGGAGCCTGTAGGCCTAGGTGGAGGTGCTGCCACACTGCCTTTCGTTGGGCTGGGTTTGGCCTTAGACCTATGTGCATGCGATGTCCTAGTGCCTGACTCTATGTGAGAATACAAAGAGTCCAAAACCTCCTCCTGCACGAACGGCTGGTGCACGGCTTAAAAAAACAAACCAAAGTTAAAAAAGAAAAGCCAGCACTAAACTCCTGGAATCAGGCAATCTTCATTTAATGTCCAAATTCAAGACAGCTACATAACATAACCGTACATCATGTTTGGTTGCTGATGAAGGACTTACCGAAACCGGTACAACCATGTTGATGTACGGTTATGTTATGTTGCTGTCTTGAATTTGGACATTAAATGAAGATTGCCTGATTCCAGAAGTTTAGTGCTGGCTTTTCTTTTTTATCTATGTGAGAATACACCGGTTTATGCCTAGGCCTCGATGTGTCCCCAGTTAACAAACACTCACCAGATACAGTGGCCTGCTGAGTTACTTTGGACCCAACCGATGAGCTGAAAACTTGAGTAGTGGAGGTTAAAGGAACCGAAGGCATGCTGGACTCCAAATGTGTCTTGACAGAGGCCTGGGTCACTGTTTCAAAACTGGAAGGGGGCTGCAAAGGCACTTCACTTTCTTCAACAATGATCAGTCTAGCAGGAGAGTCAGGTGGGTAGTGATTGTCATCCAACAACTTTGGCTTAAGTTTCTTCTCTTTTTTGCATTTATGCACTTCAAGAATGGAATGACTGGTGGATGCCATCAGACGTGGTTCAAATGATTCCTGTTTTAGAAAACACACTAAGAATTTGGCCTTATGCCTAATAGGTCTAGTGTTAAACATAGTACAAAAACGAAAATTAGGGATATCATGGTCTGGGCCTAGGTAAGTAACAAAAAGAGTATGGAAGTCTCTGTGTGGGATTTGTTTACCATAGCAGACACAATTATTTATGTTTGCCATACAGAGACAGTTATTTACTTTACTGGACACAAGTTAAGAGAAAAGTTTCCCAATGGAGTACTTACCTTTCTGACAATTTTTCTCTGGTGTGGACTGACTGATGCACTAGAATACTGCTTCGGGCTCCAGCGGCAAGAAAAGACTGAAGTGATGATGCAAGTTGGCTCCCTTTACACCCAAGCGCTATGACATCAGTCAGGGTGTCTGCCAGCCTGGAGGTGAAAACAGTTTTCTCTGTTAGTAGGGCTGGCCGAGGGCTTTCACGGCAGGAAATCCCCAACAGTCAGGACTGCAACAGTGAAACACGAACATTTCTCTAGAAGTTGTTTGATGTAAAAGGAGGGGGATGGAGGGTGGGGAGTTGAGGAAGGGTTGAGAGGGTGGCCTAATGGATAAGGTGTTTGCCTTACAAACACAAAGTGCAGGGTTTGTGTCTCACAAGGGATAATTAGCTAGGCTTAAAATTTCTCACAAGGGCAGTTAGCCTAGTACTACTCTATGAACCTAAGAATGAAAATGGACAACAAAGATGGAATGCTATGATAAGAACATAACTTCTTAATCTGATGTTGTCAATTTTCATTCATTCTTCAACATATGGGACAGAGTCCCCAGCTACCTAAATTCCTGAGTGGACTCTAAGGAAGGTTATTCTTGAGTACAGTTGAGCCAAAAGCTGCTCATCCCCTCAAGATCAGATCCAATTTGTAATGAATGATAATGGTATGAGGATTTGACCAAATAGCAGCCTCATAATCATCATCCATGGATGCTCTAGACTAGAATACAGTGGAAGTTCCATAGATCTGGTTGAATGAGCCTTTAAAGGTTTTTCTAGGGGGATTCAATTTAGTACAGACAAAAGAGATGCAATATGTCATCCATGTGGCTGCAGTTACCTCTGTGACTGATTCACACATCTTGTGATGTGCAACGGAAACAAAGAGCTAGTTAGTTTTCCTAATTTGCTTTGTTCTGTGCAAGTAGAAGTGCAACTGCCTATATACATCCAGTAAGTGCAGCAGTACTGGCAAATTAATGGCTTGGTTAATGCAGGATTCTGACAGCGCCTTCGGTATGAAGGAAACATTGGTATGTAAGGTGATGCTGTCATTGTGGAAGACTAAGTATGGGGGCTTAGAAGATAATGCATGAAGTTCTTTTAGCAGAGGAAACAGCAACTAAAAAGATAGTCTTAAGGCTTAAGAATTTTAGATCACATTTAGGTGCAGGTTCAAAGGAGGACTGTGCCAAGGTTTGCAGTATCAAATTTAAATCCCACGGTGGTATAGGATCTTTATAAGGAGGTCTAAGTAGAAGAGTACCTTTCAGAAATGTTTTGCATAGCTTAGAGGATGCTAGGGAAGAATTCTGAAACCCCACATGGAAATATGATATGGCTGCGAGTTGGACTTTGATAGTGGATGAATTAGCACCCTCATTAAATAAAATCGGTAAAAATTCAAGAACAGAGTATCAGAGCTGACAAAGGTTCTACCTGATTCTCCTCTGCCCAACAAACAAATCATCTACTTTTGCTTCTGTAGAGTCTCCTCATAGAGAGCTTATGGGATGTCAACAAAATGGATCAGACAGGTGAAGAGAGCACAGGCTGCCTGGCTTTTATGGAATTGGAGAAACCATGCTGTCAGCTTGAGGGTTTGAGACGTCTGGCTGAATCATGCTTGTTGGGTAAGACAGTAGGCCTGGAGTTGGATCCAGACCCCAAGGTGGGTACAGCCTATGAGGCCAAAGGAAGGGGAACCAAATTTGTTGAGGACAGTAAGGTGCAATGAGGATGACTTTGCTCTTTAACCTGGCTGCTTTCTGCAATAATTTGGGAATTAAAGGAGTTGGGGGGGATAAGCATACAGAAGACTGGGGGGATATTAGTGGAGGACAGCATCTCTCGGTGATTGCCATGGAGGGGGGATTAGGGCAAAGAAGTTGCTGCACATGTCTAAGGGCGATGCAAAGATATAGCAGCAAGGCTGGCCCCACTGACAGAATATCATGTCAGTCACTGCTGCTGACAGACCACTTGTGAGGTAGTAAGACGGACCTGTTCATACTGTGTGCTATCCCACTGGACTTTCCCGGAATATGAGCTGCAATTAGAAAATGGTTGGAAGAAATTGCACATTGCCATACCCTTAGGCGTTCTCGACACAGAGACTATGATCTGGTTCCTCCTTGTTTACGTACCAAACTACTGACATGTCTGTTTGGATCACAACTGTTCTGAGATGGAAGGAGTTTTGGAATGCTTCCAACACCAAAGGCACTGCTCTCATTTCCAAAATATTGATATGCAAGTGGCTTCCATGGGAGACTAAGAGCATTGGACTGTCTTCCCCAGAAAATGCCCCCCACCCAGTCTGGGAAGCATCTGTGATCATGGTTGTAATTGTGATTTGTTGTGACTGATAGTTATTCCAAGATATGAACAAGCCTGCAACACACTGTCTCAAGCTTGAACCAGTTGATGTGTGGTTGGGGTGGTAATGAGCCAGTTGTTGAATCCTGTCCGGTCTCTTAAGGATTAGCTGAATCATAAATGGGCCATACACTCAAGCATTCTGAAGAAGTCTCCTTTGATAGATGAAAGTGCTACTTTTTGTCTGTTTTTGCTATATTAAATTTTATCCTTGAGTGTATTTTTATCTTTTACTTGGTTATTTAGTTTTTATTTTTCAATTAGCTGAACAATATCGAGTTCGTTCCACACCTGCCTAGAAACTAAACTGATGAGTTAATCGGCAGACAGAGTGACCTAGGAGGTAGACGGGCCTGTCCCAAAAGCTTCCAGAAATAATGACTCTTCAGGAGATGGGTTTTGGGCAGACCAACCACCCTTCTGTTTTAGGATTTCAAGGATGTCTTCAAGTGAGATATCATTGGGTTGTGAGTTGGTAGACCTTTCTCCCTCATCAAAGTCAGGATCATCGGTGACGGACTCCTGAGGGAAGTCCAAGTACCTGCTCTTGCACACCCTCTTCCTAGGGGCTTTTTCTGTGGTGTGATCCAGAGAAGTATCAGAAAAGATGATTATATCCGGCTGGGTAATCTGGAACCTTTGGGCTGGCAGTCCCAGTGAGGTAGAATTCTGAGGATCACTAGGCAAAGACAGCTGAGATGTCAAAGATGGATCTGAGGGTAAAGGACCGGCCTGACTTGCCAAAGCAGAGAAAACCCTCTTCACAACCTTCAAATCTGATCTCTCTGGACAGAAGGAAGCCAACAGAGCTGAGAAAATGAGTTCCTGGCCCATCAGCTCCATACGCTCTAAATGCTGCCTGCTCGAGTGAAACCAAAGCCGAACTGTCCAACCCTGAAGCTCTGAGAGGGAGAGATGACTCTGAACATTTTGAAGCTGAAGGCATCCCTAAATATTGTAGACTTCGTTGCATATTTGGGAGACATACATATATCCCCCCACTGTTTATTTGTGAATTAATTACTTAATCTCTCTTCCAATCCTTATTAACCTTCTCTGATTTATTCTTATAGCTATCGTGCAATATTTTGTATGCTGTACTAATTATTCTTTTTTAACAGCAGCTTCTGTTCTAGAGTCCCCTAAATATTCTACCAGTGTTGGGCTTTCACTTAGGATACCTCTGTTTCTTTCTCTTTGTTTATACTCGGATATCAATCCTTGATAGGGAAAGCAATCTATCTTGCAGTCCAAATAAACTCTTAGCCTCTTCCCATTCTATTACCTTTCCTGCTCTAATTATTTGCTACCAATACCTTGGTTCTTTTGACAGTTTTCTCTAATAAATTATAGCACTCTCTTACTTATTGTCTGTATCCCTAATTGCAGTCATCCCCATTGGTGGAATATCCTTTCCCCATTCCTGTATTGGCTTAATTCTTAGAATACTTTTTTCTACTTTATGAATATAATATTACGCATGGTTACTCTTTCTCAATAAGGATATGCATCTAAAATTTCATTCTCTCTCTATTCATTGAGCCCTCCTTTCATCACCACCCCCTTCCACTTTAAATTATAGGTTTCTGATTGTGCTATGTATAAGAGTCTTAACTGTGTAGCTCTGAAATACCCCTTCAAATCAGGTAATCCCAAACTGTCTTGCTCATTTGGAAGAATTAGCCTATTTCACTTAACTCTTGCCATCTTCTCCCAGATAAAATCCTTCATCACTTCATTAAATGTTATCTATAACTTCTTCTCTAGCTGATAACAATATGACCGACCAGTGCATAAAAGTAAAGGGACTAAAACATTTTAATTACTTGCATCTTGCTATCCCATATAACTGAGCCTCCAATTTCTCAGTTTTTGTATTATCTTTTGTTTTGCCTCTTCCCATATATCCTAAGCTGCCACACCAGAATCATTTTTAATCTGTACTCCTAAGTACTTTGTTTTATCACATCCCCATAAATATTGACATTCCTGAACCAATTCATGTGTAGGTACATAATTTTCAGCTACTGGATTTATTTCACCTTGATACAAAACTGCCTCAAACTGTCTCACAACCCTGAAATGTCCTTTTCTGGTTTTATCAGATGTAAAACCATACCATCTGTGAGACCGTTCCCTGGCCCAGCAATCAAGGAGCCTCAGTCTTCACCACTAACACCAGGGAGGTCATCTCATAGAAGAGGAAAGGATAACAAATACACACAGTAAAGTACAATTTCCCTTAAGTGCACACAGAGATCACAGTCAGTCTGGGACTGGTTGCTCCCTTGCTGTCCAGGTCCCCATTAAGACTCCCCACTGGCACAGCTATAGGATCCAGATCTCAGCCTAGCTGGCAAGCTAACCTCCAGTACCTTCTGTGTCCCACCAGTGCTTCGTGCCCCTGCCCAGGTAGCTGACACACCACGCACACTTTAAGATAAGCATTTATACAACTTCAGACACTCCTGGGAAAGGCTGATGCAGATTCTCTAGCTGTGTCCCTTTACCCAGACTATATGAAGTAATTACTGCCACCACCAGCTTAATAATTATCAGCTACCCAAAGGCCCTTAAAAAGGTGTCCAATTATTACTGTGCAATATTGTTATCCAATTGGTAATGTGACTATTCAGTCTAAGGCTTATTAGAGTGGCTTATTACAATAAACTCTATAAATATGCAATATACTCGAGAGCCTACTTATCTCTACATAAACCAGCCACAGGTAAAGGTTTTTAAAATATTTAATAATAAATAATTAAAAGACAATACTACTACACCACAGAGATCACACAAAAACTTAATACAGAAGGACAGGTCTGATGTCAAAGAAAAACACGTAATCTAACTTTCTAATCTTTAGCTATTCTTAAGAGAAAAGACAGTGCTACAATCCTACTTAAATACATACAGAGCATAAGCAGTGCTGGGGTTGATGGTCCAAGACAAAATGCTTACAGTCTCTCACTGAACAATAGTTTTTAAAAACACTAACAAACAGCTCTGCTAAGGCCCTCCCAAATTACATCATTTTGACACTTAGGTTTTCCCAGTACTCACATTACATCATTTTGCCACTTAGTCTGGAGTTCCCAGGCAAACAAACTGCATTAATTAGCAAACTAACACCTGCTCAGGAAACTACAACAATAAAAGACATTTCACATGTGCACTTTAGCAATCATTCCTTAAGACAATAGAAAGAATGTGTTCAACCAGTCATTTTGGCACCACCATTTACGTAATTGTAACTTCAAAGAACATTTGAAATGCTTGGCTTGGTTTTCCTTACATCAGATGGCAATGTTGCAACAATCTTGAAGTTCACATTTTACAGTGTTTTCTTTCATTTAAGAACACAAGCCTGTATTTTACATTTATTTATACAAAAGATAGAATTATGTATCAAATTATAGTTAATTAGGCTGGCAGCCTTCGCCCATCTTTCCCCAATCTTCACACCATCTAAAAATAGAGTACCTTTTCTTGACTACCATAGTTACATCTTTGAATTTCCGAGTCTCTTATTTCTTTGCCAACAGTTCAAAATATAGTGCTAATAGCAAAGTGGAAAGAGGACACCCCTGCCTGGTTCCTGTGCTCAAACAGAAATTAGCAGAGAGAAACCCACCCACTTTCATTATTACCTCCAAACCCTCATTTATCAATCTAATCAACCATATAATTATAATAGGAAATGCATCCATTGCCCTGCTCATAAACTCCCAGCTTAGTCTACAAAATGCTTTTTTCTGCATCAAGATCCATCAATGACAGTGGTATTTTCTTACATCCAGCTTCTTCCTTGATTATCACTGTTCTGTTAATGTTGTCAAATGTTTGCCTCCCTCCACAAAACCACATTGATCCATGTTTATTAATTTTTGCATCACCTTTGCCATTCTTTTAGCCATTACAGACAAACACTTTTCAATCATGGTTTAACAGTGAAATGGGCCTGTATGACCATGGTTTAACATTGAAATGGGCCTGTATGAAGTTGGATCTGATTGGGCTTTTACCCTCTTTAGGTATCACAGCTACCACCTCTTTCTTCCAGAAGTTGGTGCTTCTCCTCCCCTTAAAATACTGTTAAAACAAAACCTACCCAAACTTTACCAGTGTTTTCCCTCCTAGCTTCCAAACTTTCACAGGAATACCATCTATTACTGGGACTTTCCTGTTGATTGGTTATTCACCATCATTTTTATCTCATCTCCTCCTATGCTATTAGTAATTCAGCCTCATCTACCTCTAACCTTGGCATATTTAATTCTTCCATAAAAATTTCCATTTGTACCTTTTTGTGATCTCCATATGTCTCTGCTTTATATAGACTTTCATAACATTTCTGAAATATACCTCTCCTCTACAGGATCTCTTCTGATCTTCCTTGTTATAGGCTCCCCAAGCTTGACAACAACCCTTTCTACTTTCTGTTGTCTGTCTTTGAGCAAAAAGTTTCTGTGCTCTGGCATTATTATAAAAAAGAAGTTGCCTAACAGCAATCATTCTAAACTCATGCATATTATTGAGGTAATCCTTTATTTTCTGCTTAGCACTCTGCAATTGCTCTTCTTCTTCTTGTTCTGTAAGATTCACCCTATTTTTACTTATTTAACATTTGTTTACCAAGGAAGTCCAACTTGGAATAAGCCAATTTTCAGTGGAGGCCTGGGGAGAAATGCTCCAGATGCATTTGTTTATCAAGAAAGTAAGACTTGGAATGAGCCAATTTTTAGTGGAGGCCTGGGGAGAAATGCTCCAGATGCATGTCTTTGTAATGTGGGAGGAAACTGGAGCACCCAGAGGAAACCCCCACAAATGCATGGAGGACATGCAGATTCCATACAGAAGGCACCCCTATCTGAGAATCGAGCGGGAGAACCTCTTGCTGGGAGATGACACCTCAAACCACTGCACCAATGAGCAGTCTATTCTGCAATACTTTTAACATTTCTCAGTTCCTCTAAATAATTCTTGTTGCTTCTTATCCATGCCTCTCTCTTTTTAATCATACCTCTCTTTCATTTCCACCCTATTTTTAAACTCCACTTTACTTTTATCCCACTCACTAGCTATACTTTCAGAAGAAATATGTCTTGTGTATTAAATCCTGAATAATTTCCACTACCCATTCTTTAAATTCCTCTCTTTTCAACAGATAAGTGGGAAAGCACCAGTGTCTCATTTTTATTTCATTACCCCACATTTTTAGTTATTATTAGCATGTGATCAGAAATAGTTACTCGATGCATATCAAAACTTTCAGTTAAATGCACATGCTCCTGTGAAATCTAAGTTCCGTCTAGCCTAACCCAGTTTTAGTATCTTGAAGAATAATATGTTAATTCACTCCAAACTCCTACTACTGAATTTAAATTACCGTTTTGGGACCGTTTCCACAAAGAGCTGGGCACACAGCACTTCCATTTGGGAAAGAGTCTCTGCCCTTTGGTTTAGAAAAATGTCTGGGAAGCCTGAAGGCTTCAAGGGCTGCTTGAATTTGACTTTGTAGCCCCTTGAAATGATGGACAGCACCCACTGGTCTGACGTTGAGGGACCGATTCTCTTGGAATAATGCTAGCCTACCTACAAGTTTGGGAGAAGGAGGGTAAGAGAGGGGAACTATCATGAAAGAGTCATGATTGTTCCCTGCTATGGGCCTGTGGTCTGAAACTACCTGGCCTAGAGATTTATAAATGCCATTGCCTGGGTCTTTGGTGCTACTGCTGGCTCCTTTCCCTACATAGCTTCATTTGCTAGCCTTAGATTGGGAGGGAATGATCCCCCAACACTTAGGATAGCTTCTACTGACATGAGGGGGCTGCAAGTGCAGGAAATCTTTAACAATCTGCATAGATTTGGCCTTGTCTTCCATTTTTTGAGCACCAAAGAGGAATTCCTTGTTCAAGGGAGCATCAAAGAGGTTTGATTTGACGTGCTCTGGGAGGGAATGTTCCTTAAGCCATAAGTGTCTCCTAATTACAGAGCCTGTAGTGCAGCCCTGCTGGAAGCTTCCATAGCATCATACCCACAGTGGAGGAAATGTTTCGCTACTTGGGAGCTGCAGGTACAGTTGTGTACACTTACCATAAATGTAGATGTTTGAGTGTATTCACTGTTGCAGTCATTACATTTGGGTAATCTGCTGGCAGGTTGCCCTCAGTCGGCCTGATTAACAAATTCTTGGGTCCTGCATCTGTTGCTGTCCCTTCTTCCATGATGTCAGGTCGTCAGGGGTATAAAACATGCAGCCAACACCATTACATCAGTTTTTCTTGCTCCAGATGTCAGGTGCCACCCAAATGGGGAACAATATATATATATATATATATATATATATATATATATAAAATTAAAAACACAAAGAATATACCTCCAATCAAAAACAAATACACCAAAAGGGCTTTTAAGCATAGCAAAAGAAAGTAGAGGTATAGTAAGTGAAAAACACGGGGCTGGAGGGTGGGTAACCAGGACTGCAACAGTGAATACACTCAAACATCTACATTTATGGTAAGTGTACACAACTGTACTATGTTCTTTGTGTTTCACTGTTGCAGTCATTACATTTGGGTAGATTCCCAAAACTGTGGTTGGGAGGATGGATTTATACAGCATTAGGAGCAGCTATAAGGCCCTGCAGGACAGCAGTGGCAAAGCCAGCTCTGGATTTAGAGAACAGAGGTAAATGGTAATGTTTGGTGAACATATGACCTGAGCTCCAGGTAGCAGCTTCTAGAATGTCTCTGGTAGGAACCCCTCTGAGAAAGGCTGGAGAAGTAGATGCAGCCCTGGTGGAATGAGATCTGATCCCCTTGGGTATAGGTTTACCATGGTGCATATAGCAGAAACAAATACAATGGCTTATCCATTTGGAAATAGTCTGCTTTGAAATAGCCTTCCCCTCTGCCTCTGCAGCAAATGCCACCAATAGTTGTTCATATTTTCTTAGAGATTTTGTCCTGTTTAAGTAGAATCTAAGTTGTCTGTGTACATCCAATGAATGCAGAATCTGTTCCCCCTTGTTCTGTGGAATGGGAAAGAAAGTTGGCAGATGAATGGTCTGATTAAGAGCCACACTGGATACCACCTTAGGCATGAAAGATGGATTGGTCCTGAGAGACACCCTGTCCGCATGAAAAATAACGAAAGGCTCCACTGCCATAAGATCCTGTAATTCAGAAATCCTTCTAGCTGAAGTGACTGCTAAAACGAAAGCTGTTTTCCAGGAGAGAAATTTTAGGTCTGCAGTAGCAGCTGGCTCAAAAGGAGGGAGAGTGAGTTTTTCCAAAACAAAATTGAGGTCCCATGCAGGGGTTGGCACTCTCCTGGGAGGGCTTAAGTTTTTGGCCCCTCTGAGATACTGCTTTAGCAGAGGATGAAAGAAGAGGGGAGGTTCTGTGTTGTAATGAGCTGAAATGGCAGACGCATGGATTTTTATGGAAGAAAAAGATAGGCCCTTGTGAAGCATCTTAGTAAAGCATTGCAGAATCCGAGGAATATTGGGCATTGCTGTGCTTATTCCTTGTGACTGATTTCCGGCACATAATCTTTTCCATTTGTCAGCATAAGATTTTCTAGTACTAGGCCTTCTAGCCTCCAAAATGACATCCATCACAGGTTTGATGACGGATGCCAAGGGTGAAATTAGTTGATTAGCAACGCTGCAAGATTCAAAGTTTGGAGCTGAGTGTGCAGAATTTGGTAGTTCTGCTGAGACAGTAGGTAAGGTGTCTGAGGCAGGTGACACATTGCTAGGGAGTGGGTACCAGTGTTGGTGAGGCCAGTCTGGAGCAATCAGAATCATTTTTGGTTTGTCCTGTCTGACTTTTAGTAGAACTTTGGAGAGCAGAGGCAGAGGGGGAAAAGCATAGACTGATAGTTTTTTTTCCAACTGAATGATAGAGCATCCACTTTCCAAGCTTTTTTGAGACAAATTCTTGTGCAGAATTTGTCCAACTGATAGTTCTGGGGTGAGGCAAAACGATCTATGTCTGGACTCCCCCATTTGTGTGTCAACATGTTGAAAACTTGTGGTTCCAGTTTCCATTCATGTGGGTCCATAAGATTTCTGCTTAGTTCGTCTGCCAGAGTATTTAGCTTTCCTGGCAGGAATTGAGCTTGTAGTTGTATTTGGTAGGTCAAGGCCATGTTCCACAATGCCATGGCTAGTCTGCAAAGGGGGTAGGAATGTGTAACCCCCTGTTTATTTACCACATAACTGTGGTGTTGTCTGTCTTTAGCATTACTTGTCCTGGATGAAGGTAGTCCTTGAAGGCTGTCAGTGCATTCTGTACAGCTAGCATCTCTTTCTGATTGATATGTAGGTGCATTTGATTTGGGCTCCATTTGCCCTGAATGCACTTTCCTGCCAGATGAGGCCCTCCAAGCATAATCTGATGCATCTGCAGTTAGGGTTTGGGCGGCCGGGAGTGGAGTGAATGGCAGTCCCTTGTTTTGGTGGCAGGCCTCTGCCCACCACAGGAACTCTAGCTGCAGGCAAGGTATAATAGGAATCATTGTTTCCACGCTGTGACAGTGTTGACTCCATAAGCTTTTTAAGTACCACTGAAGTTTCCTCATATGCAGTCTTGCATATGGAATTAGAAGAATGGAAGAGGCCATGAACCCCAAGGCTTGCAGAATTTGTCTTGCAGATAGGAGGGTTTTTGTGGCCACCTGTTTGAAGTAAGTCACCAATTGAATTTGCTTTTCTGGCATAAGGTAAGCCATCTGGGCAGTTGCATTCAAGCTTGCACCCAGGAATGTAATTTTTTGAGAGGGTACCAGTTGTGATTTATTTTTGTTTATGGTGTACCCTAGACAAGTTAGAACCCTTTTTACAAATGCCAGATGCTTTAGAAGAATGTCCTTGTTTTCTGACTGAATTAGACAGTCGTCCAGGTATGGATATATTTCTTTGCCTGCAAAATGCAATTACTGGAGCCAGGCACTTTCTGAAGACCCTGGGTGCAGTAAATAAGCCAAAGGGCAGGGCAGAGCAGAGGGACCTGATGGTGTCCCCGGCTGTGTGCTCCACGAACTCAACGAGGAATTAAACCCACAGCTAGGACAGCTGTTTAATCATAGTCTTACCTCTGGATACGTACCCAGGGAGTGGCGCACTGCAACTGTGGTCCCACTTCACAAAGGCGGTGCCTCCACCGACCCTGGAAATTACCGGCCCATTAGCTTGACAAGCCTTATCTGCAAAGCCATGGAGAGGATCATAATGGACCTCATAAATAAAGACATAGGGAATTTGCAGACTTTGGATCCATCCCAGTTTGGCTTTGTCAAAGGCAGATCATGACTTCTAAACTTGGTTGACTTTTTCGAAACAGTCACCAAAGCCATTGATGAGGGAAAGGCAGTCCATACAGCCTACCTCGATCTGGCGAAGGCCTTCGATACAATACCCCACTCGGGTATCATTGAAAAACTCATCAGCTTAAATGTTAACCCATACATCACAAGATGGGTTGCAAACTGGCTGAGTGACAGAACCCGCAAGGTCAGAGTTGCTGGCGCCATGTCAGACTCAAAGCCTGTCACAAGTGGTGTACCACAGGGCTCAGTCCTGGGCCCACTCTTGTTTGGCATCTACGTTTCCGAAGTACAAGCAAACACAGGAGGGTTATGGCTGACAAAGTTTGCAGATGACTGCAAACTGGGCGCCATAGTAGAAAACGCATCTGACACAGATATCCTTCAGAAGGGTCTCACAGAAACGGATAACTGGTGCCAGAGCCATGGCCTAAAGTTAAATGCCAAAAATGCATAGTCATACCCTTCGGGAAAAACAAGGTTACCCTAGCTACCAAATAGGTGGCAATCCACTGAGCACAGAAGAAGTTATCAGGGACCCGGGGACCCAGGTTGATAGTAGTCTGTCATTCGACACCCATGTAGCTAAAGTAGTTAGGAAGACCTTCTACATTGCCCACCTTATCATGAAGGGATTCTCATCTAGATCAAGGGAGGTCATAGTCTCCCTATACTCATCACTCATCAGACCAATGATTGAGTACAATGCCCCATTCGGAATGTATCTGACCCGACACTTGCAGCAGCTGGAGAGGCCACAAAAGTTCCTCACCAAAAGGATAAAGGGTCTCAAACATCTGTCCTATGCTGCCCGACTGAAAGAACTCCAGCTCTATTCAGTCGCCACCGCTTGCTCAGAGGTGACCTTTGCCTAACATACAAGGCCATGTCAAACCCAGATTTGATGAATATGCTTCACCTCAAAAAATCTAGATCCGTCAGAGCCACAAGGGCGGGAGACTTAAACCTCGACACGGCTATTAATAGGACGTGCTGGAGGGATAGATTCATCACCCAAAGACTCCCTATGCTGTGGAATAAAATCCCGGTATATGTGAGGCAGAGCACCTCGCTGGCCTTGTTCAAGAGAAATCTTGACCAATGGATGGGAGATCGCAGATATACCCCAGGGATTACCTCAGTGTCACTGCTCAACAGAGGCACAGCAAAATAATAGGTATAGTTCCCCATACTAAAGGGGTGGCGTAAGCCACAAAACTATGGGCTAGGCTTGTAAATGCCCTCGGGCAGATAGCCTAGTATGAACCTATGAACCTATGAACTGGTAATGCAAGTACCCTACTTTGAATCGGAGGTAACTTCTGCAAGATTCCCTGATTGGGATATGCAGGTAAGCCTCTTAAGTCTAGAGTTACCAACCAGGCATCTTTGCCTAGCATAACTGTTGAAGAGTCAGCATCTTGAATTTTGGAATGTCCAGAAATGTGTTTAGAGTGGATAAGTCCAGAATTGGACACCATGATTCGTCTTTTCTGGGTACCAGGAAAAGTCTTGAATAGAAACCTTGTCCCTTTTCCTCTTCAGGTACTGGTTGAATAACCCCCATGTTCATGAGGGACAGAACTTGTTTCTGGGCCTCTGCCCACTGATTTGGGGGCAGATCTGGCCATCCGTTTGGGATTGGCAACGTGTGGAAATGAAATCTGTATCCCTGGGATACTATATTTAAAACCCATTTGTCCTGGGTAATAAGTTGCCGGTTTTGTGCATGAAGTGCCAGTTTTCCCCCCCAAAGGGGTGGCTAAAAGGTAAGGCTTGGTGATTGTAGAGGAAAGTCATTGAGACTGTTTACCATAGGGAAGTGCCTTGTTGTTTCCAGATTTGGAAGTGGAGGCACCCCATTGTTTTGTTCTAAAAGTTCCTTGTGACTGAAACCTGGAGCCTTTGGAATGTCTGGATTTGACTTGAGCAGCTCTCGAAGGGACTGGAAAGGACCAGTTCTTAGTAGGCCAGTGCCTACTAAATCTTGGAGGTTGCACTTGTAAGAAATATTTCACAGTTTGCATAGATTTAACTTTATCTTCTATCTTTTTTAACACTTTTTCAGCCTTATTATCAAAGAGACGGTCCTGTTGTAAAGGAGCATCCAACAATTTTGCTTTAACATGGTCAGGTATAGTTTGCTCTTTGAGCCAAGCATGCCTTCTTAGCACAGATCTAGTTACAGAGGCCTCCAAGGAATCAAAACCACATTGCAAAGTAAGTTTTGCAACTTGTTCAGCTGAATGCAATAAATCTGGCAAATCTTTATTTTTCACACAGTCAGAGATTAACATAATTTTCTGTTTAAGTAGTCCCTTGATATGCTGTTGATATTTAAGCATATGAAATTGACAGCTTAAAGCCCTGATTGCCAAGGTTGCAGAACTGTAAACCTTCTTACCCCCATCTATCTAGCACCCTGGAATCTATCAGAATGGGTAGGATTTTTAGCAGTAGAGGCCTTAATGCTCTTGGGACCCTGAGAAATGGTTTCAGGATCAGCAATAGGATTTTTGAAAAGGAATTTGTGGGAGTCAGGAACCCTGTAGTATCTGTCTGGCTTACAAGGAGCCGGAAGCAGAGAATCAGGAGCCATACTAGATTCTGAAAACACATAATCAACAATGTCTAGAACAGGAGGTATAGCCAAAGGCCTATGCTGAGGAAGAAGAAAATCCCTAAGTCTCTTTTTAATTTCAGAGAAATCCTGACTTTTCCAGGAGAAATGTTCCCTTAAGGTATGTAAAGTTTACCCAAAAGAAAAATCATCAGGGGGAGAAGCAGAAGGAATGGAATCTTCTGCATCAGAGTCCTCATAAGTAGGAATAGACAAATCCTGTTCATTAGAAGAGTCAGAAGAAATAGAATCCTGTTCAAAAGATTCATAATCAATGTCTTGCCTAGGCCTCTTAGAAAAAGGGGGTTGGCTACACCTGGTCAGATAATTAAATCTTCAGCCATTTTGATAATTTGTGTTTTAGGCATAGGGGCTTGCACATGTGGCCCAGGCGTAGTTTTTTTAAACATAGATTTAGATTCTGGCCTTAGTTTTGAAGATGGTGTTGGTCTAATATAGAAATCTGTAGGCCTGAAAACACCTTCAGAAGCCGGTGCCGGCACAGCGGCTCTGGACCCATCTAAGGTAGAGACATCCATGGGTTCCATAATTGAAGCATCTCGCTGCATACCGGACTCCGAAGGGGTCTCAGTAGAGGTCTGCGAATCGGAAGTAGCAGATATCAGGGGCTGCAAAAGTGCCTCACTAAGTACTGGTGAACTGGCGACTGGCTTAGGAGAAGCGTCATCAGTTTTGGACGACGACGGTCTGTCTCTGTCTTTTTCTTTGCGTTTTTTTTAGGTATTCCGGTAGTCAGACTGCTAACCGACGACATTTCTGGATAATTAAATCTTGAGCCAAAATATTTAGAAGCAAAAATATACTGACGTTTAATCTTGCGTTGATTAAATTTAGCACAAAACCAACAGTAAGGCACGTTATGGTCAGGGCTTAGGCAAGGAATACAGTGCAAATGAAAATCCTTATGAGGTATTTGATTCCCACAAGTAATGCAATTATTAACTTTTACTGACATTGGTAAGGAGCAAGAAAAAAGTTTCCCCAACGGGTTACCTAGCTTTTAGTTGAAGACTTTGGTTCTGAAACTCGAAAATGAAAATTTCAGGAGTCGGCCAACCAGCACTTGCGAACTGCTTCTGCTTCGGGCACCGCACAGCAAGAAAGACTGATGTAATGGCGTCGGCTGCATGTTTTATACCCCTGATGACTTGACGTCATGGAAGAAGGAACAGCAACTGAAGCAGGACCCAAGACTTTGTTAATCAGGCTGATGGAGGGCAACCTGCCAGCAGATTACCCAAATGTAATAACTGCAAAAGTGAAACATGAAGAACATCTGCCAGTTTAATGGCCTCACAGATACGGAGGTGGCAGAAGTGCAAAATTTTTTGCCAGATCTATCTAGGACCCTGTGTTCTTTATCTGTGAGCAAAGGCTTTCTGGGGGAGCTAGCTCTGGCTCCTTTGGGGCCAGTGGTCATGACCTCTTGGTCAGCTGCAGAAATCTTAAAGAGATGCTTATGAGAATCCAAAACCCTATAAAATCTGTTAGGTTTCCTAAGGTCAGGAGGGAGGGAGTCTGGCTACACAGAGTCCAAAAATACATCATCCACAACCTCCAAAACAGGAGGGATGGCAAGGGGTTTATGTGCTGGGAGGATAAGAAATTCCTTTATCCTTTTTTTGGAGTGAGGACAATCCTGGGCTTCCCACTGGAAATGTTTCCTCAAAGTGTGTAGTGTTTCCCTGAAAGATAACGCCTCAAGAGAGGAAGCAGAAGCCAGATTCTCCTCAGAGTTCGAGTCTTCATCGGCATCATCAGAGGCCCTAAGCCTGGGGAATTTCTCCTCCTCCTGTTTACACTTAGGTAAATCAGCTTCAGATTGACTGGCAGACATCATAACACACATTCTAACTGCTGCTTTGTTGAGGTGTCTAGCTAAAATCTTGGTTCTATGTCTAATCATCATATCAGTAACATCCATAAAAATATCACTCCGGATGAATTTGATTTCATCAATTTACTGAATATTTATCAAGTGTGTGTCATGCAACCGGACAAAGGTGGAGGTTTAGTGCTCATGGATCAACACGACTACAACTGAAGGGTGAACTTGGTCCTAGACAGTACAACATACGAAAAAGTCAGTCATAACCAGATCAATGCAGCATACAAGTCTATCAATGGAATTCTTTCTGACTTGTTCCTGGAAGGGAGTATAGACATTGATACATACCATTATTTGTGTATGCCTGCTCCAGTTATAACTACCTTTTTCGGAACCCCAATGATACTTAAAAATCTAACTAACCCACCATTTAGACCTATTGTGGATGGTCGTGGTTCTATATCGTATGCTTGTGCTAAATACGTTGACTCTAAGCTTAAACCAATACTCAAGTTGGAACAACAAATTTGTCAGGACTCATGGCACTTTAAGTCCATTAATAACTTGGACTTTAATGACAATTTAGTGTTTCTTACAGTGGACATTAAGGATTTGTATACTGTAATCCCTCAACTAGTTGGTATTGAGTGGGTTAGGGATTTTTTGCACGAGAGGCATTGACAACCAAGAGGTGTATGTCATTGAAACTCTCCTTGAGATTGTACTACTTAACAATTTTCTGTTTTTTAACAATGAATTTTACCTCCAGACAAGTGGCATTGCTATGGGAGCTGCATGTGGCAGCAGTTTTGCCAACACTGTCATGGCTTACTGGGAAAGGTCCCATTTGTTTAATTCCCCTACCTTTAACAACAATGTGGTCTGGTACACTAGGTACCAGGATGACATGTTCTTTCTATGGAAGGGTGAAGTAAACTTGATAGATGAATTCATCAGTGAGATTAAAACTTATACTACCTTTTTGGGTTTTACCTTCCAAATAGGCACAGACTACATTGATTTTTTGGATATTCATCTAGCAAAGGACCTTGTTAACCACAGATTTAGAGCCACTATATACCATAAGCCAACCTATTCCAACGCCTTTCTGCATTTTTCCACTTATCACCAGAAAAAAAGCAGTGGTGAAGGGACAAGCAGTAAGGGCTGCCAGAATGGTTAGTGACTTCAATGATTTTATTACTGAATGTGACTTGTTAAGATCCATGTTTAATAGAAGAGGGTATCCATTGGCCTTTGTGGCCACTGTGTTTAAAGTCATTAGTAAAAGGTCATCAGGCCACTTTACCCCCCTGTTACACTAAGGTTATAACATGCCAGAGTCACACACTAACATTTTAGCATCTCCTGCTTCAACAAACATACAGGAGGGAGACAAATCAACTAGACTATTAACAACTTACTCACTTGACTCTAGAGTCGTTAGAAAAATTGTCAACAAGAACTGGGCATTTATTACGGAAGATCCCCACCGTAGAAGTTCTTTAGGTTTGACACCCCAACTAACTTTTAGAAGGGGCGTAAACCTGAAAGGTTTGGTTGAAAGGCCGAAAAGGACTTCTAAATTTAATACAGGCATAACAAAATGTGGGAGATGCCGTTAATGCAAGTTCATTAAACTAACTGACAGAGTAAAAATCAGAAATAGAGTATATTACATCCATGATAGATACAACTGTGATTCTCTAGGGGGTTGTTTATGGAGATTTCTGTGACGGTTGTGAAGCATTTTATATTGGGGAAATTAAAACAGAGGATTTATGAGCACCAGTACAGCATTATGAACAAAACTAGTACTAGTGCTTTAGCCAGACACACCCTTATTTTCCCAAATCACAATTTCTCATTTGTGGTTTTACAACAAGTAGAACATAACAAAAGAGGGGGGGCCCTGGGAACTCAAATTAGAAGAGGCTGAAGTGGAATGGCAAATTGTAACTGTTGCTTACTCTTTTCCAGGGTTAAATGAAGCCTTATCTATAGCAAGAGCTTGTTGAAGCTTAAAGCCCTGGCAAGATAGGGGTGGCAGCTTGTTTGTTTCACATAAAAATGTTTAAAACATCTAACTGACTTTTCTTCTTTTTATATTTGTTTATGAATAAGACTTTCTACGGTTTTATATGTTTTTACATGTATAACACCATAAGGCAGGGTGTACGAGTCTTGTATGATGTATTTACATTTTGTTTTCTTACATTAACATAATGTAACTCAATTTAATAACATAACATAATATATTTCAATGCTACACATTTACATACTACACACTTTATCATTATTTTTTATTTTTAATGGTCTATTTTTAAGCATCATTTATCATCTCAATTGTATTTATTTTTTGTCTTGGGTTGGAAATGGTAAACTTTTTTATCAACCTTTTTTAGATGCTTAAGACTATCATTGGGGCAACATGGTTTAATTAGTCAATATTGCTTTAAATGTTTAATGCTGCATGACATCATGTACTTGGGCTGGCCAGCCCATTGGCTTAGCAGGTTTGTGTTAGGTTTTTAAACTGAGAAGTGAATAGTTTTTACTTGTCTGAAGAAGCTGAAGTATTTTGTTCAGTGAAAGCGCTTATGTATAATAAACAGTTGTATATTCCATTGCCTGCTCGTTTTCTTTTCTTGTTTCAGTTTTGCCAGTTTGGACTTACGTTTCTATGTCTAATACTTCTAGAATTTAATTTGGCACAGAAATGACAGTTGGGAACATCATGATCTGAGTCCAAGCACGTTATATATACAAAATGAATGGAAGTCTCGGTGTGGAATCAGTTTACCACAATGAAGACAATTATTGGTTTTCTCCGACATTAGTAAATATAAAAAGGGTTCCCCAACTGGGTAGTTAGCTTTCTAAAGTCTTCTCTCTGGTGCAGACTAACACACTGACTGAATCTCTGCTTTGGGCACCAATGGGAAGAAAGAACTGAGATGATGATGTCGGCTGATTCCCCTTATATCTGAGCATACTGACTGGCTGTAGGAAGAAGAGGAATATTTTTCTCTGGTAGTCAGGACAACCAAGGGCTTCCATGGTGAGAAATCTCTCAAGTCAGGACTGCAACAGCGAAGCACAAAGAACATCTGATTATTTCTTCCAAAATTTTCTTAAATTCCATTGTAACAGTTTTAGGTGGAATATAAATACATGCCAGTGTAACCCTCCTCCTTTGCCAGTAGACTCTTAGTACTATATAGCTACCATCATCTTTTTTATCCTCTTCTATCACTATTGTAGCTCTTCTTGCAATTAACATAAATATTTCTCTTTTCCTTTCTCCCAGGTATACTGCTGAATAACCATCCTGAAAACCTTTCTTTATCAAATTCACATGTTCAATTATTTCCAAATGTATATCCTGTAGCATAGTTATTTGCGCTCTACATTTTTTTAATATAGTTCTCTACTCTTTCTGTTTATCTATATCTGTGAGACCATTAACATTTAAAGATAATATCAAAAGGATCATTATGTTAAAATGTCATTATTCCCACCTTTTATTTGTAACAGTTTTTTTTTTTTTTGGTTAAGTATCTAGTTCCAGCTTCTTTGTTACATGAACCCACTAATGTTTGGCATTTTAATACAGTTGTTTCTTGTCATACCCATTTCAGCTTGTCACACTTTACAAAATGTTTTGTTTTGTTGAAAGCCCTCAAAAAAAATACACCCTCAACACACCCCAAAAACCTCTGAACTTAACAGTAACACATAAAGCTAAGTACTGAGGTTTTACCATCCTAATTGGAACAACAGTCCCGAACTGACAGCCACACTCATATACTTGGGTTAACCTAAAAGGAAGGTTATCCCTGCTAAGACATCTGGTACAGTCTGTGCTATTACTGAGTGCTGTCTGGCTTTGTCTTATCTTTATTGCTCTCCCAGAATTCCAGAATTAGAAAACATTTGAATGCTTTCAGAAAACATTATCTCCTAGGCATGGAAAGAAAGAAGTATTCTGTTTTTATTGCTCTTTATCATACTTTCTCCATGGAGACATGAAAACCAGAGACAGGGTTGCTTCTACAAGTATTTATTTATTTACATACTTATTTGCTAAATGATAGCTTTATTATATTCAATGTTCTTTTTCATTTGTTTTCTTTTAAAACTTGTTACTAGATAAAGCCAAGAGTCTTAATCCAATCATCCACCTATGCTAAAATGAGAAAAAGCACATCATTTTTTTCTTCTATCATATACTTTCTAACAGGCTTTTCTTTTTTTTTACACTGCAGTGCCTACATTTCTTAAACTAGTACAAGGAAACAGAAAAAAAGGAAAAATAAAACAGGGACACCTGTTTACTTTAGTACCCCCACTACACTTGAAAATAACTGAGAAAACTTTACTTATAGCATGTAGACATCATGAACTATACAAATTTTACTGTTAACAGCAGCTTACTTACCGTTAACTCTTTCCTTCCTCTTCCCCTCTCCTAAGTATTCCTCCATATATTAATTACATGAAGTAGGCCATATGCTTTAGAGTCCCCTACGTGTTTAACAAAGTCAAAAAGACCAATATTTCCAGGTTTTCTTGTTCTCTCATGTTTCACAAATATAATTAATGTTTTATAAACCCACATTTGTCAATTTCGGAGTTGCTGGTTTTATTCCTGTTTATCTCCATCTCCCAAATCCAGTCTCTGCTTCCTTTCAAATGTACTCTTGGTTATTCTAGTCAACTCTTGTGCTTTTTTCTGTCCCTCAAGCATTTTCTGTTGAAACACTGGAAAAGGTTTCACTGGCACAGTCTTTCTGAGGTCTCTGTTGAAAAACCTAGAAAAAAAGCAGGCAGATTGATGGACTGGTTGATAGCTGTCTCCAACGTCATCTTAGGTAGGAAAGAAGGGTTAGTCTGAAAGGAAACCCTATCCTTATGGGAAAAAAAAACAGATATCGGCAACTGGGAAGAGTGCTGGAAGTTCTGATATCCGTTTAACTGATGTAATTGCAACCAGAAAAATGCTTTTCTAAGATGAACATTGAGTCCACCTTGGCAGAGGGCTCAAAGACAGACTGTGTTAAAGCCTGAAAAAGTACTACTAAATTCAATGGGGGAGTAGGATCCTTAATTTGTGGTCAAAGTAAAAAGGTACCTTTGAGAAAGGTCTTATATAATCTCAGTGATACCAAGGAAGAATGGTTCTTGCCTTTGTGAAAATTAAAAATGGCAGCATGTTGGAACTTAATTGTGGAATAACTAGCTCCAATATTGACAATGGAGGCAAAAAAACAAAAAAACAAGGATAGCTGGAATAGGTGCTAAAAATGTGTCCAGTCATCTCTGGAGAGCTCAGACAGAAAATCTTTTCCATCTGCTCTTATAAATCCTCCTGGTAGAATTGTTCTGTGCAGAATCCTTTGATGTACTGGGGAAGAAAGCGTAGACTGTCAACCCATCAGTGGAAGTAGAGAAACCATGTGGTCAACTTGAGGGTCTGAATATCTGGGTGAGGTATCCTAGATAGGTGAAACAAAGTCCTGAGAAGGATGCAATATCCAGGGAGGGATTACCCGATGAAGCCACAAGAAGGGAAGCCACACTTGGCAAGGTCAGAATGGAGCAATGAGGATTACTTTGCACTTCTGCTAATAAGCTTTCTGAAGAAACTTAGGAATGAGAGGGGTGAGGGGGAAGGTGTAGAGAAAACTGGAGGGCCAATTGTGAATCAACAGTCTCTTGGTGACTCCCCTTCTGGAGGGATTTGGATAAAGTACCTGCTGCACTTGGACTTATGGTGAAATGTGAAGATGTTGCAGTAAGGCTGGCCCAAATGGTGAAAAATACTTTTCACCATTAATGGGTTGAGAGACCACTCATGAGGGAGTAAGATGGACCTGCTCAGTTTGTCTGCTAGCAAGTTGGGCTTCCCTGGAACATACACTGCCAACAGAAAGTGGCCAGAAGAAATCGCCCATTGCAACACTATCAATGCTTCTTGACATAAGGGATAGGATCGGGTTCCCTCCGGTTTGTTGACGTACCAGACCACTGACATGTTGTCCATCTGAATAACAACCATCCCTGGAGGGAGAACACCTTAAAGTCCCTGCAATGTCAATAGGACTGCTCTCATTTCCAGGACACTGATGTAAAGATTGACCTCCATCTGAGACCAAGTGCCTTTGACTGTCCTTCCCAAGTAATACCTCCCCAGTTGGCAGTCATACACAGTCAATTATAGAATTATGGAAGCTGCCATAGGACCAATAAGTTGTAAGACTAACCTGGCTGGAGGGGAAGGAAGAGCGAGATGTGTGATGCTTGGTTTTGCAAAATGTTTAACATTGTTTGTAGTAAACTTTCAGTCTGTGCCACCATATCCAGATGAGCACCAATGAATTCCAGGACTAGACTCGGCGAGAGCTGAGACTTGATGCAGTTCACTGTGAGGCCCAGCTGAAGACATAGTTGGAGCAAGTAATCTCTGGATTGAATTAGCAGAGGCTTGGTGGGAGCAGAGAGGAGCCAGTAATCGAGACAAAGAAACACCCACAATCCTAGCAGTCTCAAGAGAGCTGTAACCACTGCTGTGCACTTGCTAAATACCCTAAGATATGTAGTGAGTCCAAACAGCAGGGCCCTGAAAGTAAAGTTGTGTACACTCACTATAAATGTAGATGTTCAAACGTATTCATTGTTGCAGTTATCACACTTGGGTTATCCTGCCAGGTGTAGCCCTCAGTTGGCCTGAATAACAGGCATAGTATTTCTGTGTTGGTTGCTGTCACTCCAGGACTGACATCAGGTCATCAGTGGTATAAAATCAGGCAGCTGATGCCATTACATCAGTTTTTCTTGCTCCAACTGTCAGTAGCCCCCAAATAGGAAGCTAGGTTATGGTGGAAGAACACCACCAGTAGAAAATACATACCAAAAATACCCTGTAAGGAGAAAGGAAGAGTGAGAGAGAGAGAGAGAGAGGGACGAAGGGTGGCAAACCAGGACTGCAACAGTGAGTACACTCACTCATCTACATTTATGGTAAGAGTACACAACTGTATTATGTTCTTCGTGTTTCACTGTTGCAGTCATCACACTTGGGTTGATTCCCAAAGCTGAAGAAAAGGGTGTAGGCAGTCAAGAAGACTGGGGGCTGGCTAAGATGCCCTGCAAGACTGTGGTGGCAAAGCCTGCCCTGGATTTGGAGAAGATAGGAAGGTGGTAGTGCTTGGTGAAGGTATGAACAGAAGTCCATGTTGCAGCCTTCAAGATGTCCTTGGTTGGGACCCCTCTGATAAAAGTTGCAGAGGTGGAGGTTGCCCTGGTGGAATGCGTCCTGACCCCCGTGATGTTTGGAGCAGAAATGGATGCAGTGTGCTATCCATTTGGAGATTGTTTGGATATGGGCTTGCCCTCTGCCCCTGCTGCAAAGCTGACCAGCAATTGGTCAGTTTTTCCTAAAAGATTTAGTCCTATCTAGATAGAATCTGAGCTGTCTGTGCACATCTAGAGAGTGCAGAATCCATTCCCCACTTGTTTTGAGGGTTAGGGAAAAAGGTGGGCAAAAAATTGATGGCCAGAAGTAAGACTGTTTTCCAAGAGAGGAATTTTAACTCTGCTGAAGCTGCAGGCTCAAAGGGGGGTAGGGTGAACTTTTCTGGGAACCCTTTTGGAGTTGGCAGAGTGTGGAAATAAAATTTGTATCCCTGGGACACTATGTTGATGACCAATCGGTCACTGGTAATAGAAGCCCAGTTGTTTACATGGAAGGAGAGATTTCCTCCTATGGGCACAAGCAGCTGGGCAGAGGTAAGGGGTGGAGGTGTAAAGTCATTGTGAGTTCTTACCATAAGGGGGTGGCTTAGCACTCCCTGTTTTTGAAGAGGAGGCACTCCATTGCTTAGATCTCTGCAATCCCTGGGACTGCTGTCTTGGGGGGGGGGGGCTCTGCTTTCCCTGGGTCTCGGCTGAGCTGGCCTGGAGGGGGCCGGAAAGGACCAGTGCTGGGAGGGGGCAATGCCTACTGAACTTCGGAGGCTGGATCTGTAAAAAATCTTTAACTATCTGCATAGATTTAGCTTTTTCTTCCATTTTTTTTAAGACCTCTTCTGCCTTGATGCCAAACAAATTGTCTTTGTTCAATGGTGCGTCCAATAATTTTGATTTGACATAGTCTGGCAAGGTCTGTTCCTTAAGCCAAGCATGCCTTCTAAGGACAGAACCAGTAACTGCTGCCCTGCAAGATGCTTCTAGGGCATCAAAGCCACATTGCAAGGTGTGCTTAGTAACTTGGCTTGCAGAATGCATAAGCTCTTGTAATTCTTTATTTTCTGTACAAACAGGAAAGGAAGATATTTTTTGTTTGAGGAGTTCCATGGTATGCTGCTATTTCAGCATATACCTGCTACTCAAGCTGTTGAAGAGACTGACTTTCTGCCTGCTGTGATATTCAGAAAAGATGAGTTGATTCTCATTTTTCATCTGCACTTTTGATTTAATATCTCTGTAATCTGCACAATTGCTTTTTTACTGTCATTTTTGTTGTGAGATAGAGCTAATAACTGTTAGTGTTGACCTTAGTTTGTAGTGAGATCCTCTGTCTACAGGCCTATCTGCTTACTTAGGGAGAGAAAGTGAACAGAACTGGTTTCATCTGGGCAGGGCATTCCTGCAACTGTATTGTCTGGATAATAGGTCTGTTTTCTGCTTTCTGTGCCTTAAATCAGATATACCTGTTACTCAAGCTGTTGGAGAGACTGACTTACTGCCTGCTGTGATATTCAGAAAAGATAAGAGTTGATTCTCATTTTTCATCTGCACTTTTGATTTAATATCTCTGTAATCTGTACAACTGCTCCACCCACCCATCCTGTTCTTGTGGTGGTTTTATGTCTTGGTGGCTTTGAGCTGCCCGCCTCTGGTGTAGGGTTGATACTGGACACTCTTCTCCAGTAACATTAAATCAGCTCATTCTACTGTTAATAGTGAGAACTTAGCAAGGACCCACCCCTTTAGCTTCTGCATATTGAATTATCTCATTATCTTCTACCTCTTCACTTTCTATGAAAAAAAAAATGTTTCCTACCTTTCGTTGAACTAGCATAGCTCAGATACAGATATGCTGTATCCAGGATTTTCTGAAAGCTTCTGAGCGGTGCTCTTCAATTTTTACCCTTAGATCTGCTAGATGTTCTTCGTGTTTCACTGTTGCAGTCATCACACATAGGTTATCTGCCTGCAGGTAACTGTCAGTCAGCCCGAATACCAGAGTCTTTGTATTTCTATGCCAGATGCTGTCACTTCTTCCATGTCATCAAGGGTATAAAACAGGCAGCCGGCACCATTAAATCGGTCTTTTTTGCAGAGCAGGAGCCTGAAGCTGAAGCAGTTCACAAGGGCCGGTCGGCCACTACCTGAAATTTTCGTTTTTCGAGTTGATAATCCTGAAGTCTTCTAAAGCCATGTACCCCGTTGGGGATTCTTTTTTCTTGTTCTAACCAATGTCAGGAAAAAGTTAATTGTCTTGCCTGTGGAAAGCAAATACCTTACAGAGATTTTCATTCTTACTGCATCACCTGTTTAGGCCCAGACCACGATGTCCCTCGCTGTCGGTTTTGTGCCTTGTTTAATGCCTGACAAAAACATGGTAGAGCCAGCAAACAGTTACAAACACTGAGGAAGGCCTAAGGGCTGAAACCGGTATGTTTTTTTCCTCCTTCCTTCAATAAATGGATTTTGGTCCACTGTTTGCTGGCTCTACCATGTTTTTGTAATTCCTTGATGCCTTTGAGCCATGCAGTAGCCATACGTGCAGAGGTCTGATTGCACCTATCTTTGTTTAATGCCTGAACCATTCATCGGGCTATTTTTGTTGCTAAATTCTTTTGCTCTCGATCTCCGTATTCCGAAATGGCTTTGGTAAGCCATCTGACTACCAATCTTCCGAAAAAATGTAAAGATAAAGACAGAGACAGACCACATGGGTCGAAAACTGCCAACAACGCTTCCATTAAGCTAGTCGCCAGTCCATCGGTACTCAGTGAGGCGCTTTTGCAGCCCCTGATGCCCGCTTCTATGGATTTGCAAGCCTCTGCTGAGCCCATTCGGAGTCCGATATGCCGCAAGATGCTTCTTCGACTATAGATCCTGTGGATGTCTCTACCTTTGATGGGTTTGGAGCCGCTGTGCAAGCACCAGCTTCTGAGGGTGTATTCCATCCTACCGATATTCGTATCAAACAGACTACTACTTTTTTTTAGACAAAACTACAGAGTTCCTTAGGCCCAAAATACACACAATGCCTAGAAAACAGACCACCAAACCGCATGCTCAAGTTCCCATGCCACAAAAACAAATGCTTAGGATGGCTGAAGACCTTATTACCCTAATTAGGGGAAGCCAGCCTTCCCCTGCTAAGAGACAAAGAATTGAGTTTCCTTCTGATTCTACAGACCAGGAGTCAGATGACTCTGACCCTTCTGATTATCAAGACATGCCCTTATTATCCTAGGAGGATTCAGATGCAGGGAAATCCATTCTCTCTGCCTCCCCTCCAGAGGATTTTTCTTTTGGTGAAACCTTGCATACTTTAAGAGACCATTTCCACTGGGAATGCCAAGACTACCCTCAGTCCAAAAAGAGACTCAGGGAATTTTTAGAGTTGCCCTAGCACAGGCCTCTAGCTATACCCCCTGTCCTGGATGTTTTAGATGATGTTTTTATGGAATCCAGTCTTACTCCAAATACATTACCCCCGGCTCCTAGGAAACCTGACAGGTACTACAGAGTACCTGATTCCCACAACTTTCTTTTCAAAAAATCCTACCCTTTCAGACACAAATTCCAGAGCTTTAGACAGATGGGGTAAGAAGGTATATACCTCTGCAACTCTTGCCACCAGGGCACTGAATTGCCAGTTTCACATGTTGAAGTACCAGCAACATATTATGGAACTAATTAAACAAAAAATGGTATTATTTCCAGATTGTGCAGAAAATAAAGGTTTACAAGAGCGAATGCATTCTGCAAACCAAGTTAGTAAGCATACATTGCAGTGTGACTTTGCTGCCCTAGAAGCATCCTGCAGGGCTGCAGTCACTGGTTCTGTACTGAGAAGGCATGCTTAGCTGAAGGAACAAACCTTGCCAGATCATGTCAAATCCAAATTACTAGATGCTCCTTTAAATAACGACTGTTTGTTTGGCACCAAGGCAGAAGTAGTTCTTAAAAACGCTCATCAAATAAACTACTAGTTAGCATAAGTAAGTCCAACAACATGGCAGGTGACTCTCTATTCTCAAACACAGCTGGCAAAAACTGGAACCTTCTACCTAGTGAACTTACTTCACTTCCATCCCTACCCTTCTTCAAACAAAAACTCAAATTATTCCTTAGAACGCACTGCTATGCCCTTGCAGTAACCCTGACTAAAATTTAACCCGTTCTAATACTTCCTAGTTTCTACTTTCTTACTAGTCAATGTTCTTTAGCATAAATGAAAGCAGGAAAGTACAGTTTTGTACCTACCATAAACGTAGATGTTCAAGTGTTCACCCTGCTGCAGTCATCACACTTGGGTTATCCTGTTGTCAGGTGGTCCTGCAGTCGGCCAAAATTCCAAAGTCTTGGTCCGGCGCCGGTTGCTGTCGCTTCTTCCCTGACATCAGTGCGCAAGGGGTATAAATAAGGCATCCGATGCCATTTTCTTCAGTTTTTCTTGCCCCAGATGTCAGGTGCCACCAAAAAGGTGGTCATTAATTAGTACCAATTTAAGAAATTTTAGCACAAACACAAAATCCCTCCAGCTATAAGCAAATACATCAGGAAGGTATTGTAGAGATTTAGCCAGTTAGATCAGAGGGGATGGAGGGAGGGTAACCTGGACTGCAGCAGGGTGAACACTGGAACATCTACATTTATGGTAGGTACAAAACTGTACTATGTTCATCGTGTTACCCTGCTGCAGTCATCACACTTGGGGAGAATCCCAAAGATAAGGATGGGTGGAGGAGTCATAGAGGGTTAGAGGAGGCTATAAGGCCCTGCAGAACTGCAGTGGCGAAGCCAGCCCTAGTCTTAGAGTAAAGTTGTAAGTGATAGTGTTTGGTAAAGGTGTGTACTGAACTCCAAGTTGCAGCTTCCAAAATCTTCTTGTTTGGAACCCCCCTGAGGAAGGCTGTAGATGTAGCTGTTGCCCTGGTGGAATGGGGCCTAATGGTAGCAGGAACTGGTTTTCCATGATGGGTATAGCAGAAACGAATGCAATGTCCTATCCATTTGGAAATGGTTTGTTTTATATAGCCTTCCCTTCTGAAGCTGTAGCATAGGATACAAAGAGCTGGTCAGATTTTCTGAAAACCTTAGTTTTATCCAAGTAGTAACAAAGTTGCCTGTGAATGTCCAAGGAATGCCGGAGTCTTTCTCCTTTGTTCTGTGGATTTGGGAAGAAGGTGGGTAAGTGGATGGTTTGATTTAAAGCCACACTGGAAACCACCTTAGGCATGAAGGAAGGATTAGTTCGTAGAGAGACTCTGTCTTGATGGAAAATGAGGAAAGGTTCCACTGCCATTAGTGCCTGCAGCTCTGAGACTCTTCTGGCTGAAGTTATTGCTAGCAGCAGAGCAGTCTTCCATGATATAAACTGTAGATCTGCAGAGAAAGCTGGTTCAAAGGGAGGTAGCGTAAGTTTTTCCAGAACAAAACTGAGGTCCCATGTTGGTGTAGGTGCTCTCCTGGGGGGGCCTAATGTTTTTTGCCCCTCTGAGGAACTGCCTTAAAAGTGGATGTGAAAATAAGGGTGGATCTTGTAGTGAGCTGAAATAGCTGATGCGTGGATTTTAATGGAAGAAAAAGAAAGTCCTTTGTGCAACATCTCAGTTAAATACTGTAGAATCTGAGGCATGTGAGGCTGAAGTGTATTTTGGCCTTTAGCTTGGTTCCAGGCGCAAAACCTTTTCCATTTGTCCGAGTAGGCCTTTCTGGTGCTGGGCCTCCTAGCTTCCAGAATAACATCCATAACTGCTTGGCAAAGAGGAGCTGGCTGGATGGTTAGGTGATTTGCCATGCAGCCAGATTTAAGGTTTTGAGCTGGCTGTGTAGAATCTGATTGTCTTGCTGTGTGAGCAAATGGGCAATTTGTGGTAAAATCCAAGGTTGGCCCTGGGCCATATTCCTTAATAGTGGGTACCAGTGCTGGCGTGGCCAGTCTGGGGCTATGAGTATTAGTTGTGGTCTCTCCTTTCTGACTTTCAGAAGCACCTTTGTGAGGAGAGACAATGGAGGGAAAGCATATACTGTTAGGTTTTTCCAACTGAATGAGAGTGCGTCCACTTTCCAAGCTTGATGGTGAAGTGTCCTTGTACAAAATTTTGTCAGCTGATAGTTTTGGGGGCTGGCAAACAGGTCTATGTCTGGAAGGCCCCATTTTTGAGTTATCATTGTAAATACTTGTGGATCCAGTTTCCACTCGTGGGGATCCATGATGTTTCTGCTGAGGTCGTCTGCCAATGTGTTCTTTTTTTCTGGCAGGAATTGAGCTTGTAACTGAACTTGGTAAGCCAGTGCTGTGTTCCACAAGGTCATTGCTTGCCTGCATAGAGGGTAGGAGTGTGTACCCCATTGTTTGTTTATATACCACATTACTGTGGTGTTGTCCATCCTTATTGTAAGTTGTCCTGGATGTAATAGGTTCTTGAAGGCTGTCAGAGCATTCTGTACAGCTAGCATCTCTTTTTGATTGATGTGCAGATTCCTTTGATCTGCAGTCCATATGCCTTGAACGCACTGTCCTGCCATGTGTGCCCCCCAGGCATAGTCCGATGCATCTGTTGTCATAGTTTGCCTGGCTGGGGGCAAGGTGAAAGGCTGACCCTTGTTGAGGTGACATGCCTGTGACCACCATAGAAACTCCTGTTGTAGGCAGGGAATGAGAGATATCATTGTGTCCAAGCTGTGGCTGTGTTGAGACCATACGCTTTTTAGGTACCACTGTAATTTCCTCATATGCAGCTTTGCAAATGGTATTAGTAGAATGCAAGATGCCATGAAGCCCAATGCCTGCAGAATTTTTCTTGCAGGGAGTTTAGTTGCCATTGTTTTGAAATATTGAGTCAGTTGTAGTTGTTTGTCTGGCGTCAGATAAGCCTTCTGGGCCATTGTATTCAAACTGGCACCCAGGAATGTCCTATTTTGTGAGGGTACTAGTTTTGAGTTCTTTTCGTTTACTGTGTACCCCAGGCAACTTAGAAGATGTTTTACAAAAGCCAGATGTTGTAAGAGGATGTCCTTACTTTCTGCTTGGATGAGGCAGACGTCCAGGTATGGGTATATTTGAATTCCTCTGTCTGCCGTATGCAATTACTGGTGCCAGGCATTTTGTGAAGACCCTGGGTGCAGTGGATAAACCAAAGGGCAGTGCAGAGAATTGGTAATGGGTTGAACCTGCAATGAAATGGAGGTATCTTCTTCAGCTTTGTCTGATAGGGACATGCAGGTATGCCTCCTTGAGGTCCAACGTTACTAGCCATGCTTTCTTGCCCAACATGGGAAGAAGCTGCTGTAGTGTTAGCATCTTGAATTTGGGTACTTGTAAGAAGGTGTTTAGAATTCAAAGGTCCAGAATTGGTCTCCAGGCATTGTCCTTTCTGGGGACAAGAACGAGTCTTGAGTAAAATCCTTGGCCTTGCTCCCATGTAGGTACCAGTTGAATGGCTCTCATGTCCATGAGAGCTGTAATTTGTTTTTGTGCCTCTGCCCATTGATTTTTTGGCAGGTTTGGCATTCCTCTTTTCATAGGCAAGGTGTGGAAATGGAATCTGTATCCTCGTGGAATTATGTCTAGGACCCATTTGTCCTTTGTGACAATGTGCCAGTTGTCTGAAAAAAGTGCGAGTTTTCCTCCCAAGGGAGCTGCCAAGAGAGTGTTGCTTGGCCAGATGAGGTGTAAGTCATTGAGTTTGCCTGCTAGCAGTTTGGGGCCTGTCTTCTCCTCCCTTCTGTGTTGCAGTGCCCCATTGTCTAGGTTTGTATTGGGCTTGTGGTTGTCCTCTGCCTCTTGGATGTCTGTATTTACCCCTCTGTGGTCTGTCAGTAGCTGGAAAGGACAAATTTTTTGTTGGCCAATTTCTGCTGAAGCGAGGGGGCTGTACCTGTAGAAAATCTTTGACCGTCTGCATAGATTTTGCCTTATACTCCATTTTCTTTAAGACTACTTCTGCTTTAACTCCAAATAGAACATCCTGCTGTAAGGGAGCATCTAGAAGCTTTGCTTTAACATGATCAGGCAGAGTTTGTTCCTTTAACCAAGCATGCCTACATATAACAGACCCAGTGACAGCTGCTCTGCATGAAGCCTCTAGGGAATCAAACCCACATTGTAAAGTATGTTTGCCCACCTGTTCAGTTGCATGCAACAGATCCTGCATTTCTTTCAATTCAGACTGTTGAGGGAGTGTGCTCATTTTTTGTCTTAACTGAGACATTAGAAATTGCTGATATTTTAGCATGTGAAATTGGCAATTTAGTGCTCTCATAGCTAGAGTGGCTGAGATGTAAACCTTTTCCCCCCCACCTGTCAAGTGCTCTGGAGTCCCTTTCAGAGGGTACAGGACTTTTTGCCATAGAAGCCTTAGCCCCTTTGGGACCCTGGGAGATGGTCTCTGGATCAGCAACAGGGCTTTTATAAAGGAATTTGTGGGAGTTGGGCACTCTATAGTATCTGTCGGGTTTGGCTGGAGCAGGAGGCAGAGAATCTGGGTTCAAACTAGATTCTAAGTAAACATCATCCACAATGTCTAAAACTGGGGGGATGGCAAGTGGTCTGTGCTGGGGGAGTAAAAGAAACTCTCCGAGCCTTTTCTTTGAGTCAGAGTAGTCCTGACCTTCCCAGTGAAAATGTTCCCTCATAGTGTGTAAAGTTTCCCCAAAGGAGTAATCTTCAGGAGGAGAAGCTGAGGGAATAGAATCCTCAGCATCAGAATCTTCATAAGGGGAAAAGGAGTAATCTTGGTCCTCAGAGGAGCCTGAGGAAATAGACACTTGTTCAGAGGAGGCATAATCTTCCTCTTGTCTAGGCCTTTTGTTGGGTGGGGGTTGGGAACCCCTGATTAAAGAGATCAAATCTTCAGCCATTTTAAGCATCTGTTTCTTAGGCATGGGGCCTTGAGCTGGAGACTGAAGTGCAGACTTTTTTGGTTTAATAGGAGTCTTAAGCTTAGGATACGTTTTTATGGTGAGCGTCGTCGGTCTGAAGGCGCCTTCAGAAACCAAAGGTGTTTCTGCAGCACCGACATCTCTTTCTGCACTGTCGTCGGTAGGGGCTAAACAAAATGGCTGCGTCGGCCTAGCACTCTCCACCAAAGGCTCTGAAGCGGTCTCGGGTTCCAAATCTGCGGTAGTCAGGGGCTGCGTCGGAGCCTCACTGAAGACCGATGAAACGGAGACCTGTCCAGCCGAGGCCTCGGAGTCTGGCTTGGGTCTAGGCTGCCTGTCCTTATCCTTCTGCTTTTTGTGCACACCGGTAGTTGGCTGCTCCAACGGCATCATATAGTTAAATTTTCTACTGAAGTAGTGTCGTGCGAAATCAAAGCGTCTTTTTATAGTACGCTTATTAAACTTAGCACAAAAACGACAACCAGTAACATCGTGGTCTGGGCCTAGGCAAGGTATGCAGTAAGAATGAAAATCCTTATGAGGTATTTGCTTCCCACAAGAAATACAATTGTTAACTTTTTCTGACATCGGTCTGAGGCAAGAAAAGTTTCCCCAATGGGGTACTTAGCTTTATTGAAGACTTCGGATCTGAAATTCAACTTCGAAAATCTCAGGAGTCGGCCGACCGGCACTTCTGCTTTGGGCACCGCGCGGCAAGAAAGACTTAAGAAAATGGTGTTGGATGCACTATTTATACCCCTGGTGCACTGACATCAGGGAAGAAGCGACAGCAACCAACGCCGGACCAAGACTTTGGAATTCCGGCCAACTGCGGGACCGCCTGATGACAGGATAACCCAAGTGTGATGACTGCAGCAGGGTAACATGATGAACATCTGTAAAAATACTGTACATTTTAATTATTTACTTCTTCTGAATATTATGTACTAAATTCTGTACATAGTCATTGTTATGTACAACACAATGTGGTTTGAAATATTTTCTATTACTGTTTTATTGTAATCTACTACCTGGTTACTTACTGTTTGTGTTTATTTTATTGTAACCTTTAACCTTTGTTTAATTCTGTTGTGTTCATCGGAGCTTTTCTCCCCGGACCTCTACTGAAAATGGACATGTATCCAGTTAGACTACCCTGGTCAACAAATGTAAAATAAATAAATAAAAAGATGGAAGAAAAAGCTAAATCTATGCAAGCTGTTAAAGAATCCTTACAAGTGCAACCACCTAGATTCAGTAGGCATTGGCCTTCAAAAAACGGGTCCTTTCCTCCCCTTCCAGGCCTTCCCAGACAAGACCAAGGGGAAACAGGCCACCCAGATTACAGTCTCAGCTTATGCAGAGATCTAAACAATGGAGTGCCCCCACCCCAAAAATAGGGAGTGGTAAGCTGCCCCCTATGGAAAAAGTTCACAATGACTTCTCAATTCAGCTTCCCAGCCCTGCCTAACTGTTTGTGCCCCTAGGAGGAAAACTTGCCCTTCATGCAAAAAACTGGATGTCCATTACTCAGGACCGATGGATCCTCAACATTGTATCTACTTCCATTCACTGCCAACCCCAAATGGGTTTCCAGACCTTCCCCCAAACCAGTGGGCAGAGGCTCAAAAGCAAGTACTCTCCCTGCTCAACATCAGAGCTATTCAACCTGTTCCAGTAGAACAAAGGGGTCAGGGTTTCTACTCAAGACTTTTCCTGGTGCCCAGAAAAGAGGGCTCTTGGCACCCAATCCTGGATCTTTCAATTCTCAACACCTTTCTGGTGGTTCCAAAATTCAAGATGCTTATCCTGCAACAGCTTCTCCTTATGCTAGCCAAGGATACCTGGTTAGTCATGCTAGACTTAAAAGAAGCTTATCTATACATCCCCATAAGGGAGTCATGCAGGAAATATCTATGTTTCAGGGCAGGCTCTATGCACTACCAGTTTTCTGCACTTTGGCTTATCTACTGTGCCCAGAGTATTCACAAAGTGCCTGGCTTCAGCCATTGCATAGTGAAGGCAGAGAAATATCCAAATTTTCCCATACTTGGATGACTGCCTGATTCAGATAGACAGTCAGGAATTACTACTTCTGCACCTGGCATTTGTAAAAAGCCTTCTCACTTCATTGGGGTACATCATCAATGAAAAGAAATCACAATTGGTACCCAGTCAAAAGATTGCATTCCTGGGAGCAAGCTTGAACGCAACTTCCCAGATGGCATTTCTCACTTCAGAAAAACAGGCCTATCTGACAAACTACTTCAAACAAATGGCCACCAGAACCCAGCTATCTGCAAGAAAAATACTACAAGCCCTTAGGATCATGGCCTCATGCATTCTGCCAAATCCATATGCAAGACTGCGTATAAGGAAACTTCAATGGTACTTAAAAAGTCTTTGGTGCCAACATTACCAGGACCTGGAAACAGTCATTCCTATCATATCTGGTCTAAGGACAGAGTTCGTCTGGTGGGCAGAAGCATGCAATCAAAACAAGGGACTGGATTTAACTCACCCCCTCGCCGCCCAAACCCTGACAATAGATGCAACAGACTATGCATGGGGGGGCTCACATGGCAGGCAAATGCATTCAGGACCAATGGAGCCCAGGACAGATTCTCCTGCACATCAATCAAAAAATAGATGATAGTTGTACAGAATGCTCTGACAGCTTTGAGATATCTAAACCTTCCAGGACAACTGCTGATAAAAACAGACAACACCACAGTTATGTGGTACATAAACAAGCAGGGAGAAACCCATTCTTACCCACTCTGCAGGTTAGCCTTGAGCATCCAAGTACATTTACAAGCTTAATTCCTGCCAAGCAAACAAAATTCACTGGCAGATGACTTAAGCAGAAACCTCCTAGACCTACACGAGTGGAAATTGGAGCCCAACACATTCAACCTTCTGATCCAGAGGTGGGGGACACCGGAGGTAGACCTCTTTGCCTCCCACGAGAACCACCAGTTCAGCAAATACTGCACCAGGAACCCACACAGCAGGGCCTGGAAGGTGGATGCCCTATCCTTCCAATGGAAAAACCTCTCAATCGATGCCTTTCCACTTCTGCCCCTTCTCTCAAGAGTACTACTCAAGATAAAACAGGACAGGCCAAGGGCAATTCTTATTGCCCCAGAATGGCCACGTCAGCACTGGTACCCACTCCTACGCAGCCTGACAACAGTGCCCCCCTGGAACCTACACCAGACTTCTACCCTGCTGTCTCAGCAGGAGGGACAGATTTTGCATCCACAATTGCAAACCCTAAACCTTGCAGCCTGGCTTATCCCTTGAGTACCCCACCAGCAACCCTCAGCAAACAGGTGCTGGACATCATTCTTGAAGCTAGAAGGCCTAATACTAGGAAATCCTATGCATAAAAGTGGAAAAGATATTGCTCTTGGAACCAGTCTAAAAGAAAGGACACATCAGTACCCTCATTACCTCTAATCCTGGATTACCTAAGCAGAGCTACTACACAGAGGCCTACCCTTCTCCTCCATTAAGATTCATGCCTCTGCCATCTCAGCTCATTATAATACTCAGCCACCTCTATTTTCTCACCCTCTCATCAAACAGTTCCTGAGAGGGGCTAACAACTTAAGGCCCCCCTAGGAGAGCTCCCACCCCTGCTTGGGACCTTAACTTTGTACTGGAAAAGCTCACACTTCCCCCTTTTGAACCTGCTGCCTCAGCAAAGTTAAAATTCCTCTGTTGAAAAACAGCATTGCTTTTAGCCATAACTTCAGTTAGAAGAGTGTCTGAGTTACAGGCATTAATGGCTGTGGAACCGTTCATTATTTTCATGCTGACAGGGTTTCCCTCAGCACTAACCCATCCTTTATGCCTAAGTTGGTGTCCAGTGTGGCTCTATACCAATCCATCCATTTACCAACCTTCTTCTCTAACCCTCAGAATAAAGGGGAAAGGATCCTGCACTCCTTGGACATGCACAGACAGCTCAGGTTCTACCTTGACAGGACTAAGCCTTTCAGAAAATCTGACCAGCTGCTAGTCAGCTTTGCTACAGGAGCAGAGGGTAAGGCAATTTCAAAACAAACCAATTCCAAATGGATAGCACACTGCATTCATTTCTGCTACAAACACCATGGAAAACCTACCCCACAGGGGAACAAAACACATTCCACTTGGGCTACTTCCATCTTTACAACAATTCTCAGGGGAGTCCCTACCAGGGACATTCTGGAAGCTGCAACCTGGAGTTCTGTACACACCTTCACCAAGCATTACCACATACCTACCTTTTCCAGATCCAGGGCTGGATTTGCTACAGCAGTCTTGCAAGATCTTCTGGCCAGCCCTAACACTTCTTGACTGCCTCCACCCATCCTCAGCTTTGGGAATCAACCCAAGTGTGATGACTGCAACAGTGAAACACAAGAAAGGACAGTTGTGTACACTTACCATAAATGTAAATGTAAATGTTAGAGTGTATTCACTGTTGCAGTCATCACATTTGCATTATCTGCTTGCAGTAGCCCTTAGTCGGCCTGATTATCAAAGTCTTGGGTCCTGCGTTGGTTGCTGTCTCATCTTCCGTGACGTCAGGTAGTCAGGAGTATAAAGCATGCAGCCGATGCCATTACATCAGTTTTTCTTGCCCCAGATGTCAGGTGCCCTCCTTAATGGGAAGCAATTAAATATGTGTGTGTGTGTGTGTATATATATATATATATATATATATATATATATATATATATATATATATATATATATATATATATACACACACACAAGGTTATACATCCAACAAAAAAGCAAATACACCAAAAAGCTTTTAAGTATAGCAAAGGAGAATAGAGATATAGCCAAAGGAAGTCAGGGGGCTGGAGGGAGGGTAACCAGGACTGCAACAGTGAATACACTTGAACATCTACATATATGGTAAGTGTACACAACTGTACTATGTTCTTCATGTTTCACTGTTGCAGTCATCACATTTGGGTAAATTCCCAAAGCTAAGGACAAGTGGAGGAATTTAAATAGCATTAGGACCAGCTACAATGCCTTGCAAGACTGCAGTGGCAAAGCCAGCTCTGGATTTAGAGAAAATTGGCAAATGGTAATGCTAGGTGAAAGTATGTAAAGAACTCCAGGTAGCAGCTTCTAGGATGTCTCTGGTAGGGACACCTCTGAGAAAGGCTGTAGAGGTAGATGCAGCCCTGGTTGAATGGGGTCTAATCCCCTGTCGGATAAGTCTTCCATGGTGCTTATAGCAGAAATGAATGCAATGGCCTATCCATTTAGAAATGGTTTGCTTTGAAATAGCCTTCCCCTCTGCCCCTACAGCAAATGCCACCAGCAGTTGTTCAGATTTCCTTTGAGGTTTAGTCCTGTCCAAGTAAAATCTAAGTTGTCTGTGCACATCTAAGGAGTGCAGTATCCGTTCCCCTTTGTTCTGTGGATTAGAAAAGAAGGTTGAGAAGTGAATGGACTGAGTAAGAGCCACACTGGATACCACCTTGGGCATGAAAGAGGGGTTGGTCCTGAGGTACACCCTGTCCGCGTGAAAGATGATGAAAGGCTCCACTGCCATAAGGGCCTGTAATTCAGATACCCTTCTTGATGAAGTGATTGCAAAAAGGAAAGCTGCTTTCCAAGAAAGGAATTTTAAGTCTGCAGTTGCAGCGGGCTCAAAAGGGGGAAGAGTGAGTTTTTCCAATACAAAATTAAGGACCCAGGCTGGAGTTAGGGCACTCCTGGGTGGTCTTAAGTTTTTGGCCCTTCTGAGGAACTGCTTGAGCATTGGGGTGAGAAAAGAGGGGTGGTTCTGTGTTGTAATGGGCTGAAATGGCTGAGGCGTGAATTTTGATGGAGGAAAAGGAAAGGCTCTTGTGAAGCATATCAGTTAAATACTGAAGAATCTGAGGTAAATTGGGTGCTGCTGAGGCCATCCCTTGAGTTTGGTTCCAAGCACAGAATCTTTTCCATTTTTCAGAATAAGATTTTCTAGTACTAGGCCTCCTTGCCTCCAAAATGACACCCAACACTTGTTTACTGAGGGATGGTAATGGAGACATTAGGTAATTAGCCAGGATGCCAGGTTCAGGGTTTGAAGCTGGGGGTGAAGAATCTGGCTCTCCTGCTGAGAGCAGAGTAGGGGTCTGAGGTCGGTGCCATGGGGCCAGCTGTGACACACTGCACAAGAGGGGGTACCAGTGTTGGCGTGGCCAGTCTGGTGCAATCTGTATCATCCTTGGCTTGTCCTGTTTGATCTTTAGTAGCACTTTGGAGAGGAGAGGCTGAGAAGGAAAGGCATAAACTGATAGATTTTTCCAGCTGAAGGACAGAGCATCCACTTTCCAAGCTTGTTTGTGGGGAGTCCTTGTGCAGAAATTGTCCAATTGGTAGTTCAGGGGGAGGCAAACAGGTCTATATCCGGGATCCTCCATTTGTTGATCAACATGTTGAAAATCTTTGGTTCCTGTTTCTACTCGTGTGGGTCCATGAGATTTCTGCTTAGTTCATCTGCCAGTGTATTTAGTTTTCCTGGCAGGAATTGAGCATGTAGATGCACTTGGTAGCTCAAGGCTGTGTTCCACAGAGCCATGGCTAGTCTGCAGAGGGGCTAAGAATGGGTACCCCCCTGCTTGTTTATGTACCACATAACAGTGATATTGTCCATCTTTACCATTAATTGTCCTGGAAGAATGTGGTCCTTGAAAACTGTCAGAGCATTCTGTGCAGCTAACATTTCTTTTTGATTGATATTCAGGTGCATTTGACTTGGGTTCCATTTGCCCTGAATGCACTTCCATGCCAGGTGAGCCCCCCATGCATAGTCTGATGCATCTGTTGTTAGGGTTTGGCACGGAGTACAGTGAATGATAGTCCCTTGTTTTGGTGGCAGGCCTCTGCCCACCAAAGGAATTCTAATTGTAGGCAAGGTATGACAGGAATCACTGCTTCTAGATCCTGAGAATGTTGACACCATAGGCTTTTTAGATACCATTGTAGTTTCCTCATATGCAGTCTTGCATATGGAATTAGTACGATGCACGAGGCCATGAACTCCAAGGCTTGCAGTATTTGCCTTGGAGATAGCAGGGTTTTTGTGGCCACTAGTTTGAAGTAAGTTGTCAAATGAATTTGTTTCTCTGGTGTGAGGAAAGCCATCTGGGAAGTTGTGTTCAAGCTTTCTCCCAGGAATCTAATTTGTTGACAGGGTACCAGATGTGATTTATTTTCGTTTATGGTGTACCCCAGACAAGTTAACACCTTTTGCACAAATGCCAGATGATTCAGAAGTATGCCCTGGCTTTCTGCCTGAATTAGACAATCGTCCAGGTTTGGGTACATTTGAATATTTCTTTGCCTGCAAAATGCAGTGACTGGAGCTAGGCACTTTGTGAATACCCTGGGCGCAGTAGATAAGCCAAAGGGCAGTGCAGAGAACTGACAGTGCATGCAGCCTGCTTTGAAGTGTAGGTATTTTCTGCAAGATTCCCTGACTGGGATGCGCATGTAGGCTTCCTTTAAATCCAGTGCTGCCAACCTGGCATCTTTGCCTATCATGGGAAGCAACTGGTGAAGAGCTAGCATCTTGAATTTTGGAATCACCAAAAAGGTGTTTAGGATAGACAGGTCCAGGATAGGATGCCATGAGTTGTCTTTTCTGGGTACTAGGAAAAGTCTTGAGTAGAAACCTTGTCCCTTTTCCTCTTCTGATACAGTCTGAATAGCCTTTAATCTTGAGAGAGAGTACTTGCTTTTGAGCCTCTGCCCACTGATTTGAGGGTTGATCTGGCCAACCGTTTGGGGTTGGTAGTGTGTGGAAGTGAAATCTGTATCCTTGGGAAACTATATTTAAAACCCATTTGTCCTGGGTAATGAGTTCCCAGTTTTTTGGTTGCAGAGCAATCTTTCCCCCTAAAGGAGCAGTCAGTTGAGAAGTGCTTGGAAGTTTTAAAGTTAAGTCATTGAGACAGCTTACCATAGGGGGGGGGGGAGTCTTACTAATCCCTGATTTGGAAGTGGGAGCCCCCCACTGCTTAGTCCTGTGCGTACTCTGGGACTGAAGCCTAGGTGTTCTGCTGGTTCTGGGTTCGAACTGAGAAGGCCTGGAAGAGGCAGGAAAGGTTCAATTTTTTGAGGGCCAATGCCTACTAAATCTAGGAGGCTGCACTTGGAAGAAATCTTTAACAGTTTGCATAGATTTAGCTTTTTTCTCCATCTTTTTAAGAACAACTTCTGCTTTGTCGCCAAACAGGTGGTCCTGATTTAAGGGAGCATCCAGCAATTTAGTTTCAACATGATCTGGCAGAGATTGCTCCTTAAGCCAAGCATGCCTTCAAAGTACAGACCCGGTGACAGCAGCCCTGCAAGATGCCTCTAGTGAATCAAAACCACATTGCAAAGTATGTTTTTCATCCTGTTCAGCAGAATGCATTACATCCTGTAAATCTAGCGTGTATAGAAGTCAGCGTTCCTGCTGAATGGTACTATACCAAAGAACTGGAAAATCTGTGTAGGTGAAGTATGGTACCAAAACACGTAAGAACATCCAATATCCAGGAAAAACTGCTGTAACAGGAACAAAACATGTTGGCAATTCTTAAGATCAGCAAAGTAGTTTATTGGAAGTAAAAAATGAGCGCTTTCGCGTGGTCCATCCACGCTTCATCAGATGAATTACTTAAAACTATTCAAAGTTTATATACATCCGCTGGAGCGCGGGAAAGTCTGCTCATTAATCAATTAGCATCTGAATGATGCAATAAAACAACGTTAAAAACACTTAACCATTTGAATACACTTCAAACTCAGAACTTAGGTTTCTATATGCTTTATACTTTCAAAAAATGTATATATATATGTATTTATACCAACATCTACAATGTTATTACTAAACAATAAACAAGATGAAATATATGTGAGATTAAAACATTTAAAGCACAAAACCAATAATTTGACTTACTGATAAAAACTTTTGTGTTTGCACAAATCAAGATATAGAAATGAAATCTATTGCTAATATATACAAATGAGTACTTATAACCAATCATAGTCATGTTTGAGTAAGATTCACTATAAATGATATGAAACCTGCCCATAACTAATGGGCACGATATTATAGATGTATACATAATATAGTGAAGTGCATCAAAAAGTGTCATATGGAATCAAATGACATGATGTGACTGCACTTAACTGAACTTAACTAAGTACATAGGATGTCAAAATTATCCTATGACTATGTATATATATTTTTATATGGATAGATTAATAAACACACATCAAATTAAATGGTGAAAAATTAATAAGGCCAAGTAGAAAATATTATTATTATATACATGTATATATAAAAACCTATACTAATAAATTATGAACTAAAAATATAACAATAATTGACAATGCTGGCAAATGTTAAAACTAAATTTGACTATATAAAATCTGTCAAGGTGTGAGGACCTTATATTTACTTTCTGGATGTTAGAATGGGTTTAATGGACACTTGGGCATTGAGTCCTGGCTCTGTGTGTGCTCCCAATCTCAATATCCAATTGAGCTCCATAAGTGCCAAATGATTCTCTTTGTCTCCCCCTCTTTCATCCTGTCTCACTACTTGTAAAACTCTGAAAGAAAAGGAATGGGTGGAAAATTCCATAATATGTTTAGCCAACGCGTTATTGTCTATGGCTTTACGTATATCATAGAGATGGTTATATATACGTTCCTGTAACCTTCTCTTTGTTAACCCCACGTAGAAATCCTCACATTTATTGCAGGTGGCTAGATATATCAAATTTCTAGTATTGCAGCTAGCTCGGAAATCTGGTCTAAAAACATAATTGATGTTGGGATGTTTAAAATACTGTGTCTTGGTAATATATCTGCACCTATTACAGCTATAACAGGGATAAGTACCAGGATCCTTAGTGTTGATGCTATAAATCGGGATGTTATCTCCCTCTGTTTTAATATGCACATCTCCACACAGAATTCTTTTCAGGTTCCTACTATTCTTGTAGGTGAAGGTGGGACATTTGCTGATGAGTTTCTTAGTACGAGAGTCTATGGTTAAGATATGCCAGTTGTTATAAATGACCTGCTGGATCTTCCTGATGTCACTAGTATATGTGATAATGTAGCTTAAAGGGTCACTGGTGGCATCCACTTTCTTGTGAAATCTAATTTCATTCCTTCTACAATTTGTGATCATATTGTCCTTTTCTATAGGTATGATGTCACCCAGAATTTCAAATTTAATATTACTGACCATGGTGGAATTATATCCTCTGTTGATAAATAACTTCTCTAGGAAGTATGCTTCTTTATTCAATTCATCTATGTTACTACATAATCTCCTAATCCTGATGAATTGACTTTTGACTATAGCTTGAAAGGTATGTCGGGGGTGCATGCTATCAAAACATAGCATAGAATACTTCCAAGTTGGTTTCCTGTATAAAGTGGATTCTAATGTGCCCTCCTTCGTGAACCTAAGAGTAATATCCAAGAAATGAATTTCTTGATTAGAAATTTCTTGTGTAAAACGTAAAAACGTACTAGTGGTATTCAGATATTGTAAGAAGGATTCAAACAACTCCAGGGTACCTTCCCAGATTATTATGACGTCGTCCACGAAACGCCTATAAAGTTTAATGAGCTTGAAGTTCTCATGAGTGAAAAGATATAACTTCTCCCACCACAGGACTACCAGGTTGGCATAAGTATTAGCGCAGGGGGTGCCCATGGCAACCCCCCACTTTTGTAGATAATTCAAGCCACCAAACATGAAAGCGTTATTAAATAATACTAGTTCTAGAAGCTGACCAATTAGTATTATTCTGTCTTTGGAGAAACTAGTCTCTTTAGTTAATAATTCATTTATATACTGCATGCCAGTATCATTGGGTATCGAGGTGAATAAATCCTTAACATCCAAAGTGATTAAAAGATATGATTGACGACTATCTAGATTTAGTTCTTTGATGTCATTCAAGAAATCATATGAGTCTTTGAGTATGGTGGGAGACTCGTTTACTACTGGTCTCAATATGTTTTCAATTAGTTGAGAAGCATGTGCTGTCACCCACTTGTCACCCGATACAATTGGTCTCAATGGGACTGGATATACACCTTTATGTACCTTTGGTACTCCTTTTATTGTGGGAGTAGTAGGATGTTCTATATATAGGAAAGTACAGTTTTGTACCTACCATAAATGTAGATGTTCGAAGATCCACATTGCTGCAGTCCTTACACTTGGGTAGTCCGCTGTCCTCGGTCGGCCCGAATATCAAAGTATAAGGCTGACGTCGGTCAAGGCGCATTTGACTGACATCAGGACGTCAGGGTACAAATGCGCATGACCGACGTCATATCCTCAGTCTTTTCTTGCCCCAGATGTCAGAAGACCCTAAAAATAAAGGTCAAAACCAAAAGACAGCAAACAACCAACCAACCACCCTTGCACTAATTATATGTACAATATATACAATATACACAAAATGTACAACCCAAGCCACACAACCACCTCTAACTACAGAGGGGAAGGAGGGAGGGTAAATTGGACTGCAGCAATGTGGATCTTCGAACATCTACATTTATGGTAGGTACAAAACTGTACTATGTTCTTCATCTCACATTGCTGCAGTCCTTACACTTGGGTAGAATCCCAAAGCAGAGTTAAGGGAGGATGGCTAAACTACAAAGAAGCAGGAGCTGCCAAAATGCCCTGCAAAACAGCAGTGGCAAAACCAGCCCTGGATTTAGAGTAAAGTGGCAGGTGATAATGCCTAGAGAAGGTATGCACTGAACTCCAAGTAGCTGCCTCCAAAATATCCTTGGTTGCCACTCCCCTCAAAAAAGCTGTCGAAGTGGCAGTAGCCCTAGTGGAATGAGGCCTAATCCCAGCTGGAATCTCCTTGCCATGATGGGAATAACAGAAAGCAATGCAAAACCCAATCCACTTAGAAATAGTTTGTTTTGACACAGGCTTGCCCTGAGAACTCAAAGCAAAGGAAACAAACAAACAATTGCTGAGACTGCCTGAACCCTTTAGTTCTGTCCAAATAATAACGCAACTGCCTGTGTACATCTAAAGTGTGCAAAATCTTTTCCCCTTTATTTTGGGGATTTGCATAAAAAGTAGGCAAATGAATAGTTTGGTTTAAAGCCACACTAGAAACCACCTTAGGCATAAAGGAAGGATTAGTACGTAATGAAACCCTATCCTTATGGAAAATCAAAAAAGGCTCAACCGCCATAAGGGCCTGCAATTCAGAAACCCTTCTTGCAGAGGTAATGGCCAACAAAAAAGCAGTCTTCCATGACAAATATTTTAACTCAGAAGTAGCTGCAGGCTCAAAAGGTTGTAGAGTGAGTTTCTCCAACACAAAATTGAGATCCCAAGCAGGAGTAGGAGCTCTTCGTGGGGGTCTTATATTCTTTGCCCCTCTAAGAAATTGCTTGAACAAAGGATGAGAAAACAATGGTGGGTCGCAATCATAGTGAGCTGAAATTGCTGCAGCATGAACTTTAATAGAAGAGAAAGGCAAACCTTTGTCTAGTAACTCAGTAAGATATTGAAGAGCCACACACAAATTAGGCTCAGAAACATCAAAATCTTTTGCTGCACTCCAAAATAAAAATCTCTTCCATTTGTCTGCGTACACTTTCCTTGTACTAGGCCTTCTAGCTTCCAAAATAACATTCAAAACTTGCTGAGGAAGTGGAGGCCCACTATGGTTCAAAACAGAATATGCCAGGCTGTTAGGTGCAGAGAGTGAAGCTTGACATTGAGCAAATGGCTGTCCTCCTGTGACAACAGGTGTGGAATCGAAGGCAAAGGCCATGGAGGCTTCCGTGCCAGACTTCTCAGTAATGGGTACCAGTGCTGTCGAGGCCAATCTGGAGCTATTAAAATCATCCTTGGCTTGTCCTGTCTGACCTTTAGAAGTACCTTTGGGAGGAGAGGCAGAGGTGGAAAGGCATACACATGAAGATTGCTCCAATTGAAAGAAAGAGCATCCACTCTCCAAGCTGTGGGATGAAACCTTTTGTGCAAAACTTTGGCAGCTGATGGTTTAGTGGAGAAGCGAACAGATCTATGTCTGGAGTTCCCCATGACACTGTCAATTTCTGAAATACATGAGGATCCAATTTCCACTCGTGGGGATCCATAATTCGCCTGCTCAACACATCTGCTAAGGAGTTCTGTGCTCCTGGCAGAAACCTTGCCTGAAGATTGAGCTGTAAACTGAGAGCAGTCTCCCACAAAATCATTGCTTGCCTGCATAGAGGATAAGAATGCGTTCCCCCTTGCTTGTTGATGTACCACATGACAGTTGTGTTGTCTGTTAGAATCAACACCTGCCCTGGAAGAAGTAATTCCTTGAAAGCTATTAATGCAAACTGGACTGCTAACATCTCCATGTTGATATGCAGATGATGTAGTCTGGCAGGCCACTTGTCTTGTATCCACTTTCCATTCAGATGAGCTCCCCAAGCTTTGTCTGAGGCATCTGTCGTTAAAATCTGACTCGCCTCTGGCCGGGTCACAGAGAGTCCCTTGTTTAGGTGACATTCCTGAGCCCACCACAAAAATTCCTTTTGAATGCAAGGTATTATTTGAATGACAGTGTCCAGATCCTGGCAGTGCTGTGTCCATACATTTTTGAGATACCATTGTAGCTTCCTCATATGCAGTTTGGCATTGGGAAGCACCAGAATACAAGATGCCATGAACCCTAAGGCTTGAAGGACTGTCCTTGCAGTCAGCCCGGACTGATGAGATAGTTGATGGAAGTAAAGGGAAAGACTCTTTTGTTTGTCCGGGGTTAAAAAGGCCATCTGGGATGCTGTATTCAGTCTCACACCCAGAAAGCACATGTCCTGAGAGGGTACTAGACTGGACTTTATTTCATTCACAGAATACCCCAGGCATCTTAGCACTGCTATCACATATTCCAAATGATGAAGAAGCTCTTACCTTCCTTGAGCCAGAATCAGGCAGTCGTCCAAATAAGGATAGATCTGTATTCCTTTTAGCCTGAAGAAAGCTATCACTGGAGCCAGAACTTTCGTGAACACTCTGGGCGCAGTAGATAAGCCAAAGGGCAATGCAGAGAACTGATAGTGAGAAGTCCCAGCTCGAAAACGCAGATACTTCCTGCAACTTAGTCTGATAGGAACATGAAGGTAAGCCTCCTTGAGATCCAAAGTTACCATCCAATGATATTTGCCCAGCAGAGGTAAAAGCTGCTGCAACGCCAACATTTTGAACTTGGGAATGTCCAGATAAGTGTTGAGGATAGATAAATCCAAAATTGGTCTCCACGTGTTCCCCTTCTTTGGTACTAGGAACAGGCGAGAATAAAATCCTAGGCCCACTTCTGGCATAGGGACCGGCTGTATGGCCCCTATTTGGAGCAACAGAGAAACTTGCTTGTGCGCCTCTAGTCTTTGTTGAGGAGGAACGTCTGGCATGCCTTTGAAAGGAGGCAAGGTATGGAAATAAAACCTGTAGCCGTGGTGTATGATATCCAATACCCATCTGTCTTGGGTAATTAAACTCCAATTTTCTTTGAAAAGTGCCAACCTTCCTCCCAAAGGTGCTGCCAGACGAGAAGGCTCTGGCAGCTGAAAAGGTAGGTCATTGGGTCTGTTTACGAAAGGACTGACCCCTGCCCTCACCAAGACTGTGCAGGAGAACTCCCTGTTCTAGGCCTGAAAGAGCCCTGAGCTCTGCCCCTACCACGCCTAGATCTACCCCTAGACTGGGAATCATAAGAAGGATACGCCCACCCCTTAGTAGGCCAATTTCTACTAAACTTTGGAGGCTGGACCTGCAAAAATCTTTAACAGTCTGCATAGACTTAGCCTTGTCTTCCATTTTCTTTAAAACTGCCTCAACAGGAGAACCAAACAACACGTCAGATTGCAAAGGAGCATCTAAAATCCTTGTTTTAACATGGTCAGACAAATTCTGATCCCTCAGCCAGGCGTGCCTGCGAAGAACTGACCCAGTGGCAGCCACCCTAGACGAGGCCTGTACAGCATCAAAACCACATTGCAAAGAATGCTTACCCACCTGTTCAGAAACATGTACTAAATCTTGCAACTCTTTACAATCAATACCTTCTGCCAGAGCATCAACCTTAGACTTCAATTGTGAAAGGAGATAGTTTTGGTATTTCAACATGTGAAACTGGCAATTCAAAGCCCTCATAGCAAGAGTAGAAGAAGTATAAACTTTCTTTCCCCATCTATCCAAGGCCCTGGCCTCTTTGTCTGCAGGAACCGGATTCTTTACAACAGAAGCCTTAACACCTTTAGGCCCCTGGCTAACAGTTTCTGGGTCTGCCCTAGGACTCTTAAAAGAAACTTATGAGCTTCAGGCACCCTGTAATACCTATCCGGTTTAACAGGAGCAGGAGGCAAAGAATCAGGATTAAGAGAAGCCTCTGCAAAACATCTTCCACTACATCCAAAACAGGAGGTATAGCCAAAGGCCTATGCTGGGGTAAGAACAAAAATTCCCTAAGCCTTTTCCTGGAATCAGAGAAGTCCTGACCTTCCCACTTAAAATGCTCCCTCATGGAGTGAAGAGTTTCTGAAAAGAAAAATCCTCAGGAGGAGAAGCAGAAGGAGTAGAATCATCCACATCAGAATCAGAATAAGGAGAGTACTCCTGCAAGTCTTCAGCCAAGACTCTGAAACATCTGAAGCCTGCTCAAAACTCCCTAACTCAGGCTCCACCCTAGGTCTCTTATCAGGAGGGGCATAGAACCCTAATCAAAGTAATCAAATCTTCTGCCATTTTAAGCATATGCTTTTTGGGCACAGTTCCTGAAGAGCTAGGGGTAACACCAACTGAAGCTAAACCTGGCCTGCCCTTGGGAGAAGCCTTTGAAACAGAAGGAGAGGGCCTAGCCACCCTAGGAAGGGAGGGGAGTATAGTAACCTGAGAAGCCCCCTCAGCCTGACCTGCCTCCTAAGAGGCCACATCTTGCAATAATAAGGTCTCACCCTGGGAACACAAAGAAACCTCCGGTGGAGCCACCGGCTCCACCGACACCTCTAAAGAACCGGCGTCCGTACAGACGGTTCTTCTAGCCTAGGTTTAACTGCCTTGTCCTTGCGCTTCTTGAAGAAGCGGGCGCCGGAGCATCCGACGGCATTTTATAATTGCACCGCTTCCCAAAGACTAACCTGGCACAATCCAACCTTCTCTTTATAGTGCTTATTAAATCTAGCACAAGAGCGACAGCCAACAACATCGTGCTCAGGCCCTAAGCAAGGAATACACAAAGTATGATAATCTCTATGCGGTATCTGTTTCCCACAAGAAATGCAATTATTGACTTTTTCTGACATCCGTAAATCACTGAGGCAAGAAAAACTAAAATATTCCCCAACGGGGTACTTAGCCAACTTTGAACTCGGTCTGAAACTTCGAAATTGAAAAATCTCAGAACGCCAACCGGCACTTGCAATGCTGCTTCTGCATCGGACCATGCGGCAAAAAAGACTGAGGATATGACGTCGGTCATGCGCATTTGTACCCTGACGTCCTGATGTCAGTCAAATGCGCCTTGACCGACGTCAGCCTTATACTTTGATATTCGGGCCGACCGAGGACAGCGGACTACCCAAGTGTAAGGACTGCAGCAATGTGAGATGAAGAACATCTCATAAACTTCTTGGCTAATCTGGCGACACATAAGAAGGTCATAAAGGACATCTTTAACTGTTTTTATGATTTTAGTCACTTCCTGCGAAGATATGGGGGTATAGGTGTCCACTTCCTGCAGCATTTGGGTCATACCAGTAATGTAGTCCTGCGTGTCTAAGAGGACTACTCCCCCCCCCCCTTGTCAGCTGGTTTAATGACTATCTGAGCGTTCTGTTTAAGTTCATTAAGAGAACGATTTTCATCTGGAGTCAGATTGTAAAACCTGCCTTTCTTGTCTATCTTACTAAACATTGAATAATACTGGTTCTCACAGGCCCTGAGGAAACACTCTACATGTGGAGGCATATCAGGAATGAATGTACTTTTTGTTCTGATTAAATCATTCCCCCATTCATAAGGTGTTGTGTCATTAAATAACAATTTCAAGCATAACTTCCTGCAAAACAACCTTAAATCAAGTAGTGTGTCTGTTAATATAGCCGGAGTAGCCGGTATAAAACTGAGGCCTCTATTTAAAACCTGTATACTAGTACAATCCAAAACAAGGTTAGAAAAATTAAATAATAAATCAGAAGTCAATTCTTTTTCCTTCTGTTGTGACCGGGTAACTCCGCTGAGTACTTTCTCTTGCGGGAATCCCTGCTGTGAGATCGTCCCCTGTTTGGATGTGTTAAAGTCCGTTTCTGATATGGTAAAAAATTCACTAGCGAAGGTAACACACTGGAAGTGTTTTTAGGTATAGCTCCCATGGTAATCGTAGGCACCTGATGGAAAAAAGCCTCCTGATTCGGAGGGGGCGTATCAGTTTGAACAGTATCAATCTGACTGTTTTCAAATGTAGCCGTTGCGTGTGTATCTCTATTATCCATGGAAGCAGGTGCCTGTGGTAATGTCGGTGCAGCAAAATTGTTATCTGTGGATCTTTTAGTGGAAGGAACAGAAGCTGTTTCAGGTGTTGTCATAGAATTTAGATTGTTGGTAGAATGATGTCTCGGCCAAACGAACACCTGGCCTTTTTGAAAGTCGTGATAATCACGTAACAGTTTTTTCTGCTTAGTGATTCTCAATCTATCACTAAAGACATTTATTTGGGAAAAAACATGATTAATTTTGTCAAGGCAGTGTTCTGAACTGAACCGTTCTAACAGCTGTTGATACATATGTTCCGTTTTATTTCTCAATTCAGTTTCTAGTGGCAGGAAATAATCAAGCATTAGTTGAGCATATTTAAATCCCAACTCTATGTTAAGATCCTGCCACCGCTTGAGTAGTTCAGGATGTGAGTCCCCATAGGTGGGCATACAGAACACCCGCATGCCCCTGGGGACTACTTTGAAATGGATGCATGCTTGTAAGTGTAACCTTTGCCACGCATACCTTTGCAATTGATATAAGTTGTCTTCTATAGTCTTTAAGAGAGGATAAAATTCAGTAAGATTCTCACCATTCGTTTCAGAATTGACATGTCCCACTTCTCCTGTGAGGTCCAGAGACAATAAAGGGTTGCTATTAAGATGCGTAAGTCCATCCCATAAGGAGGTAGTATCCCTCGGCTCCAGTTCCAAATGAGTAGTAGGTTCCATAGTGTGCTGGAAACGCCGGCCAAAAACTGGAAAAACTAGCGTGTATAGAAGTCAGCGTTCCTGCTGAATGGTACTATACCAAAGAACTGGAAAATCTGTGTAGGTGAAGTATGGTACCAAAACACGTAAGAACATCCAATATCCAGGAAAAACTGCTGTAACAGGAACAAAACACGTTGGCAATTCTTAAGATCAGCAAAGTAGTTTATTGGAAGTAAAAAATGAGCGTGGTCCATCCACGCTTCATCAGATGAATTACTTAAAACTATTCAAAGTTTATATACATCCGCTGGAGCGCGGGAAAGTCTGCTCATTAATCAATTAGCATCTGAATGATGCAATAAAACAACGTTAAAAACACTTAACCATTTGAATACACTTCAAACTCAGAACTTAGGTTTCTATATGCTTTATACTTTCAAAAAATGTATATATATATGTATTTATACCAACATCTACAATGTTATTACTAAACAATAACATCCTGTAAATCCTTATTTTCAGCACAATCAGGAATCAACATAATTTTCTGTTTAAGCAATCCAATAATATGCTGCTGATACTTTAACAAATGAAACTGGCAATTTAAGGCCCTGATGGCCAAGGCTGCAGAGGTGTATACCTTCTTACCCCATCTATCCAGGGCCCTGGAATCTCTATCAGAGGGGGTAGGATTTTTGGCAGTAGTAGCCTTAATGCCCTTGGGTCCCTGTGAAATGGTTTCACGATCCGCAGTACAATTTTTAAAAAGGAACTTATGAGAATCAGGAACCCTGTAATATCTATCAGGTTTTCTGGGAGCAGGAGGTAGAGAGTCAGGGGCCCAGCTAGATTCTGAAAAGGCATGGTCAACAATGTCCAGCACAAGAGGATAGCTAAAGGCCTGTGTTGGGGCCGGATTAAGAAATCTCTAAGCCTCTTTTTAGAATCAGAGTAATCCTGGCTTTCCCAGTGAAAATGTTCCCTAAGAGTATGCAAGGTTTCACCAAAAGAAAAATCCTTTGGGGATGAAGCAGAGGGAAGAGAGTCCTCTGCATCAGAATCCTCATAGGTAGATAAGGGTAAATCCTAGTCATCAGAGGAGACAGAAATTTCAGAATCCTGGTCAGAAGTATCATAAGCAAATTCAGTCCTTGGTCTCTTAGAGAGGGAAGGTTGGCTTCCCCTGATTAAAGTAATAAGGTCTTCAACCATTCAGATCATTTGTTTTTTAGGCATAGAGGCCTGACCATGCAGTCTGGACGTCAGGTTTCCTAGGCATGGTTCGAGTTTTAGGCCTAGAAAAAGAAGATGGCGTCTGTTTAATATGCAAGTCAGTAGGCCTGAATACACCCTCAGAAGCCGGTGCCTGCACAGTGGCTCTGGACCCATCCAAGGTAGAGACATCTGCAGGTTCCACAGTTGAAGCATCTCGTGGCATACCAGACTCTGAATGGATCTCAGTAGAGGCCTGTGAATATGAAGTAGCGGGTATCAGGGGCTGCAAAAGCGCCTCACAGAGTACCAGCAAACTGGCGACTAGCTTAGGAGAAGCGTCCTCGGCAGCTTTGGACCTAGGCAGCCTGTCTCTGTCTTTACCTTTGAGTTTTTTTGAAATGTCGGTAGTCGGGTAACTTACCAAAGACATATCTGGATAATTGAACTGTGTACCAAAATATTTAGAAGCGAAAATGTACCGAGGACAAATAATTTGTGGTTTAAATAAGGCACAAAACCGACAGTGAGGCACGTCGTGGTCAGGGCCTAGGCAAGGAATACAGTACGAATGAAAATCTTTATGAGGTATTTTCTTTCCACAAGAAATACAATTACTGACTTTTACTGACATCGGTTTAGAGCAAGAAAAAGTTTCCCCAATGGGCTACTTAGCTTTAGTTGAAGACTTTGGTTCCGAAACTCGAAAACGAAAATTTCAAGAGTCGGCCGACTGGCACTTGCGAACTGCTTCTGCTTTGGGCAACGCATGGCAAGAAATACTGATGTAATGGTGTCGGCTGCATGCTTTATACCCCTGACTACCTGATGTTAAGGAAGATGAGACAGCAACCGACGCAGGACCCAAGACTATGATAATCAGGCCGACTGAGGGCTTCTGCAAGCAGATAACCCAAACGTGATGACTGCAACAGTGAAACACGAAGAACATCATAGTACAGCTGTGTACACTTACCATAAATGTAGATGTTCGAGTGTATTCACTGTTGCAGTCCTGGTTTCCCTCCCTCCAGCCCCCTGGTTTTCTCTATCTTTCTATCTCTCCTCTCTATGGCCATTTCTAATGGCACTGGTATTTACTTTTTACTGGTGGTGTTCCTCACCATATACTAGCTTATTTGGGGGCTCCTGACATTTGGGGCAAGAAAAACTGATGTAATGGCGTTGGCTGCCTTTTTTATACCCCTGACGACCTGACATCATGGAAGAAGTGACAGCATCTGACGCATAAGTACTAAGACTCTGGTATTCGGGCCGACTGAGGATTACCTGCAGGCAGAAAACCCAAGTGTGATGACTGCAACAGTGAATACACTCGAACATCTACATTTATGGTAAGTGTACACAAAGTACAGTTTTGTACCTACCATAAATGTAGATGTTCGAGTGCTAATACAGCTGCAGTAATCACAGATGGGTTTTCTGCCGTCAGGCGGGTCCTCGGTCGGCCGAATTCCAAAGTCTAGGTCTGGCGTCGGTTGCTGTCGCTTTCTTTCCTGACGTCAGTGAGGCAGGGGTATATAAGACACAGCTGACGCCATTTTCTTCAGTCTTTCTTGCCCCAGATGTCAGGTGCCCCCAGAAGGAAGGCAATACATAAATTATATTTATATACATGAAATGCAATATAATCAAAAATCAGTAGTTGCAAGCAAATATACCATAGAAGGATAACCCAATCAGGTTGTTTGAAGAGGGGTTAGGCCCTAGGCCTTTACCAAGAGGGGAAGGAGGGAGGGAAAACTGTTCTGCAGCTGTATTAGCACTCGAACATCTACATTTCTGGTAGGTACAAAACTGTACTATGTTCATCGTGCATACAGCTGCAGTAATCACAGATGGGTAGAATCCCAAAGCTACGCACAGGGTGGTAGGCACTAGGTGGAACTGGGATGAGCCAGAATGCCCTGCAACACAGCAGTAGCAAAACCTGCTCTAGTTTTGGAATATAAAGGCAGGTGGTAGTATTTTGTGAAGGTATGCACAGAATTCCAAGTGGCTGCCTCCAAAATATCTTTGGTAGGAACTCCTCTGAGGAAGGCTGTAGAGGTAGCTGTGGCCCTGGTGGAGTGGGATCTGATGCCTGTAGGGACAGATTTTCCATGTTAGGAGTAACAAAACCGTATCCAGTGGCCTATCCATTTTGAAATTGTCTGTTTGGTAACTGGCTTCCCTTGAGCTCCTACAGCATAGGACACAAAAAGTTGTTCTGATTTCCTGAAAGGCTTTGTTCTGTCCAAATAATAACGTAGCTGTCGATGGATGTCTAAGGAGTGTAGCAGCCTTTCCCCTTTGTTTTGAGGATTGGGGTAAAAGGTAGGTAAGTGTATGGCTTGATTTAAAGCTACCCTGGATACCACTTTAGGCATAAATGATGGGTTGGTTCGAAGGGAAACCCTGTCCTGATGGAAGATGAGAAAGGGCTGCACAGCCACGAGGGCTTGTAGTTCCGAAACCCTACGAGCTGAGGTAATGGCCAGAAGGAAAGCTGTTTTCCAGGACAAATATTGCAAATCTGTTGAGGCAGCTGGTTCAAAGGGAGGCAATGTTCATTTTTCTAGAATGTAATTAAGATCCCAGGCTGGTATTAGTTGTTTCCTTGGTGGTCTTATATTCTTAGCCCCTCTGAGGAACTGTCTTAAGAGTGGGTGAGAGAATAAGGGTAGATCCGTGTTGAATTCTGCAGAAATGGCTGAGGCATGGATTTTTATGGAGGAAAATGAAAGTCCACTGTTCAGCAGCTCAGCTAGATACTGTAATACCTGAGGCAAATTCAGTTTTCTAGGGTCCTGGCCTTTTTTCTCATTCCAAGAGCAAAACCGTTTCCATTTTATGGAGTAAGCCTTTCTAGTAGATGGCCTTCTGGCCTCCAAAATGACATCCTGCACCTCTTTGGGGAGTAGGGTCTGTTGTGGTGTTAAGGAATTTTCCATGCAGCGAGATTGAGTGTTTTCAGCTGACTGTGAAGAGTTTTGTAGCTGTGCTGAGTCAGCAGAAGAGGCATTAGAGGTAGGGACCAGGGAGGAGTATGTGTTAGGCTCCTCAGGAGTGGGTACCAGTGTTGTCTTGGCCAGTCTGGAGCAATCAGTATCATCTTCGGTCTGTCTGCTCTTGCTTTCAAGAGCACCTTGGGCAGAAGAGGCAGAGGTGGGAAAGCGTAAACTGTCCATGCTGTCCAACTGAATGAAAGGGCGTCCACTCTCCAGGCCTTTGGATGAAAGGTCCTTGAACAAAACTTTTCCAATTGATGATTCCTGTGCGAGGTGAAGAGATCTATGTCTGGCCTCCCCCATGCTTGGATTATCTTTGTAAACACTTGAGGATGCAACTTCCATTTGTGTGGATCTGTCATATTTCTGCTTAGATTGTCTGCCAGCGTGTTTTCCAAACCTGGCAAGTACTGTGCTTGAATTTCGATTTGCCATTCCAGAGCCAAGTTCCAAAGTGTCATGGCTAGTCTGCACAGGGGGTATGAATGTGTTCCTCCTTGTTTGTTTATGCACCACATTACTGTGGTGTTGTCTGTTCTTATCAATAATTGTCCTGGATGCAGGAAGTCCTTGAAAGCTGTAATTACATTTATCACTGCTAGCATTTCTTTTTGATTGATGTGAAGGTGCTTTTCCTTTTGGGACCATTTGCCCTGAATGCACCTGTCTGTCATGTGCGCCCCCCCCCCCCCCGGCGTAATCTGAGGCGTCTGTTGTGATGACTTGATTTGCTTGAGGCTTGCAGAATGGGAGACCTGTGTTTGTTTGACATGCTTGGGCCCACCATAGGAATTCCTTTTGCAAACATGGAATTATTGGTATTATTGTTTCCAAACTGTGGCTGTGCTGAGACCAAAGGTTTTTTAGGTACCATTGAAGTTTCCTCATATGCAACTTTGCACATGGGATTAAAAGAATGCAAGATGCCATGAAGCCCAGAGCCTGCAGGATTTTCCTTGCAGTAAGCCTGGTACAATTTGCTAGTATTTTGAAGTATTGAGTTAGTTGCCCGTTTTTCTGGCGTAAGATAGGCCATCTGGGTGTTTGTGTCCAAGTTGGCACCCAGGAAAGTTATTTTCTGAGATGGTGTTAGCCTGGATTTCTCTTTGTTGATTGTGTATCCCAGAGAATGCAGTAACCGTGTTACATAAGCCAGATGTTCCAGAAGTATGTGCTTGCTGTCCGCTTGGATCAGGCAGTCGTCCAAATAAGGGTAAATTTGTATCCCTTGAAGTCTGCAGTAGGCAATTACTGATGCCAGGCATTTTGTGAATACACTGGGCGCAGTAGATAAGCCAAAGGGCAATGCAGAGAATTGATAGTGTATTGAACCTGCAAGAAATCTGAGGTATCTTCTGCAGCTTTGTCTGATTGGGACATGCAGGTATGCCTCCTTGAGGTCCAATGTTACCAGCCAAAACTCCTTGCCCAGCATGGGAAGAAGCTGCTGTAATGTGAGCATCTTGAATTTTGGTACGAGTAAAAATGTGTTTAGGATGGATAAGTCCAAAATGGGTCTCCAGTCGGATCCTTTCCTTGGTACCAGAAATAGCCTGGAATAAAAACCTTGACCTTGCTCGTGAGTAGGTACCTCTTGAATAGCTTTCATGTCTATGAGCTTTAAAATTTGTAGTTGTGCCTCTGCCCTTGATTGTGTGGCAGGTTTGGCATGCCTCTCATTTTTGGAAGAGTGTGAAAATGAAATCTGCAGCCTCTGTTTATAACGTCCAGGATCCATTTGTCTGTTGTGACAATATGCCAATTTCTTGTAAATAATGCCAGCTTTCCTCCCAAGGGTGCTGCCAGCTGAGACTTGCTTGGCATGGAAAGGAGGAAGTCATTGGGTTTGTTTCCTGTATTGTTGTGCACTGTCTTCGCCACCTCTTGGTGCTGGAGTTTGCCATTGCCTGCCTCTCTCTATATGATCCTTGTGATTGTCCTCTGCCCCTTGTGCGCCTGTATCTACCTCTTTGGGGCTTGTCCATGGCTGGAAAGGACCAGTTTTTAGAAGGCCAATTTCTGCTAAAACGTGGTGGTTGAACCTGTAGAAAAGCTTTGACAGTTTGCATAGATTTGGCTTTTTCTTCCATTTTCCGTAGTATCTCCTCAGCATTAGTACCAAATAACACATCCTTTTGTAAAGGAGCATCTAATAGTTTAGCTTTCACATGATCAGGCAAGATTTGTTCCCTAAGCCAGGCATGTCTACGAATGACTGATCCTGTAACAGCAGCTCTACTTGAGGCCTCTAGGGCATCATAGCCACATTGTAAGGTGTGTTTACCCACTTGTTCTGCACTATGCATCATATCCTGCAACTCCTTCAAGTCTGGTTGTTCAGGTTGAGACATTTTATTTCTTAATTGTGATAACAGAAACTGCTGATATTTAAGCATATGAAACTGACAATTTAAGGCCCTCATGGCTAGGGTGGCCGAGGTATATACCTTTTTTCCCCACATTTCTAAGGATCTTGACTCTCTTTCGGAAGGTAGTGGATTCTTAGCAGTAGAGGCCTTCATTCCCTTGGGGCCTTGAGAAATGGTTTCAGGGTCAGCATTATGACTTTTGTAAAGAAATTGGTGAGAGTTAGGAACTCTGTAGTACCTATCAGGCTTGACTGGGGCAGGAGGCAGGGAATCCGGATTAAGGCAAGCCTCCGAATAAACATCATCAAGTATGTCCAAGACAGGGGGTATCGCCAAAGGTCTGTGTTGAGGTAACAAAAGAAATTCCCTAAGTCTTTTCTTGGAATCAGAAAAGTCTTGGCCTTCCCAATGGAAGTGTTCCCTCAAGGTGTGCAAGGTTTCCCCAAAAGAAAAATCCTCAGGAGAAGATACAGAAGGAATGGACTGCTCTGCATCAGAATCTTCAAAAGGGGAGTAAAAGTGTTCCTCTATATCAGAATGTTCTGAAAAAATGGAGCTCTGATCAGAAGAGGGAGAATCTTCCTCCACTCTGGGTCTCTTGTCTGGAGGGGGTTGGGAACCCCTGATAAGAGTAATTAAATCCTCAGCCATTTTAAGCATCTGCTTTTTAGGCATGGGGCCTGGAGATAGGCCCTGTGCAACAGGCCTCTTGGGATGCCTGGCTGATTTGGACTTAGTAAAGGCCTTAATGGAAAAGGAAGATGAGGGTCTAAAGACACCATGGGTGGAAGTGGACCTGTCCACATTAGGAGGCTCAACGCTCACAGTGGCTTCGGTGGTTGTAGTCTGGGTCTGGGCCGAGGTACCTGCGGTCTCGGTTACAGAAGCCACCGCCAAAGAAGTGTCGTCGGTAGTCAGGGACTGCATAGGCGTCTCGCTGAGAACCGGACCACGTGTAGCCGGTTTTGGCATGGTGTCAGTGGGGACCGCGGACCTCTCGTGCCGGTCCTTGTCCTTGCGTTTTTTGGACAAAACGGTAGTCGGAGTCTCCGACGACATTTTATAATCAAAGGCTGTACCAAAAAAGTGTTGGGCAAACTCCGCCCGACGCTTAATAGTGCGTTTATTGAAAGTAGCACAAAAGCGACAGCCTGAGACGTCGTGGTCTGGGCCTAAACAAGGTATGCAGAGGGAATGGAAATCCTTATGCGGTATTTGCTTCCCACAAGAAATACAATTGTTAACTTTTTCTGACTTCGGTCTGAGGCAAGAAAAGTTTCCCCAACGGGGTACTTAGCTTTAATGAAGACTTCGGTTTCCAATTTTTCGTAAATTCAGGAGCTGGCCGACCGGCACTTGCGAACTGCTTCTGCTTCGGGCACCGCGCGGCAAAAAAGACTGAAGAAAATGGCATCGGCTGTGTCTTATATACCCCTGCCTCACTGACGTCAGGAAAGAAAGCGACCGCAACCGACGCCGGACCTAGGCTTTGGAATTCGGCTGACCGAGGACCCGCCTGACGGCAGAAAACCCATCTGTGATTACTGCAGCTGTATGCACGATGAACATCTGTACTTTCTCTGCTCTCCTGCACTTTTATTAGCTTATTAGTGTAGCACTTTAAACTATTTCTGGTGCCAGAAAGTTTGCTTTTCAAATTTTCCCTTAGAACTAGCTGGTTTCTCAGTAGAAGCATTAAAATCTGAGTCCCTGTGACTTGCGCTTGCTCTAAAACCTGCTGGAAAGCACTAGGAAGCCTTAAACTGATACAAGCACTCAATTCTCCTTGTTAAGGAGAAATTAATCATAGGCACTAAAAAACCTATAATTGCAAAGTACCTTGCCAATGTAAGGGAAAACAGCTCTTGTACTTTACAAAAGAAATACTGAACCAGGCATGACCAAAGGTCAGCTTCCGGTGACTTCTCCTGTCCACCTGGTGAATCTGGGCATACTGGGGAAATGCAGCAATTTTCTCATGTACACAGACAACCCTCTCCTCCTACAACCCAACACTACAAACTGCAAGAGATGCACTTACATAGCCAAACTGGAAGCAAAGCTCTCTCCAGCCAAGACTGTGCTAGGCAGTCAAGAGGAGAAGGTTAACACCTGCATTACACCTCAAGCCACACATAGCCCTTCAAAACTCATGCCACCAACATCCAAACATAGTAACACTAAACCCACTTATGCGGAGGCCCTTAACATTAACCTGCCCAAGCAACAAAGACCTCAAGAGCTGAAACGCAAACACCAATCACAACCAAAGTGACACACAGTTCAAAACACCAGTGTGCCACCAAACAACAGCCCCTAAGGCAAGACAACGTACCCAACACTTTAGTCATAGGTGACTCTACAGTCAGGCACACTGATGTCCCACCCACTTTAGCTGCCCGTCGGGTACCAGGATCCACCACATAACACATGCACTCAAGTCACTTCACAAGTACAAATACAACTCTGTCATTGTCCATGTTGGAGTGAATGACTTAAGACGTACCTCCCTGGACCACATGAAAAGACACATGGCAGAGCTCTCGGATCATGTGGCCCAGGCAGGTATGACCCTAGCCCTGAGCAGCATCTTGCCTTCGCTCAGAATGATACCACAGTATAAGCACAAAGTGATTGTCTTCAACAATTGGCTAAGTTTCTGGTGTCATTCAAAGGGGATCCAGTATCTGCCTGGGATGACATGATCGACAAACCACGATGCTTTGCCAGAGATAGTCTGCACCCATCACCCCTGGGATTCAGGTTACTGGCTAAGGCTCTTGCCACCCCTATAGTGCCTTTTTTAGGCAAGGCTCAAAGGACAAAACCACCACCGTAACAGATATAAGCATGCAAAATCTGAAGGTAATGCGACTCGGGTCTATATTACGAAAGTGAAATACCGTATAAGCGATTACGAAGCCGTCAAACCGTATTGCGTGAAGTACGGAAATCCCGAACATACAAAACCGCGAATTCCGAAATGTCGATTTGTTTTTGTTGGCCCATCTGCGGTATAGCTCCGTAAGGTAAGTGTGCGATAGACAGGACTTTAGCGTTGGGATTTTGGTTAAGGTAAGTGTATAGATAGGAAATGTATGTAAGGTTTAGTGTAGTGTTAGAAGTAGGGCTGTTTTAAGTGTATGTATGTGTGTTGTTTATTTGGTTTGGGTGTATGTCTGTAGGGGAAGTATGCAGTAGTTACGGACCTTAGGGTTAGAGAGGGGTTAAGGACAGTGCATAGATAGTTGTGTATGTGGGGTTTAGTGTAGTGTTGGAGGTAGGCTTTTGTTAAATGTATGTGGATCATTTATTTTGTTTGGGTGTATGTGTGTAGGGGACGTGTGCAGTAGTTACTGACCTTAGGGTTAGGGAGGGGTTAAGGATAGTGCATACTTAGTTGTGTATGTGGGGCTTAGTGTAGGGTTAGAGATAGGGTTTTGGTGCTTTACCTTAGGTTAATAATAGGGTTTGGTTAGTGTATGTGTGTGGTTTATTTATTTTCTTTGAGTAGGTAGTATGTAGCGGGTGGTGGGGTTGGCCGACTATGACAGTTCAATATTTGTTTTTTCGTGCTTTAGTGCATTAGGGATTTTCGTGGTTCACTGTATAGGTGTCGACATTTAGGTATTCGGGAATAGGGTTTTTTGCTTTGGTAATATAGACCCATGCTACTCAATGCTAGAAGTCTAAACCTCAAAATTCACTCTCTCGAGGCACTCCTAAAAATGGAGAACATCAATATCTGTGCAGTAACTGAGACCTGGTTCAAGGCTCTAGAGAGCACCCCTGCAATACCAGGCTACAACTCTTACCACACTTTTCGGCCACCAAACCAGGACCAAAGCACTAAAGGTGGAGAAGTGTCCATATTCACCAAGGATATTCACACCTCCAGGCTAGTTGCCCAAAACAATGCAACTAAAATTCTACAGGTGCAACTAACACTAGGTAAGACTGCAATCTAAATTGTAGCTTGCTACAGATCCCCCACCATGCCCCAAGATTCTCACTACACCTTTCTAAACATACTAGAAAATATTAAGATACAACCAAACACCCTAATACTGGGTAATTTCAACTACCCTGTCATTAATTGGGAAAACTACTCGGGTACCAACAACTTTGCCCAACAGTTCTTGGAATTCATAAATTCCAATGCCCTGGACCAACTAATCCATAGTCCCACCAGGGGCTCAAATATCCTATTACCAACATGGGCAATCGATGCTCCACCCCAGTGGTCATCCCCTCATTGGTCAGGTCTGACCATAAGTTAATCACCCTTGACGTCCACATTCCAACCCCCAGTAAGGCAACCTCCATAAAAAAAACTTCTCCAAAGCCAACTTCATGCTACTCAAGTCAGAAGTGATGAAAGTACAGTTATGTACACTTACCATAAATGTAGATGTTCGAGTGTATTCACTGTTGCAGTCATTACATTTGGGTAATCCTGCTGGCAGGTTGCCCTCAGCCAGCCTGAATTCCAAAGTCTTGGGTCCTGCGTCAGCTGCTGTCACCTCTTCCCTGACGTCAGGTCATCAGAGGTATAAAAGAAGCAGCCAACATCATTTTTTTTAGTTTTTCTTGCCTCAGATGTCAGGTGCCCCCCAAAAGGGTTGCCAACATTTAGATATGTATAATTTCATGCAGCAATATAAAATTTACCTTCATCTACAAGCAAATACACCACATAGGTTGTATAAATCAGAGAAGGAAAGATAGGTTCCATCAAAAGAAAAGGGGGATGGTGGGTGGGTAACCTGGACTGCAACAGTGAATACACTCGAATATCTACATTTATGTAAGTGTACACAACTGTACTATGCTCTTCGTGTTTCACTGTTGCAGTCATTACATTTGGGTACAGTCCCAAAGCTAAGGCTGGGTGGCTGGAGCTAAACAGCATTAGGAGCGGCTATGAGGCCCTGCAGAACTGCAGTGGCAAAGCCTGCCCTGGATTTAGAGTAGAATGGCAGATGATAGTGCTTTGTAAAGGTGTGCACTGAACTCCAAGTAGCAGCCTCTAAAATGTCCTTGGTAGGTACTCCCCTGAGAAAGGCTGTTGAAGTGGCTGCAGCTCTGGTTGAGTGCGGCCTAATGCCCTTAGGTACTGGCTTGCCATGGTGTAAGTAGCAGAAAGGAATGCAGTGGCCTATCCACTTTGAAATAGTCTGCTTTGAGATAGCCTTTCCTTGTGATCCTGCAGCATATGTCACTAGTAGTTGCTCTGTCTTTCTGAAAACTTTGGTTCTATCCAAGTAGAATCTACGCTGTCTGTGTACGTCCAAAGAATGCAGAATTATCTCCCCCTTGTTCTGTGAATTTGGATAAAAGGTTGGCAGGTGAATAGTTTGGTTGAGAGCCACACTGGACACCACCTTAGGCATAAATGTTGGGTTTGTCCTCAGAGACCCTGTCTGGATAAAAGGTTCCACAGCCATGAGTGCCTGTAGCTCTGAAACTTGTCTTGCAGAAGTTATTGCTAGGAGCAGAGCTGTTTTCCAAGATAAAAAACTTTATATCAGCAGTAGCAGCTGGCTCAAAAGGAGGCAGGGTGAGTTTTTCCAAGACATAGTTGAAGTCCCATGCAGGCATCGGTGATCTCCTTGGAGGTCTTAAATTTTTGGCTTCTCTGAGGTACTGCTTTAATAAGGGATGAGAAAAGATTGGTGGCTCTACATTGTAATGAGTGAAAATGGCAGAGGCATGAACTTTAATAGATGAAAAAGATAGGCCTTTGTCCAGCATCTCAGTTAAGTATTGCAAAATCTGAGGAATATTTGGCACAGCTGTATCAATTCCTTGTTACTGGTTCCAAGCACAGAATCTCTTCCATTTTTCAGCATAAGATTTTCTAGTACTAGGCCTTCTGGCTTCCAAAATGACATCCATCACAGCTTTGCTGAGAGGTGTGTTTTGTATGACTACATTATTCGCCATGCTGTCAGGTTTAAAGTTCTGAGTTGGCTGTGTAGGCTCTGACTGTTTTGCTGGGACAGTAGATGAAGTATTTGAGGTAAGGTCCAAGCTGGGCATTGAGACAAGCTCCTTAATATTGGATACCAGTACTGGCGGGGCCAGTCTGGGGCAATCAGAATCATCTTTGGCTTCTCCTGTCTGACCTTTAGGAGTACCTTAGGGAGGAGAGGCAGAGGGGGAAATGCATATACAGATAGGTTTTTCCAGCTGAAAGATAGGGCGTCCACTTTCCATGCTTGTCTGTGATAGTTCCTTGTGCAGAATCGTTTTAGTTGGTAGTTCTGAGGGGAGGCAAATAGATCTATGTCCGGGCATCCCCATTTCCTTGTTATCATGCTGAAGACTTGTGGATCCAGGTGCCACTCATGGGGATCCATGAGGTTTCTGCTTAGTTCGTCTGCCAGAGTATCTTTCCTTCCTGGAAGGAATTGTGCCTGCAGAAGTCAATGTTGTGTCCCACAAAGTCATGGCTAGTCTGCAAAGGGGGTAAGAATTTGTGCCCCCCTGCTTCTTTATATACCACATGACCATGGTGTTCGTCTGTCTTTATCAGTAGTTGTCCTGGATGAAGTAGGTTCTTGAAGGCTGTCAGGGCATTTTGAACAGCAAGCATCTCTTTTTGATTGATATGTAGATGCATTTGGTTTGAGGTCCATGTGCCCTGAATGCATCTTCCTGCCATGTGGGCCCCCCAGGCATAATCTGATGCATTCATTGTTAGTGTCTGCCTGGCTGGGGGGGTAATGTGAATGGCTGTCCCTTGTTTTGGTGACAAGCCTTTGCCCGCCATCAAAACGAGAATGAGAGTAATCATAGTTTCCAGGATGTGGCAATGTTGAGTCCAAACACTTTTAGGTACCACTGAAGTTTCCTCATATGCAGTCTTGCATATGGAATTAGTAGGATGCAGGATGCCATGAAGCCCAAAGCCTGCAGAATTTTTCTTGCAGATAACTGGGCCTTTGTTGCCAACATTTTGAAATAGGTAGTCAGTTGCTTTTGTTTGTCTGGCGTGAGATATGCCATCGGGGCAGTTGTATTTAAGCTTGCACCCAGGAATATTATCTCTTGAGAGGGTACTAGTTTTGATTTCTTTTTGTTGACTATGTACCCTAGGCATGTTAGAAGTCTTTTCACAAATGCCAGATGCTTTAGAAGAATGTCCTTGTTCTCTGCTTGAATTAGACAGTCGTCCAAGTAAGGATATATTTGTACTCCTCTTTTGTCTGCAGAATGCAATTACAGGTGCCAGGCACTTTGTAAAGACCCTGGGTGCAGTAGATAAACCAAAGGGCAGTGCAGAGAATTGGTACTGCATTGAGCCAGCCTTGAATCTGAGGTATCTTCTGCATATTTGTCTGATTGGGACATGCAGGTATGCCTCTTTTAGGTCCAAAGTCACAAGCCAAACGTTCTTGCACAGCATGGGCAGAAGCTGCTGCAAAGTCAACATCTTGAATTTTGGTATATCCAGGAATGTGTTCAAAATAGATAGGTCCAGTATTGGCCCCCAGGCCTTGTCCTTTCTGGGTACCAAGAACAGTCGAGTAAAATCCATGTCCCTGCTCTTGCTCTGGTACTTGTTGAATGACCCCCATGTCCATGAGGGATGAGACTTTTCTGCCTCTGCCCAGTGATTTTTTGGCAGATCTGGCCAGCCATTTGCCTTTGGCAGGGTATGGAAATGGAACTTGTAGCCTTGTGACACGACATTTAGGACCCACTTGTCCTGGGTTATAATGTGCCAATTTTGAGAAAAAAGTGCAAATTTTCCCCCTAAGGGTGCTGCCAGGAGATAAGCGCTTGGTGCAGGCAGGGGGAAGTCATTGGGACTGTTTCCTGTATGGTTGCGATTTGTCTTCTCCAACTTTGGAGGTAGAAGCCCCCCATTGCTTTGAGCAGTATGAACCTTGCGCCTGGGGTCTGCCTCTAGGGCATCTGGATCTGCATGACACAGGAAAAGACCAATTTTTTGTTGGCCAGTGTCTACTAGACCTAGGTGGCTGTATTTGTAAAAAATCTTTGACCGTTTGCATAGATTTAGCTTTGTCCTCCATTTTCTTTAACACCTCTTCTGACTTACCACCAAAGTATCATGCTGTAAAGGTGCATCTAATAATTTAACTTTAACATGATCAGGCAGATTTTGTTCCTTTAACCAAGCATGCCTCCTGATTACAGAACCTGTAACTGCGTGCCCTGTAGGAAGCCTCTGAAGAATCAAAACCACATTGCAAAGTATGCTTTCCAACTTGTTCAGCTGCATGCAATAAATCCTGCATTTCCTTGTTTTCTGCACAGAGTTTAAAAACATTTTCTGTTTAAGCAATGCCGTGATATGTTGCTATTTGAGCATATGAAACCGACAGTTTAAGGCCCTTATAGTGTAAACCTTTTTTTCCCCATCTATCCAGTGCCCTAGAATCTCTGTCAGAGGGGGTAGGGTTTTTTGCAGCGGAAGCCTTAACTCCTTTGGGACCCTGTGAAATAGTTTCTGGGTCTGCAGCAGGGTTTTTAAAAAGGAATTTATGAGAGTCAGGAACTCTGTAACATCGGTCAGGCTTAACAGGAGCTGGAGGTAAGGACAAAACGGTAGTCAGAGTTTCCGACGACATTTTATAATCAAAGGCTTTACCAAAAAAGTGTTGGGCGAACTCCGCCCGACGCTTAATAGTGCGTTTATTGAAAGTAGCGCAAAGCGACAGCCCGAGACGTCGTGGTCTGGGCCTAAACAAGGTATGCAGAGGGAATGGAAATCCTTATGCTGTATTTGCTTCCCACAAGAAATACAATTATTAACTTTTTCTGACATCGGTCTGAGGCAAGAAAAGTTTCCCCAACGGGGTACTTAGCTTTAATGAAGACTTCGGTTTCCAATTTTTCGTAATTCAGGAGCTGGCTGACCGGCACTTGCGAACTGCTTCTGCTTCGGGCACCGCGCGGCAAAAAAGACTGGAGAACATGGCGTCGGCTGTGTCTTATATACTCCGGCCTCACTGACGTCAGGAGAGAAAGCGACAACAACCGACGCCGGACCTAGACTTTGGAATTCGGCCGACCGAGGACCCGCCTGACGGCAGAGAACCCATCTGTGATTACTGCAGCTGTATGCACGATGAACACCTGGGAGCCATTATCAAATCACCAAATGATTTGGATATTCTACAAAAGGGCCTTAAAGAAACAGATGCTTGGTGCCAGAGCCATGGGCTCAAGCTCAATGCCAATAAATGTATTGTTATCCCCTTTGGGAAAAACCATGTACCCATGAATTACCACATAAGTGGCAGTACACTAAACACCGAAAGTGTGATAAGGGACTTAAGGACACAGGTGGACAGTGGTCTCATCTTCGATAACCACATAGCTACAACAGTCTGAAAATCCTTCTATGTGGCACACCTCATCACTAAGGACTTTTCATCCAGAAAATGGAGGTCATTGTCTTACTGTACTCATCCCTCATTAGACCCATTATAGAGTACAATGCCTCGTTTGGTATGTACCTCACAAGACATCTGCAACAACTGGAAAGGCCACAGAAATACCTCACTAAAAGAATCACAGGCTTAAAGCAGATGTCCTATGTGGACCATCTAAAAATACTCCAGCTATAATGTCCCATATTGCCTACTCGGACGCAATCTCTGCTTAACATACAAGGCCATGTCAAACCCAGTGCTGCTGGACATGTTACACACAGAAACCCAATCCCTCAGAGCCACACGCTCCAGGGATCTAAACCTGGTTGTCACAATGAACAAAAAGTACAGTTGTGTACCTACCATAAATGTAGATGTTCGAGTGTATTCACTGTTGCAGTCATTACACTTGGGTTATCCTGCTGGCAGGCTACCCGCAGTTGGCCAGAGTTCCAAAGTCTAGGTTGCTGTCACCTCTTCCCCGACATCAGTGCGCCAGGGGTATAAAAGATGCAACAGACACCATTTTCCTCAGTTTTTCTTGCCCCAGATGTCAGGTGCCCCCAAATAGGAAGGCTGTAAAAAAAGTATGCCAAAAAGCATGCATGTACTAAATTAAACATTTCCTTTATCTACAAGCAAATATATCACATAGGTTGTATAAAGTTGAGAAGTACAGAAAAGTCCCAGCAATGAAAAGGGGGATGGTGGGTGACTAACCTGGACTGCAACACTGAATACACTCGAACATCTACATTTATGGTAGGTACACAACTGTACTATGTTCATCGTGTTTCATTGTTGCAGTCATTACACTTGGGTTGAATCCCAAAGCTGAGGTTGGGGTGGCTGGGCCTAAATAAGATTAGGAGAGGCTACCAGGCCCTGCAGAACTGCAGTGTCAAAGCCTGCTCTGGATTTAGAGTAGAGAGGTAAGTGGTAGTGCTTGGTGAAAGTATGCACTGAACTCCAGGTTTCAGCTTCTAAAATATCTTTGGTTGGTACTCCTCTGAGAAAGGCTGCTGCTCTGGTAGAATGTGGCCTAATGCTCTTAGGCACTGTTTTGCCATGTTGTGCACAACAGAAGCGAATGCAGTGTCCTATCCATTTTGAAACAGTCTGCTTTGAGATATGCTTTCCTTGTGATCCTGCAGCATAAGCTACAAACAGTTGTTCAGTTTTTCTGAAAACTTTTGTTTTGTCCAAGTAGAATCATAGCTGTCTGTGTATGTCCAAGGCGTGCAGAAGTCTCTCCCCTTTATTCTGGGGATTTGGATAGAAAGTTGGCAAATGAATGGTTTGGTTAAGAGCCTCACTGGAAACCACCTTTGGCATAAATGTTTGGTTTGTCCTTAGAGAGACCCTGTCCTGGTGAAAAATGATGAAAAGTTCCACTGCCATTAATGCCTGTAACTCTGAGACTCTTCTTGCTGAAGTTATTGCTAGGAGCAGAGCAGTTTTCCATGATAAGAATTTTATATCAGCTGTGCTGGCTGGCTCAAAAGGAGGCAGTGTGAGCTTATCTAAAACAAAATTGAGGTCCCAAGTAGGTATTGGTGCTCTCCTTGGGGGTCTTATGTTTTTTGCCCCTCTGAGGTACTGCCTTAGTAGTGGATGTGAAAAAATAGGAGGTTCCGTATTGTAATGAGCTGAAATAGCAGAGGCATGGATCTTAATAAATGAGAAAGATAGGCCTTTGTCCAGCACCTCAGTTAGGTATTGTAAAATCTGAGGTATATTTGGAACAAGTGGTTCGAGTCCTTGTGCCTGGTTCCAAGCACAGAATCTCTTCCATTTTTCTGCATAAGATTTCCTAGTGCTGGGCCTCCTGACTTCTAAAATGACATCCATAACAGCTTTAGAGAGAGGTGTGGTCTGAGTGGCTATATTATCTGCCATGCAGCCATATTTAAGGTTCTGAGTTGACTGTACTCTGATTGTTTAGTTGAGTCAGAAGATGAGGAATTTGAGGTAAAGGCCAGGCTGGGCCTTGAGATAAGCTCTTTAGAATTGGGTACCAGTGCTGGCGTGGCCAGTCTGGGGCAATCAGGATCATTTTTGGCCTCTCTTGACTGACTTTTAGGAGCACCTTGGGAAGAAGAGGCAGTGGAGGGAAGGCATAAACTGTCAGGGTTTTCCAGCTGAATGATAGAGAATCCACTTTCCATGCTTGTGAGTGATAAGTTCTTGTGTAGAATTTCTGAAGTTGGCAGTTGTGAGGGGAGGCAAAAAGATCTATGTCTGGGCGTCCCCATTTTCTTGTTATCATGCTGAAGACCTGTGGATTTAGTTTCCATTCGTGAGGATCCATGAGATTTCTGCTTAGTTCGTCTGCCAGTGTATTTTTCATTCCTGGCAGGAATTGTGCCTGCAGATGTACTTGATAGGTCAGTGCTGTGTTCCACAAAGTCATGGCTTGCCTGCAGAGGGGGTAGGAATGCGTGCCCCCTTGCTTATGTACCACATAACTGTGGTATTGTCCGTCTTTAGTAGTAGTTGTCCTGGATGTAGTAGGTCCTTGAAAGCTGTCAGGGAATTCTGTACAGCTAGCATCTCTTTTTGATTGATGTGAAGATGCATTTGTTCCTTGGGCCATGTGCCCTGAATACCTTTTCCTGCCATGTGTGCCCCCCAGGCATAATCCGATGCATCCGTTGTTATTGTCTGCCTGGCTGTGGGTAAGGTGAAAGGCTGTCCCTTGTTGTGGTGACAGGCCTGGGATCACCATCGAAACTCCTGTTGTAGGCAGGGAATTAAAGTAATTATTGTTTCCAGGCTGTGGCAATGTTGAGTCCAAACACTTTTTAGATAACATTGTAGTTTCCTCATATGCAGTCTTGCACATGGAATTAGTAGAATGCAGGATGCCATGAAGCCCAGAGCCTGCAGAATTTTTCTTGCAGGGAGCTGGGTTTTTGTTGCCATCATTTGAAAGCAATGAGTCAGTTGCCTTTGCTTGTCTGGCGTGAGAAGCCATCTGGGTAGTTGCACTTAAGCTTGCACCCAGGAATATTATCTCTTGAGAGGGCACTAGTTTTGATTTATTTTTGTTTACTGTGGACCCTAGGCAAATTAGTAATCTTTTTACAAATGCCAGATGTTTTAGAAGAATGTCCTTGCTCTCTTCTTGAATAAGGCAGTCGTCCAAGTAGGTATATATCTGAATTCCTCTGTCTGCAAAATGCGACTACTGGTGCCAGGCATTTTGTGAAGACCCTGGGCGCAGTAGATAAGCCAAGGGGCAGTGCAGAGAATTGGTAATGCATTGAGCCAGCTATGAATCTGAGGTATCTTCTGCAGATTGTCTGATTGGGACATGCAGGTATGCCTCCTTGAGGTCCAAAGTAACTAGCCAAGCCTTCTTGCCCAGCATGGGTAGAAGTTGCTGCAGTGTTAACATTTTGAATTTTGGAACATCCAGGAAAGTATTTAGGATTGACAGGTCCAGTATTGGTCTCCAGGCTTTGTCCTTTCTGGGTACTAGGAAAAATCTTGAGTAAAATCCTTGTCCCTGTTCTTGCTATGGTACTCTTTGAATAGCTCCCATGTCCATGAGAGCAGCAATTTGTTTTTGTGCCTCTGCCAATCGGTTTTGTGGCAGGTCCGGCATACCTTTTGATTTTGGAAGGGAGTGAAAGTGGAACCTGTAACCCTGAGAAACAATATTCAGTACACATTTGCCCTGGGTGATTATGTGCCAATTTTGTGAGAAAAGTGCTAGCTTTCCCCCTGGGGGTGCTGCCAAAAGGAAAGTGCTTGGCATTTGTACAGGGAAGTCATTGGGACTGTTTCCTATAAGGTTGTGATTTGTCTTCTCCTCCTTTGGGGGCTGAAGCACCCCATTGTTTAGGTCTGTAGGAGCCTTGGGGCTGAGATCTGCCTCTTCGCGTCTGTATCTGCCTCTTTGTGGCCTGTCTGACACCGGAAAGGACCAATTCTTTGAAGGCCAGTCTCTGCTAAACCTAGGTGGTTGAACCTGTAAGAAATCCTTTACTGTCTGCATTGATTTTGCTTTATCCTCCATTTTCTTTAATACCTCTTCTGCCTTAACACCAAATAAAGTATCATGCTGTAGTGGAGCATCCAATAATTTTACTTTAACATGTTCAGGTAAACTTTGTTCTTTCAAACAAGCATGCCTTCGAATGACAGAGCCTGTAACTGCGGCTCTACAAGAAGCCTCTAATGAATCAAAACCACATTGCAGAGTATACTTTCCTCTCTTGTTCAGCTGCATGCAAAAAAACTGCATTTCCTTACTGTCAGGATTTTCTGAGTTTGTAAGCATCTTCTGTTTTAACGAAGACATGAGGTACTGTTGATATTTAAGCATGTGAAACTGACAGTTTAAAGCCCTTACAGCTAAAGTAGCAGAAGTGTAAACTTTTTCCCCCATCTATCCGGAGCTCTAGAATCCCTATCAGAGGGGACGGGGATTTTAACAGTGGAAGCCTTAATCCCTTTGGGACCCTGAGAAATTGTTTCTGGGTCAGCAGCAGGGTTTTTATAAAGAAATTTATGAGTCAGGGATCCTGTAGTACCTGTCTGGCTTGACTGGTGAAGGGGGTAAAGAATCAGGAGACAGACTGGATTCAGAGAAAACATCATCAACAATATCAAGCACAGGGGGGATAGCCAGGAGCCTGTGCTGAGGCAATAAAAGAAAGTCTTTGAGCCTTTTCTTGGATTCTGAATAATCCTGGCTTTCCCAATAAAAATGTTCCCTCATGGAGTGCAGGGTTTCCCCAAAAGAATAATCCTCAGATGGAGAGGCTGAAGGTATAGATTCTTCTGCATCAGAGTCCTCATAGGGAGGGAGACAATATCCCTGATCTGAAGAGGAATCAGAGGAAATAGAAACCTGGTCAGAGGAATCAAAGTCAGTGTCTTGCCTAGGCCTTTTATCAGGAGGGGGATGGGAACCCCTGATCAAGGTAATTAAGTCTTCGGCCATTTTAAGCATCTTTGGCATGGATGATTGTCCAGGAGAATGCTGTACTTGTTTCCTTGTCTTTAATGGTGTTTTTGACTTTGCCTTGGCTGCTGCAGTGGACATAATGGTAAGCTGTGAAGGTCTGAAAACACCCTCAGAAGCCGATGCCTGCTCAGCGGCTCCAGACCCATCTGAGGGAATAGTTTCCACAGGCCCAATACCTTGAGTTTCCAAAGGCATAGGTGTCTCTACATGGGAGTCAGATACGGCCTGTGGCTCAGTTAGCGGGTGTCAGGGGCTGCGAAAGCGCCTCACTGAGAACCGGCGACTGGCCTAGAAGAGGCTTCGTTGTCGGTTTTGGACCTCGGATGCCTGTCCTTTTCCTTGCTTTTGCATTTTTTATGAATTCCGGTCGTCGGTTGTTCCGACGGCATAATGTAGTTAAATCTTCGGCCAAAGTAATGTAAAGCAAAATCAAATAGACGCTTAATAGTGCGTTTGTTGAATCTAGCACAAAACCGACAACTAGTAACGTCGTGGTCAGGGCCTAGGCAAGGAATACAGTAAGAGTGAAAGTCCTTATGAGGTATTTGCTTCCCACAAGAAATACTTAGCTTTATTGAAGACTTCGGTTCTGAAACTCGATTTCGAAAATCTCAGGAGTCGGCCGACTGGCACTTGCGAACTGCTTTTGCTTCGGGCACCGCGCGGCAAGAAAGACAGAGGAAAATGGCATCGGTTGCATCTTTTATACCCCTGGCGCAATGACGTCAGGGAAGAGGCGACAGCAACCAATGCCAGACCTAGACTTTGGAACTCTGGCCGACTGCGGGTAGCCTGCCAGCAGGATAACCCAAGTGTAATGACTGCAACAGTGAAACACGATGATCATCATGCTGGAGGGATCGGCTCCTGACCCAGAGACTCCCCATACTCTGGAACAGACTGCCCATACATGTCAAGCTGAGCGCCTCTTTGGCCCTCTTCAAAAGGGACCTTGATGATTGGATGGGAGATAGGAAATCCAGCCCGGGGATCACATCAGTCACCCTGTCAGACAGGGAACCAGGGAAGTAAATATTCTGGTACGAAATAGTCAGGGAATTGTTATGGCTAGGCTTGTATAGGCCCTAGGGACAATAGCCTAGTACCAACCTATGTGGAACTGACAATTTAGTGCTCTAATGCAGAGGTGTATACTTTTTTAACCCATCTGTCTAAAGCTCGGGAATCCCTGTCTGAGGGGGTGGGATTCTTAGCTGAGGTTGCTTTAATTCCTTCAGGTCCTTGGGAGATGACCTCTGGGTTCAGCAGTACGATTTTTGAAAAGGAATTTGAGAGAGTCAAGGACTCTGTAGTACCCATCAGGTTTCCTGGGAGCAGGACGGAGGGTGTCAGGAGTCAAACTGGATTCCAGAAAACAATCATCCACAAAGTACAGTTGTGTACACTTACCATAAATGTAGATGTTAGAGTGTATTCACTGTTGCAGTCATTACATTTGGGTAATCTGCTGGCAGGTTGCCCTCAGTCGAACTGAATTCCAAAGTCTTGGGTCCTGCGTCGGTTTCTGTCTCCTCTTCCATGACGTCAGGTCGTCAGGGGTATAAAACATGCAGCCGATGCCATTTCCTTTAGTTTTTTTTTTCTTGCCCCCGATGTCAGGTGCCCCCAAAAAGGTAGCAAATATATATATATATATATATATATATATATATATATACACACACACACACATGCATCAACATAAACTTTACCTTCATCTACAAGCAAATATACCACACATAGGTTGTAGAAGATAGAGAAGGAAAGATAAACTCCAGAATGACAGAGGGATGGCGGGAGGGTAACCTGGACTTCAACAGTGAATACACTAACATCTACATTTATGGTAAGTGCACACAACTGTGCTATATTCTTCGTGTTTCACTGCTGCAGCAATTACATTTGGGTAGAATCCCAAAGCTACAGTTGGGGGGCTGGCGCTAAACAGCATTAGGAGCAGCTATAAGGCCCTGCAGAACTGCAGTGGCAAAGCCTGCTCTGGATTTAGAGTAAAGAGGCAAATGATAATGCTTTGTAAAGGTGTGAACAGAACTCCAAGTAGCAGCCTCTAGCATGTCTTTGGTTGGTACTCCCCTTAGAAAGGCTGCTTAAGTAATTACAGCTCTGGTGGAATGAGACCTAATGCCCTTGGGCACAGGTTTACCATGGTGTAAGTAGCAGAAATGGATGCAGTGGCTTATCCACTTTGAAATTGCTTTGAAATAGCCTTGCCCTCTGATCCTGCAGCATATGTCACTAGTAATTGCTCAGTTTTTCTTAGAGCCTTAGTCCTGCTTAAGTAGAATCTTAGTTGTCTGTGTACATCCAAGGAATGCAGAATTCTCTTCCCCTTGTTTTGCGGATTTGGATAAAAGGTCGGCAGATGAATAGTTTGGTTCAGAGCCACACTGGAAACCACCTTAGGCATAAAAGTAGGATTTGTCCTCAGAGAAACTCTGTCTGGGTAAAATATGATAAAAGGCTCTATAGCCATTAGGGCCTGTAGCTCTGAAACTCTTCTTGCTGAAGTAATTGCTAGTAGCAGAGCTGTTTTCCATGATAAGAACTTTATATCAGCTGTAGCAGCTGGTTCAAATGGAGGCAGGGTGAGCTTTTCCAACACATAATTGAGGTCCCATGCAGGCAATGGTGATCTTCTAGGAGGCCTTAAATTTTTGGCTCCTCTAAGATACTGCTTTAGTAATGGATGAGAAAAGATTGGTGGCTCTGTATTGTAATGAGCCGAGATGGCAGAGGCATGGATTATAATTGATGAGAAAGATGGGCCTTTGTCAAGCATCTCAGTTAAGTATTGCAATATCTGAGGAATATTAGGTTCTGCTGTATTAGTTCCTTGTGCTTGATTCCAAGCACAGAATCTCTTCCATTTTCAGCATAAGTACAACACCAGCTATCGTTACATGCTCCTACACATGCCATTGTGTGTAAGCACGGAATATCTCCTAAAAGTAAGCACAATCCAGAACTATAACAACACCTACACTGTACTCTCTATTTTCTCAATTTGTATGATTTACCATAACGACTAAATGTTTTTAACAAATTTGAGTTTCTTCTGTTGTGATAAATACCAGTGAATTTTTAGAACTGTTTTGGTATTTAGTGTTGTTCTATGTACTCTCTAAATGATCACATTGACTGCATTTACTTAATGACTAGATGTTTTATACAAGTTAGCGATCTTACTGTTGTTTATGCAATAACTGTTGTAGTACTTGTCCATCTGATTTTTATTTCTTTTTATACTGACAATAACTCCTAATACTATCTCACTCCCTCTCTCTTCCTACTTATACTAGCCTGGTGAACTTGTACAGTCAGTACCTGAACTACCAGAAAATCCCTCTCCTTGAAGTCTCTGGAAACTGTCCGGACTCTGGAATTACCCACCAGCTCCTTGAGAAGCCAGCTTGCTTAAGACAGTGAAAGTATGTGCTAATCAACATACCTGACCCTTGTAGCAATATCTCAGATTTAAGAACCCTGCTACCTTAGGCAAGTTTCCCACTCAGGTTAGCCAGCAGCCTACAACCCCCTCCAACTATATTTTTCCTGTACAGTTGGCCTTCGCACATTGACTACCTATTCTCTCTTCTTGTATTATTGTACCCAACCCACTCTCTCTCCTACAGCCTGGCCCCTTGTAAGTGGGTCTTGTTGCAATTAACTCACTGTCCACTAGGAGGCGTCTTTCTTTACTGTTCAGTATCATAGACCCTGCATTTATCTCCCTACCAGACCCCCTAGCCCTACTTTAATGCTTTGTTTTTTGCTTCTTCTCTCCCTAGAACCTGTTCTGCACTTCCATACACTTATCCCAGTATATACTTCTCACTACACCCAAACTGTCTTACAAGTCTAAGCACCTTGTAGTAACCGAACTCCTTTCTCCTGACTATACATATTATACACTAGCCTGCTGACCTTCTTTAAGCTTTCTCACACTACTAAACTTAATTAACTTACCTGCTTCTTTCTCCCGTACTACTGATTGTCTTCCTTGGGTGTCCACTGTATTGTCTCTGCCTGCTCCATTCGACCTTCGGGCTCACTCCACTCCCCTACCCTACCCCCAAATCTCACCCACCCCCAGTGCTCCTACATTTATTACACTACTGGCCACACCTCTTCCTACCTAACCCAATCATATAAGAACCTATCACATTGTCCACTGAACATACTACCGCTAAGTAACTTACCAACCTCCACCCCCATTCACTTAAAGTGACATCACCTCCCCCTCTTACTAGCACTAACCTCCTATCTCCTCCTCACTCACCTCCCAACCATTACTATGTCCATAACAGTCACTCACTCACAACTAAAACTACCTATCTACCTAACACTATCTTCCTTTCTCATTACTACCTACCTTATAACCTACCTTGAATACCCACTTCACTCTACTATCCCTTTTCCCTCTAAACATACCTCTACACCTACAACTACTTTCTCCCAAACCTTCATAAATCTCAGTCCCCAACCCAACTACATACTAACCAATTACCATAAATTAGCCTTCATCAAATTAAGCAAACCGAAATCTAAAAAACTAACCAATATCTTTGACAAACTTCTACACCCAAAATATTTTAAACTCCTCCTCTTACTATTAGATGGAGACATTAATCCAAACCCTGGCCCACACCACTCCAACACCACCAACTACATTAAGCAAGACAAATGTACATTTCTGTCATCAACCACTCTCACCAACTCTCTCTCTATTGCTCACCTGAATATTCGTAGTATTTGTAACAAAACTACTCAAGTCCATGCCCTTCTAGAAAACCAGCAATTTGACATTCTATGTCTAACTGAAACATGGCTAAAGCCTTCCATCAAAGACAACAAAATTACCCCACCTGGGTATAACATCCTTAGACTTGATCGCACAGCAAAAAAGGGAGGTGGGGTAGCAATTCTCTATAAGGCTCAATTCCGAATCTGTACTATAAATCATACTCTTTGCCTTGATAAACAGGCAGAAGTTATCTGCTCCAAACTTCACATCAACAGTAGTAAAGCCATAAATACCATATGTGTTCATCTTCCCCCAAGAAATAACATCAACTCACTTGAATGCATCCTCAGTTCACTCTCTATCCATCTCCCACAAGAAACACTAGTCCTAGGCGATTTTAACATTGATTGGTATTCATGCAATAGTACAAACCCCAGCTCCCATATAAACTTACATGGCTTTACCCAACTAATAAATAGTCCTACCAGAACCAATAAAACCAACAACAATGAAACCACCTTAGACTGGATTCTTACTAATACTCCTCAACTAATCTACAAAGTAGGTATCCTTCCAGAAGACCTAAGCGGCCATTCTCTTACTTATGTCATCAGACATAAAACTAGCCTCAACTTACCTACCACATACAGAACACTTCGCTCAAAAAAGCATTTCAACTCCAATCACTTTCTAGCTGAACTATTTCAAAATAACTGGTCCCCTCTAAAATATCTCCCACTTAATGAAGCAGTAGCATACTTCAACTCCACTTTCCTATCTATCCTAGATAACCATGCCCAAAGTCAAACCATTAGAACCAAGGCTAAACCTGCTCCCTGGCTAACCTACAACACTAGGCAAAAAATCAATCAAAGAAATAAATCTTGGGCGAAATGGCATTCCACCAAGAACCCAACTGACCACCAAAACTTCAGACAACATAGAAACAGTACAAAAAAAGCCATCCTGACAGATAAAAAAAAACTACTACCTCCAATTTCAACAAACCTCCAAAAAGGAACCTAAAAAGTTCTGGGCCAGTATGAACAATCTCCTATCTCCAAGGCCAACCTATCACACCCAACCCTCAAGACTCTAACCCAGACAACCCCACACAAATAGCCAATGACTTCAATTCATTCTTCACTAATAATATCCAAACCCTTGCTAGTCACCTAACTCCTGACACCTCTAAGCTACTCTTACCTGCTATAAATGTATCTCCATCCTTTCATTTTCAACCTGTATCAACCTCCATCTTATCACTGCTCAAAAAGCTAAGACCAACCACCCCCTCTGCTGACAACTCCCAGCTGAATTCCTACAAATAGGAGCCAAGGCTATTTCCTACCCCATCTCTATACTGATAAATCGATCCATTAATGAAGGAATTTTCCCCTCTATCTGGAAGATATCTCACATCATCCTTCACAAAGGAGGTAAATCTAATGACCTTTCTAACTTTCGTCCTATAGCTCTTCTATCACCTATAGCTAATATCATGGAAAAATGTATCCACAAGCAGCTTCTTAACCACCTTCTACATCATAACCTACTTGCCAACTGTCAGCACGGCTTCAGACCCCTCCACAGCACTACCACTGCACTACTCTCCTTCACCAACACAATCAACTATAACCGCAACAATAACTACCTATCATCTGCAGTGTTCATTGACTTATCTAAAGCATTTGACATGGTTAATCATAAACTTCTTCTACACATACTAAAATCTCTCTCACTTGATCCTCCATCCATAACCTGGTTCACATCTTACCTAGAAAACCGCCAGCAAGCAGTTCTCTGAAAAAATACATTATCTAATCTCCTTCCTATATCTTTGGGTGTACCTCAAGGCTCCATCTTAGGCCCCCTTCTATTTTCTATCTTCATCAATGACCTACAATCTGCTATCCCACAATCTACCTGCATACAATATGCAGATGATTCTACCATAGTCTGTTCTGCCAACTCACTAAATGAACTTCAGTCACTCACCCAAAAAGCTTTTACCACTGTTGAACAATGGTTCTGCGACCGTTGCCTACTCCTTAATGCCAAGAAAACCAAACTGCTACTGTTCTCACCTTCACGCAAAACTGCCCCACTCAATTTAACTCTTACTTCCACTGACAACACACTTATCTCTCCAGACTCAACAGCTAAACTATTAGGAATAACTATTGACAATAATCTCAGCTTTGACCCCCATATCAACAACACTATCAAATCTGTTAATAAAAAAATCGGATCCCTTTACAGAATAAAACCCTTCCTGACACCTGAAGCTAGGACCACCTTATCTCTACTCTCCTATACGCTTCCCCCATCTTCACTAATCTCTCCAAAAACAACCTCAAGAAACTTGCAACATCTTACCGTAACATTGCTAGATTTGCCACAGGATCCCCATTTAGAACTCATCATTGTCTGAACTTAAAACATCTAGGTTGGCTTGAAATTCCCAACCTACTCAGTCTTCATCAATTATTAATAGCACACAAGATCTTATACCAACCAACTAAAATTCCTATACTCTCTAACCTCATTTCACCATATAACAACCTGAAACATCTACGCTCTTCCAACAGACTACTGAGTAATATAACCAAACCCTCTAACTCTGCAGTCTCTTTTCCAACTCCGTTGGAAAAATATGGAACAATCTACCCTCTGATATCACATCTCCATCATCCCTCCCTCTTTTTAAAAGACACTTGAAAGTTCATCTCAACAAACACTGGCTTTGCTCCTGCACCTACCCAGCTTAATCCTTCCACTTCCTCTCTATTCATTATTACCTCCTTAATCCTTACCATCTCTACTCCCTTAGCCTTGTAAAGTCTACCTCATATATCAACTTTATAGAAATATGTTATCCCTCACATACTGTAGAACTAAAAAAATGTTAACATATTCTGTTCATTATATTTGTTGAGTTGTGCTCTAACCTTATTTTATTACTATGTGTATTCACTAGCTCTTTTTCTATATGTTTCTATTGTTGTATTGTATTGCCTGACTATGTTTAAACTTTTATAATCATTGGAGCTTTTCTCCCCGGGCCTCTACTGAAAATGGACATACATCCAGCTAGACTAGCCCGGTCAACAAACGTTAAATAAATAAATAAGATTTTCTAGTACTAGGCCTCCTGGCTTCCAAAATGATGGCCATCACAGCTTTACTGAGAGGTGTTGTTTCTATGACTACATGATCAGCCATGCTGCCAGGTTCAGAGCCTGTAGTTGATTGTGCAGGATCGGATTGTTTTGCTGGGATAGTAATTGTGGTCTTTGAGGCAAGGTCCAAGCTGGGTATTGAGACACGTTCCTTAGGATTGGGTACCAGTATTGGCAGGGCCAGTCTGGGGCAATTAGTATCATCTTTGGTTTCTCTTGTCTGACTTTTAGGACCACCTTGGGGAGAAGAGGCAGAGGAGGAAAGGCGTAAACTGATAGGCTTTTCCAACTGAAGGATAGGGCGTCCACTTTCCATGCTTTTCTGTAATAAGTCCCTGTGCAAAATCTTTTCAATTGATAATTTTGAGGAGAGTCAAACAGATCTATATCTGGGCTCCCCCATTTCTCCGTTATCATTCTGAAGACTTGTGGATTTAGTTTCCACTCGTGAGGGTCCATAAGGTTTCTGCTTAAATTGTCTGCCAGAGTGTTTTGTTTACCTGGCAGGAATTGAGCTTGAAGATGTATTTGGTAGGTCAATGCTGTGTTCCACAGTGCCATGGCTAATCTGCAGAAGGGGTATGAGTGTGTGCCCCCTTGCTTGTTTATATACCACATGACTGTGGTGTTGTCCGTCTTTATCAGTAGTTGTCCTGGATGAAGTAAGTCCTTGAAGGCTGTTAGGGCATTTTGAACAGCTAGCATCTCTTTCTGGTTGATATGCATATGCATTTGTTTTGGTGAACATAAGCCCTGAATGCATCTTCCTGCCATGTGGTCCCCCAAGGCATAATCTGATGTGTCTGTTGTCATGATTTGGCTGGCAGGGGGCAGAGTGAATGGCAGTCCCATGTTTTGGTGACATGCCTTTGCCCACCATAGAAACTCCTGTTGCAGGCAGGGAATGAGAGGAATCATTGTTTCCAGACTGTGAGAATGTTAACTCCATAAACATTTTAGGTACCACTGAAGTTTCCCATATGCAGTCTTGCATATGAAATCAGTAGTATGCAGGATGCCATGAAGCCCAGAGCCTGCAGAATTTGTCTTGCAGAAAACTGCATTTTTGTTGCCATCAGTTTGAAGTAAGTAGTCAGTTGCCTTTGCTTGTCTGGCGTGAGGTAAGCCATCTGGGCAGTTGTATTCAAGCTTGCACCTAGGAATGTTATCTTTTTGAGAGGGTACCAGTTGTGATTTCTTTTCGTTTATTGTGTACCCAAGGCATGTTAGAAGCCTTTTCACAAACGCCAGGTGTCGAAGAAGAGTCCTTGTTCTCTGCTTGAATGAGACAGTCGTCCAAGTAAGGATATATTTGCATACTTCTTTGTCTGCAAAATGCAATTACTGGTGCCAGGCACTTTGTAAAGACCCTGGGTGCAGTAGATAAGCCAAAGGGCAGTGCAGAGAATTGGTAATGCATTAAGCCAGCCTTGAATCTGAGGTATCTTCTGCACAATTGTCTTATTGGGACATGCAGGTATGCCTCTTTTAGGTCTAAAGTCACCAGCCAAGCATTCTTGCCCAGCATGGGCAGAAGCTGCTGCAAAGTCAGCATTTTGAATTTTGGAATGTCCAGGTATATGTTCAAAATCGATAAATCCAGTATTGGCTGCCAGGCCTTGTCCTTTCTTGGTACCAATAACAGTCAAGTAAAAACCTTGCCCTTTTTCCTCTTCTGGTACTGCCTGAATGGCCCCCATATCTATGAGGGACATGACCTGTTTCTGTGCCTCTGCCCATTGATTTTTTGGAAGATCTGGCCAACCATATGCCATTGGCAGAGTGTGGAAATGGAATATGTATCCCTGTGATATGATGTTTAGTACTCACTTGTCCTGGGTTATTAACTGCCAATTTTGAGCAAAAAGTGCTAATATTCCCCCTGTTGGTGCTGCCAAAAGATAAGTGCTTGGTGAAGGCAGAGGGAAGTCACTGGGATTACTTTCTGTAGGTTTGCGCTTTATCCCCTCCAGATTTGGAGGTGGATGCGCCCCATTGCTTTGGCCTGTATGAATCTTGTGCCTGGTATCTGGAACCCTTAGGGCATCTGGATTTGACCCTTTGAGCTCTGTCTGACACAGGAAAGGACCAATTTTTGGTAGGCAAGTGTCTACTGAATCTTGGTGGCTGCACCTGTAAGAAGTCTTTAACAGTTTGCATAGACTTAGCTTTGTCTTCCATTTTCTTTAAAACCTCTTCTACCTTAATACCAAATAGAGAATCATGCTGTAAAGGTGCATCTAGCAATTTAGCTTTAACATGATCAGGTAAAATTTGTTCCTTTAACCAGGCATGCCTCCTAATCACAGATCCAGTAACTGCGGCCCTGCAGGATGCCTCTATGGAATCAAAACCACATTGCAAAGTATGCTTTCCAACTTGTTCAGCTGCATGCAATAATTCCTGCAATTCATTATTTTCTGCACATTCTGAAATCAACATCATTTTCTGTTTCAGCAATCCCATAACATGTTGTTGCTACTTAGGCATATGAAATTGACAGTCTAAGGCCCTGATTGCCAAGGCTGCAGATGGATAAACCTTTTTTCCCCATCTGTCCGGTGCCCTTGAATCTCTGTCAGAGGGTGTAGGATTTTTTTGCTGAGGCCTTAACTCCCTTTGGACCCTGTGAAATAGTTTCAGGATCAGCAGCAGAATTTCTAAATAAAAATTTATGTGAGTCAGGGACCCTGTAATATCTGTCAGGCTTACTGGGAGCTGGAGGTAAGGAGTCAGGGGTCAAGCTTGACTCCGAAAACACATCATCCAAAATGTCTAAAACAGGGGGAATGGCTAAAGGCCTGTGCTGAGGGAGAAGGAGGAAATCCCTGAGCCTCTTTTTCGATTCTGAGTAGTCTTGACTCTCCCAGTGAAAATGCTCCCACAAAGTATGCAAGGTTTCTCCAAATAAATAATCCTCAGGAGGAGATGCAGAAGGAATAGACTCCTCAGCATCAAAATCCTCATAGGGAGGTATAGATAATTCCTGATCAGAAGAGGAATCAGAAGAAATAGAAACCTGATCTGAAGATTCATAATCAGTGTCTTGCCTAGGCGTCTTATCAGGAGGGAGATGGATTCCCCTGATCAAGGTAATAAGGTCTTCAGCCATTTTGATCATCTGTTTTTTAGGCATAGAGGCCTGTGCATGTGGCTCATGCGTTGGTTTTTTTAGGTTTAGAAGTTGCTTTTGTCTTTGGTTTTGCAGCCAACGTCGGTTTGATATACAAATGTTGAGGTCTGAATACACCGTCAGAAGCCGGTGCCTGCTCAGCGGCTCCGGACCCATCCGAGGGAGATACAACCGTCGGTCCAATACGTTGAGTATCTTGCGGCATGCCGGACTCCACATGGTTGTTGGTAGAGGCCTGCGACTCGAAGGTAGCAGGTATCAGGGGCTGTGAAAGCGCCTGAGTACTGGCGAACTGGCGACTGGCTTAGGAGAAGCTTAGTCATCGGTTTTGGATCTCGACTGCCTTTCTCTGTCCTTTTCTTTGCGTTTTTTATGTACTCCTGTAGTCGGATTGCTAGCCAACATCTCTGGGTAGTTAAATCTGTTTCAAAAATACTTTGATGCAAAAATATACCGACGCTTAATAGTGCATTGGTTAAATCTAGCATAAAACCGACAGCCAGGCACGTTGTGATCAGGGCATAGGCAAGGAATACAGTATAAATGGAAATCCTTATGAGGTATTTGCTTCCCACAAGTAATACAATTATTAACTTTTTCTGACATCGGTAAAAAGCAAGAAAAAAGCTTCCCCAATGGAGTACTTAGCTTTAGTGAAGACTTCGGTTCTGAAACTCAAATTCGAATATTTCAGTAGTCGGCCGACTGGCACTTGCGAAATGCTTCTGCTTCGGGCACCGCACGGCAAGAAAGACTAAAGGAAATGGCGTCGGCTGCATGTTTTATACCCCTGAAGACCTGATGTCATGGAAGAGGGGACAGCAACCGATGCAGGACCCAAGACTTTGGAATTCAGGCCGACTGAGGGCAACCTGCCAGCAGATTACTCAAATGTAATGACTGCAACAGTGAAACATGAAGAACATCATCCAAGACGGGAGGAATGGCTAAAGGTCTGTGCTGTGGTAAATCTAAGAATTCCCAGAGTCTCTTTTTTGACTGAGGGTAGTCCTGACATTCCCACTGGAAATGCTCCCTTAAAGTATGTAGGACTAAAGCTCAGTAAGAATGGAAGTCTCGGTGTGGTATTTGCTTTCCACAGGTGAGACAATTGTTAACTTTTTCTGACATCGGTTAGAGCAAGAAAAAGGATCCCCAATGGGGTACTTAGCTTTAGAAGACTTCAACTTCAATTTGTAAACGACAACTCAGGCAGCGGACAACCGGCACTCATGCGAACTGCTTCTGCTTCGGGCACCTCAGCAAGAAAGACTGATGTGATGGTGTCGACTGTCTGATTTTATACCACTGACAACCTGACGTCAGTCCTGGAGCGACAGCAACAGACACAGAAATACTACGCCTCTGGTATTCAGGCCAACTGAGGGGCTACCCCTGGTAGGATAACCCAAGTATGATGACTGCAACATGAAACACGAAGAACATCTGGTTGTGACTGGCTCGCAGACAGAAGCGTAGGTATCTCCTGGACTGCCTGTCAATTCTGATGTGCTATCCTGAAGATCTCTTCAGCACATCCAATTGTTCTTGAGAAACAGTTGCAGAATGGACTGAACTGTGACCATCTGGAACTCTTGAGTGTTTGAGAAACTGATTCAAACTGCTGAGATAACTAAATTGGTCTTAGGTTCCAGTTTTATACACCACCAAAAATAATCTTGAATAAATTCCAAATCTTTGCTCATTTTGGGAGACTGCTTGGCTGACTTTGCCAGCAGTTTTTCTATTTCTATGGCTGACACTTTCCTCTGACTGGGTGGATCATCAAGAATCCTTTTGGGCTGACTGGGAGGTTAAAGGGAAAATGGAATGCAATAACCTATAGAGATTATTCTCTGTACCCAGGTGTCTTTGGTGATGGCTGTCCAGGGTTCTTGGTGGAGGGATAAATGCCCCCCCCCCGAATACCTCCAGAGTGCAGCAGTCAGACAACCTTTTAGGAGAGCTGTAAGGGCTGCTCAGAAAATGGCCCTCTGAAGCCTTGGTATTGCAGGGCCTCCTCTGTCATACGGGCAACATCTGCAATTAGAGTTCCCCATCTGACACTGCGGGATCCATCTCCACAGGAGTCCTGGAAAGACCCTTGCATCTTGCAGAACCACATCTTTTTATCTCCTTCTCTAGTTTCATGAAAAAGTCCTCTGATGGGGTAGAAAAAATGTACACCTATGGAAGATATCTTCCCATCCTGTTCACTCCTGGAGAGAGTTTCCCTCGCCTTAGAGTCAGACAAAGTGGATCCATCAAAGGGAGCACTGATGAAGAATGTCTTGAAGGGCTCTACAAAATCACAAAGGCACATCCAGATGTGCCTTCTTATGGCAATACCTGTGGCCATTGAAGCTCCCTCTGAGGCCATGAAAAATCAGCCTCATTTGATAGGGACTGAAGGGTGGCCAGTTGTGAAGAAACTGTCTTCTTGTCCTCTGCAGACATGGATCTCAAGAGGGCATTGGAAACTCTTTGATCAAGTCTCGCTGAAATCTTGTAAGGTGTACCAAGTAATTCAGTGACCTGCGGGTGAAGGTTGCTGACATGCTGACACACAAACACACTTCCAAAATCTGTCCCATGCCCTGGACTCTGTTTGGGGGATGGACAGAAGAACTCTATTCAGCAAGTTGTTTCTTAGTGGCCACTGCTACCATCATATGTCCACTGGTGAACCCTTGCTGCAAAGGGGCCTGATCCTTTGCACAACAATGTACTATTATGGTCTTTTGGGGATAGGTTCCATGACATCTGGATCGTTCTCAAGCCTGGCACGACATGATGGCCACCATCTCATCCACTGGGGGGAGTATCTAGGACATAGCTGAGCTGGCTATGAAAACATTGAGAAACACAGACTCCTCTTCAAAAGAGACATCCTCAAGGGGTGACCTGGGGGAACCACTCCCCTTCATCAAAGTCAGTACCTTCTGTTAAAGATTCCTGTGGGGAACCAAAGTGCCTCCTTTTACAGGTATGCTTCCAAGGGTGCTCTCTGATGGGATGCTCTGCAAATGACTCAGAAGCATGAGTAGAGTCCTGGATGAAGACTGCCTCTAAGCTTGACTTGGCCAGCTGTCCCAATGGAACAGGATGAAAAGGCTCGGCAACCAAAATAAACAGTTTTGGAGGGGGTGGACCTGGTGGGGTGTCTTATCCACGGAGGTGGAAAATGCTCTCTGCACTACCTCAAAGACAGAGGTCATGGGGGAAGCAAGAACAAACCTAACCCCCCCCCCGATTCAGTGCAGATGCTACAGCTCAGAGATCCTTCCAGTTCCAAAACAGTCAGAGCTGTCTGGATCACAGAAGGTGCTGGAGTGAAAGAAGGCCAGGCCTTAGGATCTGACACAGACAAAATTGGAATTCTCAGGTCAGAAAATCCAAAACCAGGGGGCAGATTGGAGTAGGAATCAAAAGTTGGGATTGGGCTGGTAGCAGGCTCACAGGTCCGATATGAGACAGAGCTGGAATGACTCCTTACTGAATCTGAGTTTTGAGAAATTTTCTCATCCTGTCCACATCTGCTTCCGTCAGGCTCCTAGACGACCCGAGGGATGAAAAGTTTCAGGGTAGTCTGGAAGCATAACGTTAAATGACCTACATACTGAATAAAGTTTGTCTCACTAACTGTACACTGTGTGATCCTGACCAAATCTGTTCCTTTTAGGTATATTTTTTTCACAAATCTATGTTTGAACATATCTAACTACAAGTGTAAAGGGTGAATAAATCCTGCAAAGTGATTCCCCAATAGACTGGTGGGGGGGCAAACAAGAACACTGTAAACAACAATATACAACAAAGTCAGTGACAAATGAACTACTCTGAAAAAAATAAAATTTGTCAGTAGAAAACAATATACCTCTCTAGCGCCTTGTCTAAACAACCTTCTGTAAATATCTTGTGTTTTAGACATTCTAAGCAGAACTCAAAATCAGCCCCCAACTCAAATTGTACTGCATGATCAGTTTCTTTTACTGACAGAGTCAAGCTGTGCTGTCTGGGATATTAAGGGAGGAGTTGGAATATTCTAGAATAACCTAATACACTGAAATTTGGCTTTAGAGTTGGGTAACCACTGTACGGGGACAGATTAACCCATTATTCTGAATCAAAGGGAAAATGTTTTGCTATTTGCAAGCTTAGTCACTTTTTTCCCCAAATAAATGAGCTAACTCAGCAAAATGATGGTTCCTGATTAAAAATTCAACATCTATGAGCAAAAAAAAGTTGATTAATAAAACATGAGAGAGGCAACTTTGTACAGCAAGCATTCTGGTTTTATTAAATTTACACACAAAAAAAAAAAATCGGAGAGGAGAAAAACACATGAACCAACATATCGGGCTTCACACATCACCCTGAGATAAATGATACTAAAACTTATTGTCATGGTAAGAACTCAACAAAAGGGATGGTGAAAGGATATTCAGCACTCCTTTCTCCCGCCACAATGACGTCTTTTAAATATAAAAGTTTGCCAATTTTCTTGTGGCAGAACAATATCATTCTTCAAACGTATATGCTCCTTTTCACAGCACAAGTTCTAACAAAAAGAATTCCTAGACTAGCTTCAACAGACCGTTCCTCTTTAATCCAAATAGCATCATAGAAACTATTTTTTTAAAATTAAAAATGTATACGTTTGCTTTAAATGAAGGCAGTTTTAGCAACTCAGTATGTCACCCTCTTCACACTCTGCTTTTCACAGCAGTTTGAAATGCTTCCTCTTGGTCAGCAACACTACACATGATCAATACCTGCTGGGGAAGCCATCAGAGACGAGGAAAATCTGAGCAGCTAGTAGCAGTTTTGTACTTTCTTATGCTGCTGAATGCATCAGTAAAAAATGTTCATCAGATACTGATGGTCTTACCAGTGCTACTAGAAGACAGATCACAGACGAGTCATCTATGCTAAATTGTCTTACCTTCTGGCAAAAGAGAATGCAATCGGCTTATCAAATAGATGTACCTACTACAAAAACTATTTTTTACACTGCCTTTACATCTGGAGTGGGAAGGGTTTTGTGTGTGTTATTTTTTTCCATACACCAATTTTAATTATGTTTGTTTTCTAAGCAAGACTGACTATATTATACAGATCTGGATTTTTCTGGAAAATTCATGACATAAATCCTTTCACTGTTGCAATAAGGTAGAACTCAGTATTACAGCACGGTCAATGCAGTACCCAACAAGAATCACATTAAGGAAGGTGGCACATGGCATTTTCAGTATGGAATACACAAATAAAGCACTGGCTATATCACATACCCTAATGTAACACCATTTCGAAAAAACAGGATAATGACTTCAGGAGGAAGACAGGAAAAATGTTTGATACAATAAAGACATTCAAAACAGGGACCTGTACGTTCAAAGTCCAAATTTTAGTAGCTTTTATACAACCATGTTCATCTTTTCTTTCTGGTAGCTGGGTAAGTCAAATGAGACAACAGACCCTTTTCTACTGTCAACCAATTAAAAAGAACGATACACTAATTTACTTGGAATCAAACAGTAAATGCAATACAGCAGTTCCATGAATACAAGATTGTACTTAAAGAGACCAGATTTTGAGTTTATATATGCTAAAAATTCAAGCAAATCTAAACTTTTCTTCTTCTTTCGGCTTTTTCCCGGTTAGGGGTCGCCACAGCGGATAATCTGTCCGCTCATGATTGGCAATGGAGTTTTACGGTGTCGAGTTGCCAGCCCGGCGCCCAACCTTCCACAGAAGGCACACACGCACACACTCACACCTAGGGCCAATTTAGAGTGTCCAATCCACCTACTGCATGTCTTTGTGATGTGGGAGGAAACCGGAGCACCCAGAGGAAACCCACGTGACCACAGGGAGGACATGCAGACTCCACACAGAAGGCACCGGAGAACCTCTTGCTTTGAGGCGGCAACACTAACCGCTGCACCACCGTGGCCACCCAGCAAATCTAAAGTTAAAAGGAGAAAATACAGGTGTAAGGTAGGGGGTGGTGAAAGAGTTTAAATATCATCCCTGTCTACAAGTACCACTTTTTTCATCCCTTTAAAACATATTGGGATGGAGTAAAACCTACCTCATGTACTTAAGAAAAGAAAAATACGTAACTTCCACACTCTGAAATGTATACTGGAATAGGATGATAGCAACAAGTACTTAATGTCAGGAAGACATCTATGAGAAACATTTCATCCATTTTATTTGCAAAATGCTGTACAGTAAATGCATATTACCAGTTCAGAAGGAACATGGCTGCAGCTCTGAGGACAATTAAAAACAAAATAGGACTATAACATCCCTGCCTAAAACAGGAAAAACTGGTGAAAACAACTAGAAATAGAAACCACAGGTAAATCTGACATACAAGCTTAGTGCTGATCAGTTATGCTGCATACTCCAAACAATCCTGTACAGTCTTGCAAACAGGTGCTGCAGAGCGCAAATTTCAAATATCTTATTTTCTCCCTGAAACAGTACATCAAAGCTTTGTTTTACATTTCTAAAAATGCAGACATGCAAAACTGTTCAGAAACAGGCAGACTAGGAGACATACAACTGGAAAGTCAATACCACTAGGGTTTATTATTGTCACAAGCAGTTCATAGGCGATTATGAGGCTAATGACCTCAGGGGGGCTTTTTAATCCTAGACATGCTTCCTTTTACCAATGGTAAGAAATTTAAGGTGCTGGTACAAAGCAGAAAATAGGATTACTGCCAACAGATATAACTGGAGGTGGTGCTAGGGTATAACCACTCAAGTAAGGAAGTACAGCTATTCCTCATCTTCTTCACTTGTAAACTATGACAACATGATGGACATAAAACAGCTGCACTAGAACTATACAAGTGACATGGACAATAGCAATGTACCATTTCTGTATGTTGCGTGTACAGTGACACTAAGTAACACTATTCAAATGCTACAATTTATTCAATGTCAGTAAGACAGACAGACTCAGAAATCTCAGACAAAGTTAGTCAAGTCTGCATTCCACATTAGGTTTGCATAATGTGGAAAACCCACAGTCCAGGTCAGCTTTCAATAATACTAAAGGAGGAGATTATCTGATATGTACAGGTAAGTTATTTGAAATCACCACCACCTTATTATAAAACAAAAAAAAACTTCATCAGAATGATGTGAAATGATCTTAACTGATTAAATTGATTCTTATTCTTAGTATTTCTACTATGCGTCAGGAACTGCATCCCAAAGACTGGAGGCCAATAAGTGAAGAAGTTATGTACTTCCCATAAAGTTCCATCTGTGTTGTCCATTTTCATTCCTCCTCAATATATGGGTTCGGATCAGACTCGGATGTTACTCCAGCTCGTGGAGACCAACAAACTCGAGCTCCTTTCCTATGAACAATGTTCTAAGCCTAACTTCCCTCAGATTAGCTTGAGAGAAAGAGTGAGAAAGACCATACAAGAACAGTCATAACTGGAGTTCAACACAAGGGAGACGGGGTGTCCTTGAAAATCTCATTCCTCCAGAAGTTGTTTGAGGGAAATGAAGGAGGATGGAGGGTGGGGAGTTGAGGAAGAATAAAAATGGACAACATAGATGGAACATTATGTTAAGTACATAACTTCTTTATCTGATGTCAATTTTTATTTGTTTCTCAATGTACAGGACAGAGTCCCCAGCTACCTAAACTCCTGGGTAGACTCTAAGGAAGGATATTCCTAAGTACAACTGAGTCAAACGCCACTGTTCCCCTTGAGACCAGATACAATATATAATGAGTGACAAAGGTATGAGAATTTGACCAAGTAACAACCACACAAATACTGTCCATGGATGCTCTAGACAGGAATACAGTGGAAGTAGAAGCAGACCTAGTTGAGAATGAGTCTTTCGTGGTTTTGGTAGGGGAGAATCAATTTTGTACAGACAAATGAGATGCAATTTGTCAACAATGTGGCTATAGTTACCTTTGTGACTGATTCGGCCATCTTGTAATGAGCAAAAGAAACAAAGACCTGGTCTGTCCATCTAATTTGTTTTGTTCTTTGCAGGTATAAACACAAGTGCCTATGAATCTCCAGTTAAGTGAAGCATGTACTCTCCTTTATTCACAAAGTTTGGAAAGAATACTGGCAGGTTAATGGCTTGGTTATGGCAGGATTCTGACACCACCTTAGGTAGGAAGGAGCACTGGTACAACACAGTGTTCCTGTGAAAAATTAAATATTGTGGTTTAGAAGATAATGCTTGAAGTTCTGAAATTTTTCTAGCAGATGTAATCACAACTAAAAAGATTGTCCTCCAGGTTAAGAATTTTAGTTCACATTTAGCTGCAGGTTTAAAAGGGGGCCGTGTCAAGGCTTGCAGTACTGAACTTAAATCCCATGCTGGTAAAGGATCTTTGTAAGGAGGTCTAAGTAGAAGAGTATCTTTCAAAAATGCTTTGCATACTTTAGAGGAAGCCAGGGAAGAATTCTGAAACCCCACATGAAATTTAAAATGGTGGGTACAAAACATGAGGACAAAGGAAGGGGAACCAAATTTGTCGAGGCCAGTAATGTGCAATGAGGATGACTTTGCTCTTCAACCAGGCTGTTTCTGTGGGAATTTGTGAATTAAAGGACTCAGTAGATAAGTGTACAGAAGATCGGGGAGTGGGCAATCGTGGAGTACATTGGTTGAGAGAGAACTGACCATTGTGTTTGCACCATCCACTGCAGAATTCTCATGTGATATCTTGGTAAAGAAACAGACTATTGCTGCTGACACTGATTCCAGGAGTTGTAGAATCAATAAGAATGAAATTTTGGTATTGCAAATTATTTTCTTGATCTGACTTGTTTGTACTATTGTAAGGGGAAGTGAAGCTACCACAGGGACTGTGCTGAATATTGCTATGAATTCCAATGACTGGGTCGGTTGTAATTGTGATTTGTTGTGGTTGATCGTTATTCCAAGATCTGAACAAGTCTGCAACACTCAGTCTTGGGCTTGTACCAGTTGATGCCCGGTCAGAGCAGTAATGAGCCAGTCATCCAAGTATGGAAACATGCGGCATCCTGCAGTCTCCAGTGAGCTGTCACTACTGCGACACACTTGATGAACACCATGGGGGCAGTGGTGAGACCAAAGTGTAGTGCTCTGAACTGGTAATGGCTGACTCCTAGCTGGAAGCGTACGTATCTTCCGGATCATCTGTTCATTTTTATGTGATAGTACACATCTTCAAGGTCTATTGAGCACATCCAGTTGTCCCTGCTCAGAAAGGGCACGATGGACTGAAACATAACCATCTGGAACTTGGTGTGCTGAACTGATTTGTTCAACACACTGAGATCTAAAATCAGTCTCCAGCTTTCTTTGGCACTAAAAGAATCTTAAGTTCCGGCTTCTATCTGGTCTGGTGGGACCTCTTGGATGACTCTCTCCTGTAGCAGCTTTTGAATTTCCAGTGCTGCTGCTTCCCTCTGAAAGGGAGGAAAGTACAGTTGTGTACACTTACCATACATGTAGATGTTCGAGTGCATTCACTGTTGCAGTCATTACATTTGGGTAATCTGCTAGCAGGTAGCCCTCAGTTGGCCTGAATTCCAAAGTCTTGGGTCCTGCGTCGGTTGCTGTCTCCTCTTCCATGATGTCAGGGGCATAAAACATGCAGCAGACGCCATTTTCTTTAGTTTTTCTTGCCCCCGATGTCAGGTGCCCCCCAAAAAGGTAGCCAAAATATAAATATATATATATATATATATATATATATATATATATATACACATGCATCAATATAAACTTTACTTTCATCTACAAGCAAATACACCAGAAGACAGTGAAGGAAAGATAAACTCCAGAATGACAGGGGGATGGCGGGAAGGTAACCTGGACTGCAACAGTGAATACACTCGAACATCTACATTTATGGTAAGTGTACACAACTGTACTATGTTCTTTGTGTTTCACTGTTGCAGTCATTACATTTGGGTAGAATCCCAAAGACATGGTTGGGAAGCTGGAGCTAAACAGCTTTAGGAGCAGCTATAAGGCCCTGCAGAACTGCAGTGGCAAAGCCTGCCCTGGATTTAGAGTAGAGAGGTAAATGGTAATGCTTTGTAAAGGTGTGAACAGAACTCCAAGTAGCAGCCTCTAGAATGTCTTTGGTTGGTACTCCCCTTAGGCTGCTGAAGTAGCTGCAGCTCTGGCGGAATGAGACCTAATGCCCTTGGGCACAGGTTTATCATGGTGTAAGTAGCAGAAACAGATGCAGTGGCTTATCCACTTTGAAATTGTCTGCTTTGATATAGCCTTGCCTTCTGATCCTGCAGCATATGTCACTAGTAATTGCTCAGTTTTTCTTAGAGCTTTAGTCCTGCTTAAGTAGAATTCTAGCTGTCTGTGTACGTCCAAGGAATGCAGAATTCTCTCCCCCTTGTTCTGCGGATTTGGATAAAAGGTTGGCAGATAAATAAGAGCCACACTGGAAACCAACTTAGGTATAAAAGTAGGATTTGTCCTCAGAGATACCTGTCTGGGTAAAATATGATAAAAGGCTCTACAGCCATGAGGGCCTGTAGCTCTGAAACTCTTCTTGCTGAAGTAATTGCTAGTAGCAAGAGCTGTTTTCCATGATACAAACTTAATATCAGCGGTAGCAGCTGGTTCAAATGGAGGCAGGGTGAGCTTTTCCAACACATAATTGAGGTCCCATGAAGGCAGTGGTGATCTTCTAGGAGGCATAGGAGGCATTTGGCTCCTTAGATACTGCTTTAGTAAAGGATGAGAAAAAATTGGTGGCTCTGTATTGTAATGAGCCGAAATGGAAGAGGCATGGATTTTAATTGATGAAAAAGATAGGCCTTTGTCAAGCATCTCAGTTAAGTACTGCAATATCTGAGGACTATTTGGTTCTGCTGTATCAGTTCCTTGTGATTGATTCCAAGCACATAATCTCTTCCATTTGTTAGCATAACATTTTCTAGTACTAGGCCTTCTGGCTTCCAAAATGACATCCATCACAGCTTTACTGAGAGGAGTTGTTTGTATGACTACATGATTAACCATGCTGCCAGGTTTAGAGTCTGTAGTTGATTGTGCAGGATCTGACTGCTTTGCTGGGACAGTAGTTGTGGTCTTTGAGGCAAGGTCCAAGCTAGGTATTGAGACAAGTTCCTTAGGATTGGGTACCAGTATTGGAGGGGCCAGTCCAGGGCAATTAGTATCATCTTTGGTTTCTCTTGTCTGACTTTTAGGAGGACCTTGGGGAGAAGAGGCAGAGGAGGAAAGGCGTAAACTGATAGGTTTTTCCAAATAAAGGATAGGGCGTCCACTTTCCATGCTTGTCTGTGACAAGTCCTTGTGCAGAAGTTTTTCAAATGATAATTTTGAGGAGAGGCAAATAGATATATGTCTGGGCTCCCCCATTTCTTTGTTATCATGCTGAAGACTTGTGGATTTAGTTTCCACTTGTGAGGTTCCATAAGGTTTCTGCTTAAATCATCTGCCAGAGTGTTTTGTTTTCCTGGCAGGAATTGCGCTTGAAGATGTATTTGGTAGGTCAAAGCTGTGTCCCACAGTGCCATGGCTAATCTGCATAGGGGGTATGATTGTGTGCCACCTTGCTTGTTTATATACCACATGACTGTGGTGTTGTCTGTCTATCAGTAGTTGTCCTGGATGAAGTAAGTCCTTGAAGGCTATTAGGACATTTTGAACAGCTAGCATCTCTTTCTCGTTGATATATAGATGCATTTGTTTTGGTGACCATATGCCCTGAATGCACCTTCCTGCCATGTGCCCCCCCCCCTGGCATAATCTGATGGGTCTGTTATGGTTTGGCTGACAGGGGGTAGAGTGAATGTCCGTCCCATGTTTTGGTGACATGCCTTTGCCCACCATAGAAACTCGTGTTGCAGGCAGGGAATGAGAGGAATCGTTGTTTCCAGACTGTGAGAATGTTGACTCCATAAACTTTTAGGTACCATTGAAGTTTCCTCATATGCAGTCTTGCATATGGAATCAGTAGGATGCAGGATGCCATGAAGCCCAGAGCCTGCTGAATTTGTCTTGCAGAAGACTGGGTCTTTGTTGCCATCAGTGCAGTTGTATTCAAGCTTGCACCCAGGAATGTTATCTTTTGAGAGGGTACCAGTTGTGATTTATTTTCATTTATTGTGTACCCTAGGCATGTTAGAAGCCTTTTCACAAATGCCAGGTGTTGAAGAGTGTCCTTGTTCTCTGCTTGAATGAGACAGTCGTCCAAGTAAGGATATATTTGTATACTTTTTCGTCTGCAAAATGCAATTACTGGTGCCAGGCACTTTGTAAAGACCCTGGGCACAGTAGATAAGCCAAAGGGCAGTGCATAGAATTGGTAATGCATTAAGCCAGCCTTGAATCTGATGCATCTTCTGCATGACTGTCTTACTGGGGACATGCAAGTATGCCTCTTTTAGGTCTAACGTCACCAGCCAAGTATTCTTGCACAGCATGGGCAGAAGCTGCTGCAAAGTCAGCATTTTGAATTTTGGAATGTCCAGGTATGTGTTCAAAATCGATAAATCCAGTATTGGCCACCAGGCCTTGTCCTTTCTGGGTACCAAGAACAGTCTTGAGTAAAAACCTTGTCCATTTTCTTGTTCTGGTACTGTCTGAATGGCCCCCATATCCATGAGGGACGTAACCTGTTTCTGTGCCTCTGCCCATTGATTTTTTGGCAGATCTGGCCAACCATCTGCCATTGGCAGTGTGTGGAAATGGAATCTGTATCCTTGTGATATGATGTTTAGTACCAACTTGTCCTGGGTTATTAACTGCCAATTTTGAGCAAAAAGTGCTAATTTTCCCCCTATGGGTGCTGCCAAAAGATAAGTGCTTGGTGTAGGCAGAGGGAAGTCATTGGGATTGCTTTCTGTAGGTATGCGCTTTATCTCCTCCAGACTTGGAGGTGGAAGCGCCCCATTGCTTTGACCTGTACGACTCTTGCGCCTGGTATCTGGAACCCTTAGGGCGTCTGGATTTGCCCATTTGAGCTCTGTCTGACACAGGAAAGGACCAATTTTTTGTAGGCCAGTGTCTACTGAATCTTAGTGGCTGCACTTGTAAGAAGTCTTTAACAGTTTGCATAGACTTAGCTTTGTCTTCCATTTTCTCTAAAACCTCTTCTGCCTAAATACCAAACAGAGAATCATGCTGTAAAGGTGCATCTAGCAAGTTAACTAACATGATCAGGCAAATTTTGTTCCACTGGCGTTGGCTGCATGTTTTATACCCCTGACGACCTGACATCATGGAAGAGGAGACAGCAACCAACGCAGGACCCAAGACTCTGGAATTCAGGCCGACTGAGGGCAACCTGCCAGCAGATTACCCAAATGTAATGACTGCAACAGTGAAACCATTGGGGATTTTTCTGGGTAACGGGTGGAAGGGAAAAGAGAATACAACCACTGGATGTGATCCTCTGCACCAAAGTGTCATTTGTTACATTTAACCAGGCTACTTGGTGCAGGGATAAGCGACCCCGGACTGCTTTCATTGGGCCTCTGTTTAAGAGCGTTGACAGGGTCTATCAGAAAAGGTATCTCTAGACCCTTGGTTTTGCGGCCTCTTCTGCCATTCTCTCTCACCCTCTGCCTCTGGGGGCATTACCTTTATATATGTTCTGGAAAGGGCCCTACGACTTCCTAAACCACATCTTTCGACCTCCCTGATAATTCCTGAAAAAGGTTCATTGAGGGGTTGAAAAACATATGCCCATGGCAAAGTCTTTCTGTCCTTCTCCATTTGGAGTGTCTCTCTAACTGTGGGACCAAACAAAGAACAGTCAAAAGTAACATTGATGAAAGATGACTTGAATGGCCTCCTAATAGAAATACCTAAACCCGCAGCCCTTGAGGCACCTTCTGCAGTATGCGAGATGAGTCTTATGGAGGAATTTGCAATAGATTGAGGGGTAGCAGACTGTGAAACCACAGAAGTTTGAGCTTCTGCATTAGTGGTCCCTGAAAGGGAGTCTGAAATTTCCTTAAGTCTCTTTGCAACCTTGTAAAATGTGTCAAATAGTTCAACAACCGGATAGCAAAATTTGCTGAAGCGTACACTCACTTCCCAAATCTGTCCAGAGCCCTACATTCTCTATTAGGAGGTGGACAGGGGAATTCTGTTTCATGAGTTACTTCTTTGTACTGGTGCACCCTTACTCCAATGCTCTCTTCTACCGGTGGAGAAAAAATCCTGTATGGTCTCTTGTGGCTAAAGTGACCCAGGAGGTAGACAGGCCAGTCCCGAAAGCTTCCAGAAATATCAACTCTTCAGGAGAAGGGCTTTGGCCAGACCTTTTGTTTTAGGATCTCAAGGATGTCTCCAAATTAGATGTCATCAGATGGTGATTTGGAAGACCTTTCTCCCTCATCAAAGTCAGTACCCTCAGTGACAGACTCCTGTGGGGAGTCCAAGTGCCTCCTCTTGCATAACATCTTCCTAAGGACTTTGTCCGAGGGATGATCATGATCAGAAGAGATGACCATACCCAGCTGGGTGGTCTGGAAGCTCTAGGCTTGCTGTCCCAATAGTGTAGAATGTTGAGCATCACAGGGCAAAGACAGCTGAGATGTTGAAAGTGGATCCAAGGGAGAAAGACCTGCCTGAGCACAGAAACCCTCTTCACAACCTCGAAAGTTAATCACTCCAGAGAGAAGGAAGCCAACGGAGCTGAGAAAAACTTCTCACTCACCAGCTTCCACCGCTCAGACAGCTGTCTGCCTGAGGTGGAAGCCAGAGCAGAGATATCAAATCTTGAAGCTCTGATGGGTAGAGACAGCTTCAAAAACCTCGGAGTCTACTCCATCCCTTCGAGACCGACCCGGAAGCTTTGGCTCTGACAGCCATTGGATCCAAAGATGTCGGGGCTGGCGCACTCAGAGTAACTGATGGAACCGAAGAGAAAACTCTCTTTAGATATGACTCAGAAGGGCCTGGAATGCTCGGAACTGAGGACTCAATCCCACAGCACAGCATGGATCACAGGAGTAGCAGCTACTGATGGAGTAGTCGATGGACAATGTTCCTGAACTGAGGGGGTAGGAACCGTGGACTTCCATCTGAAACTGCTCTGTGACCAGTTTCCTCACTATACTTTCCACATCGGCCTCTGTTACACTTCTGGAGGAACGAGAGGACACTACTGAAGTGAGCCCAGAGTGCTTCTCAAGAAAAGGAGAGGGCACCTTATAGGTTCATAGGTAGGTACTAGGCTACTGGCCCTAGGGCCCACACAAGCCTAGCCAAAAAATATACCCTGGCTTTCGCCACCTAAGAAAATTATTTTCCTGTCCCCCTGTCGAGCAGAGCCACAGAAGCGATCCCCAGGGTGAATTTTCCATTTCCCATACAATCATCAAGATGTTTTCGTGAAGAGTGCTAATGAGGATCTCTGTTTGACAGATAGGTAGTCTGTTCCAGAGTACGGGAAGTCTCTGGGACAGGAATCTATCCCTCCAGCATGTTCTGTTTATAGTGGTGACAAGGTTTAGGTCCCTAGAGCGTGTAGCTCAGAGGGATTGGGATTTCTTTAAGTGGAGCATGTCCAACAGCTCTGGGTTTGACATAGCTTTGTATGTTAGGCAGAGATCACCCCGAGTAGGCGATATGCAATGGAGTAAAGCTGTAGTTTTTTGAGACGGTCTGCATAGGGCAGCTGTTTGAGGCCAGTAATCCTCTCTGTGAGGTATTTCTGTGGTCTTTCCAGTTGTTGTAGATGTCTTGTGAGGTACATACCAAAAGGGGCGTTGTACTCTATAATGGGTGTAATGAGTGATGAGTAGAGGGGAACAATGACCTCTTTTTTTCTGGATGAGAATCCTTTTGTGATGAGATGAGCCACGTAGAAGGATTTCCTGACCACTGTGGTGATGTGATTATCAAAGGAGAGACTACTGTCCACCTGTGTCCCAAGGTCTCATCACATTTTCGGCATTAAGTAGACTACCAGCTATGTGGTAGTTCATGGGTACAGAGTTTTTACCAAAGGGGATGACAATACACTTTTTGGCATTGAGCTTCAGGCCATAGCTTTGACACCGGGTATCTGTCTCAGTGAGGCCCTTTTGTAGTTTGTCCACATCGTTAGCGAGTTTCGATTATGGCTCCTAGCTTGCAGTCATCTGCAAACTTTGTTAGCCAAAGACCTTCTGTGTTGGCCTGCACTTCAGAGAATTAGATACCAAACAGGAGAGGATCCAGGACTGAACCCTGTGATACACCACTTGTCACTGGACTGATGTCGGATTTGGAATCTGCTACTTTCACAGTGTGGGTTCTGTCCGTGAGCCAGTTGGCAACCTATCTTGTGACATAGGGATTTATTCCTAGTTTAGTGAGCTTATCTATAATTCCAGAGTGGGGGATGGTGTCGAAAGCCTTTGCGAGATCTAAATAAGCTGTGTGAACCATTTTACCCTCATCTATGGCTTTGGTGACTGCTTCAAAGAAGTCAATCAGGTTTAGGAGGCATGATCTGCCTTTTACAAATCCAAACTGGGTAGGGTCCAGAGTTTAAGTTTGGAGATTACCAATGTCTTTGTTTATGAGTTCCACGATAATACCTTCCATGGCCTTGCAGACCAGGCTCGTCAGGCTAATGGGGCGGTAGTTCCCGGGTTCTGTTGTGGCTCCCCCTTTGTGGAGTGGGATAACCGTCGCGGTGCGCCATTCAGTGGGTAGAAAGCCTGAGGTGAGGCTATGACTGACTGTCCACTGAGAGTGAATATACTGTCCTAGGTGGGGACTTTGGATCTGTAGTACATTTCTTCAGATGGGAGGAAGGACCTGCCAGATACTTAATTGGATCAGAGGATGGCAGGATTGCAGGTGATGTTGGATCCGATTTCATTTTCTTCAGCTCAAAGAGGAAGGAGTAGTCAGAAGACCTGGATCTTTTTGAAGAGTCCTTGGATTTAGTTTTCGGAGACTGAACACCAGTGATGGCCTGAGAAAACAAAGTTGGCAAAAGGCCTTTCAATATTAACTTATTTCATCTTTCAGTTAAAGCTTTCGGGTTGAGCCCCATGCAAATATCCATTTCTTATCTAAATGTTCAGCTTCCAAACAATAAATACATAGGAAGTGAGTATCATTAAAAAGCATTTTATGCCACAGTTTGCACATTTTTTTAAACCCCTTTTCCAACATATCCACAGGTTAAACAATCAGATATCTACTTTAAGTAGACACTGCCACTAGGTAGAGAAAAGACAGATAAAAAAGAAGGCCATCAAAGATTTGTTTTTAAATCGGAACGGGGAATAACACCTTTAAAGAAACAGGGATATACAGGGGTAGGAAAGGGCCCATCAACAATTGTAGTAAGAATACACTTGTGAATGTAACAATAGAATGTAAAGATGAAGTGAATCAAAATACACTTGACAGAAACAAACAAGTTGTTAAACAGGGTAAAGTTTACCAACAGAAAGATAATGGATAACATTTTTAGGAAAAACGCTTGTCTTGTATACCAACACTCCAGAGCTGGAGTTAACAGCCAAGTCGGATCCGACCTCATGCGTTGAGGAACGAATGAAAATTGACATCAGATCATTTATTTGTGTGTTTACAAGCAAGTATTAAATCTCCTCAGTAACCTATAAAACTCCTAATCTCTTAAGCCTGTTTGCATATTTCAAGTCTCTCATAGCAGACACTTTTTTGTTTGTATGTGGCTTTGTGTGGAACCTACAGCTTAACAATACATACAAAAATCATCTGTGGTCTAACTAGATTATAGAGTGGAAGCAAAACATGATGCAATTTCAAAGTAACTTCAATAATTAGAGAGCATCTGAAAAATTGATTGACTTTAGAATGAACACTCTATTTTTCATCAATATTTACCCAAAGATTTCTTGTATTGTAAACTACAAATATCAACTGATTATTCAAGAGATGAGAGCTTTCTGAAGCTGGCTAGCTGTTGTTTCCTAGGCAGGAAATAATCCTTATAGCTTGAAGACTACAGCAGCAAAGGGAATGATGAACATAATTAAAATCTGAGGTTTCCTACATTATGTGCACTTTTTTTCCAGGCAGAGCTTTCATCAGCAATGCATTTGACTTATGAAGAACTATGCAAGTTGTTTACCTATGAAACATCAATTATATATTTTTTTGCTTGCTATTTACCAAAAATTTAATTTTGAAAATACTGACTTTTTAATTTTGAAGACAGTGAGCCCCCCCCCCCCCCAAAAAAAAAAAAACTATAAAAAAATGGAAAAAAAAATCTTTGTTGTTGCAGGGGTAACCCCTGGAATTAGATATACCAACGCCGTGATCACACCAGAGTGGAGAAAGGGGGGGGGGGGACTCTGAAAAAGCACACTGCCAGCTCATACATTATAACACATTGAGGTAAAACTTCACAAAAAAAGAAAAAACGTCATCTAGAGAGACAGATTATTCATAGGACAGCTGTCTCAACAAGACATTCATATACCAACACTGCTATAAGCTTACTTCAGTTTTGCAATCCTCTTTTGGTCTTTATAGGGACTTACAGTAAGCCACTATTCTTAAGATAAACTACTAATATATATAATTATAATTAGAAAAATTTCACAGTGTAATAGTTTAATGAAGTATATTCCAAAGGTGATACCCATCACTAAGTATACTATCGTAATAGTAGGACAGCTGGATTACATTTTGCTATAACAGGTACAATGCACCTTTGAACATACGGTATGAAGTCAGATGTACATACAAGATTTTCAGAGTATCTCCAAACCAGCAGCAGCCTGATGAAAATCAAGGAAGGAGACTGGTCAGCTAAGTGGGCCTTAGTTTGCAAAAGGCAAGCAAGTTCTCCCTCAGAAAGGCTGTAATATCCTGAGATAATGACTGCATCTCTCAGTGTAAGGCATAGTATTCAACAGGGACAGAACAGAAAAGAGAAGGGGGATAAGGTGAGAGGGAAGGAGTACTGCAACAGTGATCAGGACATCTACTGTTACAGTAAGTTGTTACACAACTGTACTATGCCCTAATTGGGTCACTGTTGCAGTATTCTTAACGGATGGGTGATTTCCACAGCAGTACAGAGAGAGAGAGAGAGAGAGAGAAGGTTGGCAGGCTTAAGATGAAAAAGTTTTGTCCAGGTAAGACCTCAACTGTCTGTGAACGTGCAAACAGTGCAATATTCTTTTCCTTCATATTTTGGGGTTGGGAAAAATGTAGGCAGACTGCTTTGGTTGATGGTCAGCTCACTAACCACTTTTAGGATGGATTGGCCATGAGGCTTACCATGTCTTTATGGAGAAGGGTAGAATAGCCATGAAAGCATGGAGTTCTGAGACCCTGTGGGGCTGAAGTCAAAGCCAAGAGTAGCAGTTTTCTAAGTGTGGAATTTTAGAATAGCCAAAGCAGCTGGTTCAAAAGGGAATAAAGTCAGATTTTCCAGAACAAAATTAAGGTCCCATGATGGGGTGATAAGCTCACTTATAACTCCCCTAAGAAAAACCTTAACCTTTGTCTGGACATGAAAGGGGTCCTCCAAATGTAGGCAACCATTAATAGCAGATAAGTGAGCCTTAACTGAATAACAGGCCAACCCTAAATCTAATAAGGCACACAAGTTCTGAAGTACTGTGGAGGTGCCCAATAGAAGGAGTTTACGTTTAAGGCACCAGATGAAAAATCTCTTCCACTTTGCTGTGTAAGATTTCCTAGTGTAAGGTTTCCTGGCTTCTTGTAGGACTCGATCAACCTGTTCATAAAAAGTACATTTTGTAGGGATTTGAATCTCATCATCCAGAGGGTTAGACTGAGCGAGGTCAGACTGGGATGAAGGAGCTGCCCTTCCTGTTGAATGATTATATCTGGTTTTGAAGGTATTTTCCACTAATTTCCCCTTGATAGTGGAAACAGGAATGGGAACCAGTGCCTTCTTGGCCAGAAAGGTGCCAGAAACAGGAGTTTTGGAAATTCTTACTTGACCTTGAGAAGGAACCTTGGGAAAAGAAGTAGAGGTGGGGTATGCATAAAGACAATTCCTCATCCATTAGAAGAAGACATCTATTCTCCAGGCTAGAGGTGATAGATTCCTTGTGCAGAAAGGTGGGAGCAAGTAATGCTCAGAGGAGGCAAAATAGTCTATTTGGGGAATCCACCATCTGAAAGCTATGGATTTGAATACATTTGTGAGGGTCCATCATATCTCTGCTTAGGCAGTCTGTCAATATGTTCTGCTAACAGGGAATATACATTGCTGTAAGGTGAAGGTAATGTTAAGATTCAGCTAACAGACTAGGTGTCAGTCCTCCTGTGCTAGCACAGGGGGTAGGATCTTGTGCCTCCCTGCTTATGTACATCAACATGGTGTTGTCCGTGTGTGGTGTCAGAGCTCCTGTTTTCCAATAATGTCTGTAGGGCTTGTAGAAGTGCCCTCATTTCCTTAAGTTAATGTATTCTTTGAGTACACAGACAGGCCCCTCCCTGTCCAAAGCATCTGTAAAGCAGGACTTGGTTGTGGCAGGCTGGAGTGAACAGAAGACCTTGGTTGAGTATAACCTGGCTGCTCCACCAAAGGAGTTCCTTCTTGATGCAAAGAGGAGGAATGTGGGTATCAAAAGGGTGAGAGTGCTGGGACCAGACTGACTTCAGATGTCACTGTATTTTCCTCATGTTTAGTCTGGCGAGGGGCACCATAGGGATGGTGGAAATCAAGAGTCCCAGGGCTAAGCAATGATCCTCACTGGAAAGCATTAAAAACTCATCTAGGGAGGAGATCTTCTCCTGAGGAATAGAGGCATGCATGGCAGACATGTCCTAGTTGCATTCCAGAAAGGCCAACTGTTGGGTGGGAATGAGCTGGTATGTTTTGTAATTGATGTTGAACCCCAGCAGAGTCAAACATTGCACAGTGCAATGAAGGTGCTTTAGAAGAGTGTCCCTGAATAAAGCCTGGAGGAGAAGGTCATTTACATTTAGGTAAGGGAAGATCTGTATGTCCTGAGTGCGGCAGAAAGCCACTACTGGAGTTGGGACACTTTGTGAAAACTCTTGGAGCTGTAGAAAGACCAAAGGGCAAAGCAGTAAACTGAAACTGTGATGACCCAGTAAAGAACCGGAGAAACTTTCTGCAGGAAGGGCAGATAAGAATAAGAAAATAAACATCCTCTAGGTCTAAGAATATGAGAGAAGCTTAAAGTAGGAAGGGTAGAAGAGTTTGTAAAGATAGCATTTTGAAAAAGGGAACTCTCAGAAAGGTGTTTAGCTGGGAGACGTCATGGAAAGGTCTCCATTGACCATATTTTCTTGGACAAGAAAGACCATGGAGTAAACTTCCTTTCCTAAACAGGATGAGGGGACCTCTTCTATGATTCCCTGGACCAATACGTCTTGCACAATAGGGTCTAGCAGGTGTATCTGGGTGGAAGCAGGAAAGGGTATTCCCCCCGGGAGTTGGGCTGCTTTCCTAAGGCATGGTGTAACCCTCTTTGATAATGCTTAAGATCCACTTGTCTGAGGTTATTGCTTCCCAGAAAGGAAAGGGGGAGTTTTTCTGAGAGGAGAGTGGAGGGGTTGGGTTTTGGAAGGGGGGGGGGGTTGGGTGGAACAGGGCTTACTACCAAACTGAGGCTCACAGATGGAGTATCCCCTTGGGAGGATTTTTCTAGGGATCTTTTCTTAGGAATTTTCCTTTGTCTGTGAGGTGTTCTAGGATCTCTTTTGGTAAAGGAGGTAGATTTTGCTGGATAATTTCTACGGTACCTGGGAATTGCAGAAAGCAGAATCTGGTGCCAATCTACCCTGTTCCTGGAAAGCTTTGAAGAGAATGGCAGCTTGTGAGCTAAAAAGGAGGTTGTTATTCAAGGGGGAGTCTAGAATATTTGACTTGAAATCTTCTGGAATAGGTTGGCCTAGTAGCTAAGCATACCGCCTAACCACTGAGCCACCCTGGAAAAGGCATCCCTAGGCAACAGAAAGTAAAAAGGGCTGTTGCCAAACTTAAGGAGCAAGTACGAAGGGTAGAAGAGTTTGTATAGAGTTAAGAAAAATAACCAGAGATCCTGCAGAGGTATTAGAGATCTTATGGAAATTTTATGAAAATTTGTATAAACCAGAGAAATGGGGAAATCAAGAAAAAGCATAAATGGAAATATTTATGGAAAAGTTAAATATGCTAAGGTTAGAGGTAGATGAGGCTTAACAATTAAGATAGGAGGAGATGAGAAAAATGGCGACATAGAACTGATCTGCAGGAAAGTCTCGAGTAATATGTAGTATTCCTGCGGAAGTTTGAAAGCTAGGGAAGAAGACAGTGATAAAAATCTGGAAGGTTTTGTTTTAACTGTATTTTGTAAGGAGGGGAACCAACATCCAGGGAAAAAAAACTGTGGTGAAATAACACCTAAAGATGGTAAAGACCCAGATACAGCTTTATACAGACCCAATTCAATTTTAAACCATGATTATAAAGTGTTTATGTCTACAATGTCTAAAAGAATGGCAAAGGTTTTGCCAAAATTGACAGAAATGAATCAATGTGGTTTTGGGAAGGAAGGCAAACATTTGACTACATTAACAGAGCAATGATGACCCAGAGGGAAGCAGAATGTAAGAAAATACTGCTGTTGTTGGTGGGTCTAGATGCAGAGAAAGCATTCTAGAATACGCTGGGATTTTATAAGTAATGGAAACATTTGCATTTCCTTGTACAATAATAACGTTACTCGGGAGGCTATAAAAGGGATAGTAGGCAAAAATCAATGTGGCATAATTCCTCTCTGATAAGTTGCGTCTGAAGAGAGGAACCAGGCAGAGGTGTCCTCTTTCTCTTTTGTTATTTACATTACATTTAGAACCATTGGTAAGGAAAATAAGGGACTCAGAAAATCAAAGATATAACTGGTATAGTAATCAAGAAAAGTTGGCTTTATTTGCAGATGATATTTTGTACCTGATAAAACCAGAAAAGGATATTTCAGTGTTGTGGAACATTCTGAGGCAGTTTCAAGTATTTTCCGGATACAAAATAAAAGATATTACAAACACTGAGAAACTGGAAGCTCTTACCTATGGATATGGATAGCAAGATACAAGCAGTAAAAATGGTTTTAGTTTGTTTAGTGTAACACACAGGTCAGGCATATATTTATCAACCAGAGGAGAAGTTGTGGATAGTAATTAATAGAGTTGAAGGATTTTATCTGGGGGGGGGGGGGCAATACTCAAGTGGGATAAGTTGATCCTTTCAATAGAACAAGGTGGTTTAGGCTTACCTGATAAAGCTACACAGTTAAGACTCTTATGCATAACACAAACAGAAAGCTTACAATTCAAACTGAAATGAGCTGGTGATGACCAGGGAGGAAATTCAAGAAATAAGGAGAGTGGGATTTTGGATGCAAATCCTTAAGGAATAACAGTCATACAGAAAATTATATTCATAAAGTAGCAATATGTATTCTAACAGCTAAACTAACATGGGAATGGAAACATGAGATTACGCCTACAGGGATGATTGCAAATAGGTGTACAGAAAATAGGCAAAAGGAGGCGGGAATTTACTTGAGGGAAGTGGTAAATAAAAATAACTAGAGAGGAAAATGTAATAGAGTGGGAAGAGGCCAACAGAACATTTGTACTGCAGGCTAGAGACTGCATTCTCTCTCAATGATTGATATTACAGTACAGGCAAAGAGAAAGGGACAGGGGAATTCTAAGTGAAAGACATGCACTGGTAGAGTTTTTAGTTGAATCTAGAATACAAGTTGCTGTTAAAAAGGGGATAATAAATAGGACATACAAAATACTGCATAACTATAGGAATCAGAAGAGATTTGAAAAGATTTGGAAGGGAGATTAGCTAATCAATTCACAAAAACAATGGAAAGACATATGTAGTCCGCCCAAATATACAACAGTCTAGATTTAGAAAGTTTGCTTGGAAGTGTTTGCATAGGTATTTTTAAACTTTGAGCATACTCCAAAGAATTCTTCCTCAGGTAAGCAGCAGATGTTAAGAGGCGAGATGGGGAAGAAAGAGGTAACTGGGAACATATGCTTTTGGAGTGTAATGAGTTGGCAGACCTTAAAAATTCCCTACATACTATTGTGTCAAATACTGGGCGAGCAAATGGATACAGCTAAATATATATTTTTTTGAGCTGGGATGCAGGATCTGAATTGCTTAGACATATAATGAATACATTTAAAGCCAAATCAATCCTAATATCACACAGAGTGGATCATTTCAAGACAATACTGGTTTGGTGGAGCAATAAACAACCAACAAACTTTACAAAAGAAAAAAAATGATACTACATTGTTTAAAAAAAACTTAAGCAAATACCAGAACTACATTAAATAAAATAAAACCATCTAATTTGTCAAAATAAACTATGAAACAAAACTAGCACAATAATCAATACTGAGATTTCTTCATAATCATTATCATCAAGAAAATAAAGAATAAAAGAAAAAGATGAAGGAACCTGACAGAACTTGAGGACTATACACAACTAGTCACATTCAGTACTTTTGAAAAAACTTTGAATAACATTAAGTGCACCAACTCTACAGGGCCAGATGATATTCTTGGGTCTTTACTAGACACAATCAAAACCAACATTTTCAGACATCAGAAGTTGTTTTAACAAATTGCTACAATATTTTGTAACTCAATGGTAACCCAAAACTTACTTTACTGTAGGTAGTACCCTACTGGACTGCTTTCTGGAGCATATTTTGAGCAGTACTTGTACTTCCCCTGGTTATGTTTGTGTTGAGTTCTTCCTAATACTGCTCTTTGTATGGTACATTACATTATACTGCTTTTGCACTTTTATGCTAGCTTATCTTCATAATGTATAGTGTGACTACTTTTAATGCAACTGGGTTATGACTGAAAAGGTGCCCTTACAATCCAGTTCACTTGGACATTAAAATAAGTAAACAGGTATGTACAAGTCTCAATAACCAGTGGTGTTTCCTAGTCTCAAAAGGAAAATACAAAAGGAAGTACAGTTGTGTTAGGAACTTCCTACAAATGTAGATATTCAAGTAGACTCACTACTGCAGTCATCACTGCTGGGTTAACCTGTCAGCAGACCGCCTGAATGGCTGTCCTAACTTTCACAGCTAGGACATATTCTCTGGGCTTCTACTGACACCCCCATCACTGCCACATAAGGTCATCAGTGGTACAAGCAGGGCACCAAGTCAACATCATTTTCAAACCATTCCTGACCTGACAAAATCAGAAAAGAAAAACCTGTTGCCAAAGCAGAAGTAAACCAGAAATGGATAAATCCACTATACCACAGAAGTTGAATCCTTAGGTTCACATTTCCCTCTCTGGGTAGTATGACAAGGTCAAAGAAGCAGGCGGGCTTGTTATTGAGAAGACAGGGAAGATGGAATCCTGATCAAATGGGTATCCATTCTCAACTTAAGCTCAAAAGAGAAGAAACAGTAGAAGGTGGGTGTGAACATGGACTGCAACAGTGAATGAACTTAACATCTACATTTATGGTAAGTTCCTAACACAGCTTTGACATGTTCACAGTACTATTCATTGATGTAGTCATCACTACCAGGAAACTCCCACGTAAGCTTTGCAGTGGGTGGATAGTAGGAGGAAAAAGAATTCCACACAGCAAGTCTCACAGGATTACACAGGCAATCCCACATTAGCTTTACAGGAAACTCCCACAGCCATGTCTTTAGAATGTATTGAACTGATAAACAGGAGGTTGAACCCCCCCCCCCCAAAAGAATGCTTTGGTGGCTTTACTCCCCCTAAAAATGCTTTGGTGGCTGCAATGGCACTAATGGAATGGCCTCTGTCATATCCAGGAATAGTTTTGCCATAAGAGCAGAAGCAGTAACAAATGAAATGTGGGAGTGTCTAACTGATTTCTCCCTAATTTGCTAGGGCACAAAGAGCTTGTCTGACTTTCTAAACTTCTTAGTCCTGCATAAGTAAGATCTCAGCTGTTTATGAACGTCAAGGGAGTATTGTGTTTTTCCTATTTGTTTTGAAGATGAGAGGGGCACAGGTAAAGGAATCACTTGATTCAGGGATTGGTGCATAGAGGCATCCCATCCTAATGAAAAACTAAGAAAGGTTTCCTGCACATCAAAACTTGTAGTTCTAAAAAAGAAGCGACAGCCACCAGGAAAGTACAGTTGTGTACACTTACCATAAATGTAGATGTTAGAGTGCCTTCACTGTTGCAGTCATCACATTTGGGTTATCCCTGCCAGGGTAGCCCTCGGCAGGACTGAATACCAGAAACTTAGTATTTCTGTGTTGGTTGCTGTCACTTGAGGACTGCGTCAGGTTGTCAGTGGTATAAAGGAAGGCAGCCAACGCCATTACATCAGTTTTTCTTACCCTAACCGGTCAGGAGCCCCCAAAATAGGAGGCCAGGGTCTGGTGGCAGAACCCCACCAGTGGAAAATAAATACCAATATGCCCCTTGTAAGGAAAGGAGAACAACAAGGAAGAAAAGTAGCAAAAAGAAAAAAGGGGGAAGGAGGGAGGGAAACCAGGACTGCAACAGTGAATACTCTTGAACATCTACATTTATGGTACATGTACACAATCTGTACTATGTTCTTCATGTTTCACTGTTGCAGTCATCACATTTGGGTAGATTCCCAAAGCTGAAGAAAAGGGTGGAGGCAGTCAAGGAAGCGAGGGGCTGGCTAGCATGCCCTGCAAGACTGCAGAGGCAAAACCTGCCCTGGATTTGGAAAAGAGAGGCAGGTGGTAATGTTTGGTAAAGGTGTGAACAGATTTCCAGGTGGCAGCCTCCAGGATGTCCCTGGTGGGGACTCCTCGGAGGAAGGCTGCAGAGGTGGAGGCTGCTCTGGTGGAGTGTGTCCTGACCCCCCCTGGGGGGAGGCTTGCCACACTGTTTGTAGCAGAAATGGATGCAGTGTGCTATCCATTTGGAAATGGTTTGCTTGGAGATGGCTTTGCCCTCTGTCCCTGAAGCAAAGCTAACCAGCAATTGATCAGATTTCCTGAAGGGTTTAGTCCTGTCCAGATAGTATCTGAGCTGTCTGTGCACATCTAGAGTGTGCAGAATCCTTTCCCCCTTGTTTTGAGGGTTAGGAAAGAAGGTGGGCAAATGGATGGATTGGTTGAGAGTCACACTGGACACCACACCTTGGGCATGAAGGCTGGATTAGTTCTGAGGGATACCCTGTCTGCATAGAAGATGATGACTGGTTCCACAGCCATGAATGCTTGCAGCTCAGAGACTCTTCTGGCTGAAGTGATGGCCAGGAGGAAGGCCGTCTTCCAGGAGATACATTTTTAGTTCTGCAGATGAAGCTGGTTCGAAAGGAGGCAGGGTGACCTTTTCCAAGACAAAGTAAAGGTCCCAAGCTGGTACTGGCACCCTTCTGGGGGGTCTCAAGTTGTTAGCCCCTCTGAGGAACTGTTTGATCGGAGGGTGTAAAAAAAGAGGCTGCTCAGTGGGAAAATAAGCTGAAATAGCACAGGCATGATTTAAGAGAGACCACTGTATAGTAGGTCAGCTAAGTAATCCAGGATGGAGGGCTGTGCCGTATTGGCCCCCTTAGCCTGGATCCAGGTGCAGAACCTTTTCCATTTATCTGCATAAGACTTTCTGGTGCTAGGGTGTCTGGCCTCTTGGATAACATCCAGAACTTGCATACTGAGGATGGCAGATTGGTCAGGGGACAGGGTATAAGCCAAGCTGCCAAACTGAGTGTCTGCAATTGGGGGTGCATGAATTCCCCTTCCCTCTGGGTTAGGAGGTTGGGAATCTGAGGAAGATTCCATGGGGGCAGTGGGGACAGGCTGCACAGCAGGGGGTACCCAGTGCTGTCTGGGCCAGTCTGTAGCTATGAGAATGGTTCTTGGTTTTTCCTCCCTTATTTTGATCAGTACCTTGGGAATGAGAGGCAGGAGAGGAAAGGCATAGACCGAAAGGTTTACCCATGGGAAGGACAGGGCATCTACTTTCCATGCCATGCAGTGATGCTCCCTGGTGCAGAATTTGCTGAGCTGACGGTTGGTGTGGGAGGCAAAGAGGTCCACCTTGGGGCTTCCCCATTCCTGAGTTATTCGTAAGGTGTTTCGGTTGAGCTGCCACTCATGAGGGTCCAAACGTTTTCTGCTCAATTGGTCTGCCAAGGAGTTGAGAGAGCCTGGCAAGTATTGTGCTAACAGGTGTAGTTGCACGGAAGAGGCTGTAAACCAAATGGTCATGGCCAGCCTGCACAGTGGGTAGGAGTGAGTCCCTCCCTGCTTGTTGATGTAACACATCACTGTGGTGTTGTCTGTTTTGATCAGGAGAACCCTTGGCGACAGAAGGGGTTTGAAAAGCTATCAAGGCCTGCTGCACAGTCATCATCTCTTTTTGACTGATGTGCAAGGGGAGTTGCTGGGGGTTCTATTGGCCCTGTATGCACCTGCTGTCCAGGTGTGCACACCAAGCATAGTCTGATGTGTCTGTGGTGAGGGTCTGGGCGGCGGGGTGTGGGGAGAAAGGCAGTCCCTTGTTGTGGGAGCAGGTTGTTGCCCACCAAAGAAATTCCTTCCTCAGGCAAGGTATAATAGGTAAAAGAGTTTCTAGATCTTGAGAGCGTTGACATCAATGGCTCTTTAGGTACCACTGACATTTCCTTATATGCAGTCTGCCATGAACCCCAGGGCTTGCAGGATTTCCCTTGCAGAAAGCTGGGGCCTGGTGGCCAGTTGAGAGAAGTAAGCTGATAAAAAGCTTTGATTCTCTGGTGTTAGGCATGCCATCTGGGATGCTGTGTCCAGACTTGCTCCCAGGAAGATTATCCTTTTGGTGGATACCTGTTTGGATTTCTTTTCATTGATTGTGTACCCTAAGGAGGTTAGTAGGTCCTTTACAAAGGCCAAGTCTTTGAGCAGCTTTTCCTGGCAGTCTGCCTGAATAAGGCAGTCATCTAAGTAGGGGTACCTTTAAATATTTCTGTCTCTGCAAAAAGCAATGGCTGGAGCCAGGCATTTTGTGAAAAGTCTGGGAGCAGTAGATAAGCCAAAGGGAAGCGCAGAGAACTGAAAGTGTTGAGATCCTGCCTTGAAGCGAAGATATTTTCTGCAGGACTCCCCTGATGGGAATGTGGAGGTAGGCTTCTTTTAGATCCAGGGTGGCTAGCCAAGCATCCTTGGAGAGCATGGGTAGCAGCTGTTGTAAGGTGAGCATTCTGAATTTTGGGATCACCAGGAAGGTGTTTAGAATGGATAGATCGAGGATGGGGCGCCAGGTGCCCTCTTTTCTGGGTACCAGAAAAAGTCTGGAGTAGAAGCCTTGCCCTATCTGCTCTGCAGGAACATGTACTGCTCCCAAGGAGAGCAGGATATGGATTTACTTTTGAGCCTCTGCCCACTGATTTGGTGGAAGATCTGGGAACCCTTCTGGGGTTGGGAGGGTGTGGAAGGAGAATTTGTACTTCTGAGACACAATGTTCAGAACCCATTGATCCTTGCTAATGACGGCCCAGGTGCTTGAGTGAACAGAGAGTTTTCCTCCTAGGGGTATGTGATGGTGGGCAGAGGTGAGGTAGGGAGGGGGTGGGCCATTGTGAGTTCTTACCATAAGGGGGTGGCTTAGAACTCCCTGGTTTTGAAGTGGAGGCAGTCCATTGCTTAGATCTCTGCAACCCCTGGGGCTGCTGTCTTGGTGGTCTGTTTCCAGGGGGCCTAGGCTTGCCCCGTTTATTAAGTGCAGGAAAGGACCTGTGCTTGGAAGGAAAATGCCTGCTGAACCTAGGGGGCTGTACCTGTAAGAAATCTTTAACAGTCTGCATATATTTTGCTTTTTCTTCCATCTTTTTTAACACCTCTTCTGCTTTAGTACCAAACAAGTTATCTTTGTGCAAGGGTGCATCCAGCAATTTTGATTTGATATGGTCTGGCAGGGGTTGTTCCTTAAGCCATGCATGTCTTCTAATGACAGATCCAGTGACTGCTGCCTTGCAAGAAGCTTCTAGGGCATCAAAACTGCAGTGCAAAGTGTGTTTAGTTACTTGAGCAGCAGAGTGCATTAATTCCTGTAAATCTTTAGATTCTGTCCATGCAGGAAAGGAGGAACTTTTTTATTTAAGGAGTTCCAGGGTATGTTGCTGATATTTAACACATGGACCTGACAATTTAGTGCAGAATCTGTACTTGCTGGGCCAAAACAGTGCTGTCACAATCACATCTGGCCTCTCCTACTTGATTTTTAGTAATAGCCTGGTGATCAGGGGAACAGGAAGAAATGTATAAGGAAAAAACACAACCCATCAATTTTGGGGAGAATGCATCTATTCAGCAGCAGAAAGCACATTTGTGCACATTTACCATAAATGTAGATGTTCAAGTGTATTCACTCTTGTAGTCCTGACTTGTGGGATCTCCTGTTGTGAAAACCCTTAGTTGGCCCAACTACCAGAGAAAATGTTTTCCTCTTCCCAAAGCTGGCAGACATCAGTATGCTTGGGTATAAAGGGAGCCACAGCCTATGTCATGAAATCAGTTTTTTCTTGCCATTGGAGTCCAAAGTAGTGTTTCAGTGTGTTGGTCGGTCTGCACCAGAGAGAAGTTGTCGGAAAGATAAGTATCCCATTGGGAAACTTTCTTTTGCTTTAAACTCATATCAGATAAAGTAAATAATTGTCTATGTTGTGGTAAGCAAATCCCACACACACTTCCACTTGCTTTGTTTCACCTGCTTAGACATGGATCACGACTTCCCTAGTTGCCATTTTTGCACCCACTAACTCTAGGATGACTAGACATAAGGCTGAGATTTTAGTTAGATTACTAGTCTTGAATCTTGGATTGAGTATGGGCCTTCCATATGTATTTGGTTCTTGGCACTAGGAACGGAGTAGAAGTCTATGTTTTCACTAGTCTGGGCACTCCCTCGATGGCCCCTTGTTCTAGACGTTTTCTCAACAAGGTAATCAAAAGGGTAAAGCTGGTCTCTGGAAACAGGAGGAATCACCCTACACTATGGGTACTTTAGAAAGTGCAATTTGTAGTCTCCTTGAAGACTTTCTAGAGCCACTGGTTCTGAGTAATGTTTTCCAAATTCTGTACAAAAAAGGCTAAAATGGCCTCCTCACTCTGGAAAGGATGATGGAAGAGGATTGGGAAGAGGGGGGTGGGAGGGAAGCGCAGCCTGGCTTGAGTCACAGTTGTTCCTTTGGGAAGTCATTTCCATGGTGGCCTACAGGCTTCTTTCTTGATTTTGCTTAGTCTTTTCCATCTACTAGTGTTACACTTGTCCTGCTTTGTATACAAGGGCCAATATTTTGCAGGGTAGTTTCTGACTACTTTATGTGCCTGGGAGTGAGACAGCTGCTTCACAGATTGCAGCTTTGTCCTTCTCCAACAGACGTTTGAAAACACCTTCAGCATGGGATTCCAAAGAGGAGGCCTTTGTCCAGTGGTGCATTAAGGATCTCCATGTTCATGTGGTCTAGCAGGAAGCTTGGTTTCCAGCCAGGCACATCTCCTTATCGCAGACCCTGTAGCTGCTGCTGCTGCTGTACCTAATCCATCAAAAGCACCACAGTTGCATTTTTGGAGTGTTTGGCAACCTAATAAAGAAAGTTCAAGCAACTCAAGTATCTTCTGCTTCAGGATCCTTATCTAAAACCAAATTTCCATGAAATATGAAAAAACAAAAAAGTAAAAAGTGTAACTCTGCCCTCAGAAGGTGAATGGCCGAGGTACCAGAATAAAGGCAAACTAAATGGTCTTTGTAGTGGAGCGGTTTCTTGCTTCTTACTTTTTTGTTTTTTATCTGAAATTCTCTGTGTTAGCCCTCATCTTCTTCAGTAGGGATTAATAGTAAATAAGCACTTGGGTCTGGCAGATGAAGGCTCTGGAGAGTAGGGTAGAAGCATATACATTTTTTTCTACAGTATGTCAAGTAGTCTACTAGCCCTGTAATTGTGGCCTGGGTTCCTGGATAGAGCTGAAGCAAATCCCTTGCTGGAATTCAGGGACACCACAGCTAGATCAGCTGGATGACTCTTCTACAGAAACGTATGGGGATCCTTGACCTTGTAAAACTGGTCATGCCTCCAGGAAGCAGAGGCAGGGGAAATCTGGCTCCAGAGATGCATTACGACACATCCTCCAAGACACCGGTGACAAGAGGAACAGTACGAGTCCTGAGCTCGGGCAAGCCCATGAAAGCTCTGTATTTGAGCTAGTCCTCTGAGGTCTCATACTCCCTCTGAAAATCCATCTTATAAAGGTTGACCAAAGAAGAAATCCTCTGGTGCAGAGTCAGAGGATAAGGTGTCTTCAGAGTCCGATTCAGGTAGCAGTACAAGGAAACTGACCAGCAAAGGCCAGCTGCCTCATAATCAGGGGTACCTAAATCTTCTAAAGGGGGTTCTATATTTCTTTTCTTCTAAAGGGCCCCCCAAACACTTCAGGTATTTCCAGGGCTGGCTGCTTAGTCTTCAGGAAGGACTTCATGAGCAAAATAAAGAGTTGAAAAGAAACCTGGAAAACAGATGGGAGAGAGACACTGCCTGAGAAAGTCAGAGGCAATCTGGTGGGCACTGGTGGTGTGTTTAGCGGTTTGTGTCTCGTGGCTTCAGAAAGATCCATCTATGAAGACTCGGAACCTACACAAAGAATACAGATAGAGACCTCAATCCAGTCCCCAATGACCTCCTTACAAACACAGACTTGTAAGGAGTCCGACATTACCCGCCACAGCAATAACAGCAGCATAAACCACAGACAATGACCCCCCCCCCCTTGGCATCAGAAGGAGCAACTGTGTCTTCAGTCCTGGAGGACATGTAAACAGCTAAAAACTGGTGGCCTGCAGAGTGGTCTTGCCCACAGGCTTTGGCAAACACCAGCTCTGAAGATGGGGTTGCAAAAATGTCTCAATGTATCCAGAGTAATCTGTCAGAACCTCAGTCATGTTGCTTAAAGACATGTTTCTTATTCAGTGGAGATCTTCCACAGGCCATGGCTGACACCACAGCAGTATGGAAACGGGCACATACTGCTTTATGAGCTACAAAATGCTGAAAAGATTTACCTCCTCTTCTGCTTGTCCTCAGGAAGAAACTGGCACAATGTCTACAAGCATCAACATCATGCTCTGGTCAAGGCAAGAGACAACGCCTTTGTGGGGAAGTTGTTTCCATGCAGTCTGCATAATTAATCACATTAACATGACAGTTCAAGTCAGAATCACTATCAGCCATCAGATAAGCGAAGCAGCATTACAAAAACACAATAAAATTCCCTTTATGGGTTAATTATCTTTCTTCTGGAAGCAAGCAGAGTGAAGGAATGACAAACCTGTGCTCATGTATGGAAGCTAAATGTGTTGTAAGAAAGATCTGAAAACAGCACTGACTGACGACCTTTCAACACGAATAAGAAGTTATGTTCCTACCATAACGTTCCATGTTAGTTGTCTTCTCTCGCCTTCTTTCTTGCTTGATGGGTTCGGAGCCGATCTCTCGGCTCCGACTCGGCACTTGCTTTAGCTCGAGAACTCCTTTTACCAGCTCGAGGCAGCCCCATATCCCATGATGCAAGGCAGGAAGTACCCAGATCTCGTTTGTTGACAAAAGGGCAATAACACCAAGCATAAAAATACTTCCCAAAGGAAGAAGAAACTTACAGATGGAAAAGGACCAGGTTAGAATGGTCTTTAGCATAATAGTTTCTTGTACAAGGTCTGTCCAGGCCAGGGGGAAGGAGGGAGGGTCGAAGAAAGAAGGCGAGAGAAGACAACTAACATGGAGCGTTATGGTAGGAACATAACTTCTTAATGTTAAGTTGTCAATCTCGCCTTCATTCTTGCTTGATGGGACCGCGTCCCTAGCACCTCTATCCTGGGTGGCTCAATGGAACAAACTCTTGAGGACGGTAGAGCCAAAACTGGCTCTGTCCCTGGAGGCCAAGTCCAATTTGTAATGGGAAACAAAAGTGTGAGGAGTGGCCCAAGTGGCGCTGCACAAATAGTGTCCAAAGGCAGTCTAGCTTGAAAAGCTGCAGAAGTAGCTAAACTCCTAGTTGAATGTGCTTTAGGTTTTGAGCACAGCTGTTTTCCCCTGATCGTATAAATTTCAGTGATGACCGAAGAAAGCCATCTGGACAAAGTCACTTTAGAAACAGGAAGGCCTTTTTTATTATCCGCATAGGAAACAAAAAGTTGATCAGATTTTCTAAATTTTTTTGTTCTGTCCAAATAATATCTAAGCTGACGGTGGACGTCAAGATAATGTAGCTTTTGTTCAGCTCTATCTGAATAGTTAGGAAAAAATACAGGGAGATCAATGGATTGATTCAGATTGTTTTTTGAAGCAACTTTAGGTAAAAACGATGGATTAGTTCTCAAAGATACTCTGTCTTTGTGAAAAACCAAATAGGGGGGTCGAACCGAAAGAGCATGAAGTTCAGACACCCTCCTGGCAGATGTAATAGCCACTAGGAATAAAGTTTTCCAAGAAAGATATTTCAGGGAACAAGAAACAGCTGGCTCGAAGGGGGGAAGAATCAAGGATGTCAGCACTAAATTTAGATCCCACTGAGGAGGAGGATTCCTGATTGGAGGCTTTAGTAGGAAAATTCCTTTCAAGAAGGCCCTGCAGAGCCTATGGGACATAATATTATGATCTGCTATCCCAACATGAAAATTAGAAATAGCAGCCAATTGAACTCTGACTGTGGAAGAAGAGGAGCCTGCATGAAAAATCTCTGCTAAGAAGTCTAGAACTGCCTGAACAGGGGCAGTAAAAGGATCAATATTTTGGGCCTTAGCCCAATAAGAGAAACGTTTCCATTTGCTCGTGTAAATCCTCCTGGTAGAGGACTTTAGTGAAGCTACTATGATATCTCTAACAGGGTTAGAGATCAAAGGAAGCCTGGCTAGGGAAGGAAGTGGAGCAACCATGCTGTGAGGTTGAGAGAAGGAATTGACCGGTGCAGCTGACCGGATTGGTGAATCAGTAGATCTGGCACTGGGTCCAGATGCCACGGCTGCACCAAAAGATGATGATGGAGGAACGGGAACCAAACTTGTCGAGGCCAGTAAGGGGCAATGAGAATCAATTTGGCTCTCAAAGCGGTAGCTTTCTGGATCACCTGAGGGATCAGAGGAAATGCAGGCAAGGCATAAAGAAGTCCCTGGGGCCAATCCTGGGTCAGAGCGTCTCTGGGGGGATGGCCTGATAGAGGGAAGAGGCTGAAGAAGTCTGGACATTTGCTGTTTTGGGGAGTAGCAATAAGATCGCAACATGGACGACCCCATTCCAGAAAAATCTCTTCCGCTACGGATTGTTTGAGAGACCACTCGTGAGGCATGAGAATAGCTCTGCTCAATCTGTCCGCTAGAATGTTGGTTTTCCCAGGGATATGCATTGCTACCAGAAACCGATGAGAGGAGATCGCCCATTGCCATAGTCTGAGCGCTTCTCGACACAAGGGGTAGGACTTGGTTCCGCCCTGTTTGTTGATATACCACACTACAGACATGTTGTCTGTGTGGACTGCAATTGTCCCTACGGGAAGAAAGTCGTTGAGGGCTTGCAACGTCAAAAGCACTGCTCTCATCTCCAGGACATTTATGTGCAGATGGTACTCGAACGGTTGCCACGTCCCATGAACCATCCTGCCCTGATAATGACCCCCCCCACCCGATCAGGGAGGCATCCGTGGTGACAGTGGCTATCGGGGACGGGGTACAAAGCACCTGCCTTGGTGAACCTGAGGCGATGTGATCCACCAAGCAAGATGTTCTTTGCATGTCTGTGTCACCAGAATCTGGTGACGCATAGGAGTTGCTGGTATGACCACTGTGTGAACAGCATCCACTGAAGGAGGCGCATGTAGAATCGAGCCAGGGAAGAAGAGTAATGGCCGCAGCCATGAGACCTAATACCTTTAGAACCATTCTGGCCTGTACTTTCTTGCTGGCCAGAATGATCCTGACATGAGTCTGAATGTCTGAAACTCTTTGTTCTGTAAGGGTAGCTGACATCCGAACAGTGTTTAAGTTTGCGCCTATGAAGGTAATAGACTGGCAGGGCGATAAGGATGACTTTTCGAAGTTGATTGAGATGCCCAAATGAGAACAAAGGTCTATTGTGTAATCCCTGGCTTGTATAAGCTGATGCCTGGTGGTGGCTGACAGGAGCCAGTCGTCGAGATACGGAAACACCTGGAATCCTTGACGTCTCAGGTGAGCCGTGACCACTGCCATGCATTTGGTGAACACTCTGCGGGCTGTAGTGAGCCCAAAGGGCAGGGCTCTGAACTGGAAATGACTGGACCCCAGCCGAAAGCGGAGAAATCTCCTGGAGCGTCTGTGAATTTTGATGTGATAGTACGCATCCTGAAGATCTATTGAGCACATCCAGTTGTCCTTCTGTAAGAAGGGCAGAATTGACTGAAGGGTGACCATTCGGAATCTTGTCTTCCTGACAGACTTGTTGAGTCTGCTGAGATCCAATATTGGTCTCCAGTCTCCCGTCTTTTTGGGGACCAAAAAGAACCTTGAGTAGATTCCTGGCTCTGAATGGTCTAGTGTAACTGGCTGAATGGCTCTTTTTTGCAGTAGTTTTGCGATTTCTAACTCTGCAATGTCCCTTAGACCGGTGCTACATCTGGAAGGGAACTTGAGGGCAAGGGACTTTCCTCGAAAGGAATTATGTAACCCTTGGATATGATCGACTGTACCCATCTGTCTTGAGTGAGGGAATGCCAGGCTTCTGGGTACAGTGATAGTCTTCCCCCGACTGCCTCCAAGGAGGGACAGCCGGGCAACACCTCAGGGATGCTGAAAGGGCTGCTCAGGAAGAGACTCCCTGTTGCCCTGGTTCTTGGACCCCTCTGCCTCTAGAGCGGCGTCTGTTGTTGTTAACCCCTCTGCCTCTAGGGGTAAACTGACCACGTGAATCCGGCGTGACTCCTTGGGATTTACGGAACCACATCTTCCCACCCTTCTGTCCTTTGGGATAAGGCCTAGAAGGGGTGGAAAACGGACTCCAACAGCAGAAAGAGTCTTGCCGTCCTGCTCACACCTGGTCAAGGTTTCCTTCACCTGAGGGCCAAACAAAGCTGACCCATCAAAGGGAGAATTTGTGAAGGACGCCTTAAAGGGATCCGCAAAATCACATAGCCGCATCCAGGCTTGGCGTCTAAGAGCCACACCTGTGCCTGCGGCTCTACTACTCCATCAGCAGCATAAGATATTAGCCGCATGGAGGAGTTAGCAATGGAATTGAGGGTTCCTAGCTGCGAAGCAATCTTTTCTTGGGCCCCTGCAGCTGTAGGATCCTGAACTACCTCTCCCAGCTCCTTCAGGATATCTCTCTGGAGTCTGGTGAAGTGACAAAGATAATTCAGCAACGCATAGCAAAGGTCGCTGAGGAAAACATCCGCTTGCCGTACCTATCCATGGTCCTAGAGTCCTTATTAGGAGGATGGACGGGCACAGAAGGATCTGCAAGTTCCTTTTGGTGGCCGCAGCCACCACCATGGCATCAGCGGGACACCCTTGGTAAGGAATAGTTTGTCACTAGGGGCAGTTATAAATTTAGAAGGCCTCCTAGGGACTGGCTCTACAGAGTCAGGAGCTGTCCACGCCTTTCGAGCAATAACCTGCATCAAGGGGTCGAACGGCGGAGACACCCAGGAGGTGGAGGGCCGAGATCCAAACGCCTCTAGGTATACTGACTCATCCTCAGAGGGATTGTTGGTGGGCCAGTTTCCCCTCTGTTTCAGAAGTTCTAGGATGTCTGAGAAGGAGACATCCTCAGAGGGGGATCTAGGGGATCCCTCTGACTCATCAAAGTCAGTATCCAGTGACAGACTCGGGAGTCTACATGCTTCCTCTTACAAGTCCTCTTCCTAGGAGGATCTCCCGAAACATCAGGAGAATCCTCGGAAGAGGGGAAATTCCCAATGGGGAAACCTGAGGCGGAGGATCTCTGGGTCCTGTAGCAAGAGTAGTGGCAGAGATGTCAACAGGTACAATAGAGGGAGGAGCTACGGGAAGAGACTGCTGACTGATACTAGTGGCCAGTACACTCTTCATCACCTCGAATGCTCCCCTCCCAGGCAGATCCGAGAGGCGCCGCTCCAAGAGCTAGGAACTCCAGGGGCCACCGAAAAGGAAGTCTCCGAGGCAGATGTCGGAGCCGAGCTCACCAAGGCCGAGGCTCCAAGGGGAAGAGCGGGCTCGGACAAGGGTCCGATGCCACTCACCCCCCCGGAGGAGACCATGGAAGCCCGACCACCGAATCCCTCTAAGTAAGAGGAGATAAGAGTAGGGGCTGAAGGAACAGAAGGGGGTATCCGTCCTCCAGCCGTAGCAGTAATCAAACCCGAAGACTCCAACTCCAAGCTCTGGGGTAGAGTTGAAGGAGGAACTGTAACGGGGTGTGGACCAACAGTCGTCTGCTGAGACGGACTGTGTAGCATTTGGGCCAGTACCTGTGACTTGAGCAATCTACTGACCACTCTCTCGAGGTCATGATCTGACAACCTGGATGACCTTGAAGATCGGCTCCGATGGCTCCGCTCCGATAGAAGAGGCGAGGCCGGAGCTGAAAGTATCGGCTCCAAGGAAGGAGACCTCGACCTCTTCCTGGAAAGGGCCATCGGAGCCGATACTACAGATCCTGTCGGCACCGACTTCTCGGAGCCGACAGAACGTCTCGATGTATCGGCTCCAGCCAGAGCCGATACAGCCACCAAAGTAATGGTGCCGGAGCCGATCGGAGCCGACACCGATGCCTGTGCCACATGGGTGTCGGAGCCGATCGGAGCCGACACCGATGCCCGTGCACGTGGGTGTCGGAGCCGGTTGGAACCGACCCCACAGTGGTCAGCAGATTCGCACCGATAGCCATCGGGCGAAAGCTTAGTGGATCAGAATCGGCTCCAGCCGAGCCGATCTCGACTCTATACGAGTCGGAGCCGAGGCCACAGGCTTAGAAACAGAAGCCTGGGTCTTGGCAGATTTAGTTGATTTTGTGGGGCCGACTTAGCCGGAGAGCCCTCCGGCTTAAGAAGACCCCTGAGAATCAACTTATTCCTTCTCTCCTGCAGGACTCTCTGGCTGAAGGAGTGACAAATAGCACAGGAGTCCTGCAGGTGAAGAGGGCCTAAACAGTACAGGCAAGAAGTGTGACCGTCTGTCAGAGACATCTTCTGACAGCACGAGTCACACTTCTTAAAACCTGAAACCCTCTCTTTAGACATGGTGTCTAACAAAAACACACACACACCAGTCCAATTAAATTAAACTAATACCAAAAAGGTATTTAGTAAAAAATACCCACACACACACCCTAACAGGGGGGGGGATGGGACAGGGAAATTAACTGACTAAAAAATTAAAAGAGACAGGGATTTCTGTCAGAAAAAAATAAATTTAAAGTTAAACTATCAAAAACAAAAAGTTTTTAAGTAAAAGGGGCTTAAAAGTCACAAATGTGAATTACTTACCAGGAGCTGGTAAAGAGAAGACCTCCCAAGCGAAGCGGCAAACGAGATCTGGGTACTTCCTGCCTTGCATCATGGGATATGGGGCTGCCTCGAGCTGGTAAAAGGAGTTCTCGAGCTAAAGCAAGTGCCGAGTCGGAGCCGAGAGATCGGCTCCGAACCCATCAAGCAAGAATGAAGGCGAGATTGACAACTTAACATCAAATCTTTACATGGCAGTGGGAAGGAACAGAACAAAGACTTGGGAAAAGGTACAGTTATGGAAGTTGGGTTGACCAGTCAGGCTACTTATGGGTAGGATATCACAAAAATGATGACTTCTTATATAACATGCCTGTTTACTTTTAAGATATCACTAAATTACTTTTATGGTTTATAAGAAAGTACAGTTGTGTACACTTACCATAAATGTAGATGTTCGAGTGTATTCACTGTTGCAGTCATCACACTTGGGTTATCTGCCTGCAGGTAGCCCTCAGTCGGCCCGAATACCAGAGATTTAGTATTTCTGTCTCGGATGCTGTCGCTCCAGGACTGACATCAGGTCGTCAGGGATATATAAAAAGGCAGCCATTACATCAGTTTTTCTTGCCCCAAATGTCAGGAGCCCCCCAAATAGGGAGCTAGGTTATGGTGGGGAAAACACCACCAGTAAAAAGTAAATACCAATACCAATACCCCAGAAGGGGTTAGTAATAGCCATAGATAGGAGAGAGAAAGAGAAAACCAGGGGGCTGGAGGGACGGAAACCAGGACTGCAACAGTGAATACACTCGAACATCTACATTTATGGTAAGTGTACACAAAGTACAGTAGAGTACACTTACTATAAATGTAGATGTTCGAGTGTATTCACTGTTGCAGTCATCACATTTGGGTTATCTGCCTGCAGGTAGCCCTTAGTCGGCTTGAATACCAGAGTCTTGTGATATCTGCGTCGGACTCTGTCACTTCTTCCAGGATGTCAGGACGTCACGGGTATAAAACATGGAGCCGACGCCATTACATCAGTTTTTCTTGCTCCAGATGTCAGGAGCCCTCTAAATAGGAAGCAATTACATGGTGTGGAACACCCCCAACAAAAAAGCAAATACCAATGATATAAGGTATGCCAAACACAAAGGATAGGTAAAAATAAAGAGAAGTCAGGGGGGCTGGAGGGAGGGTAACCAGGACTGCAGCAGTGAATACACTTGAACATCTACATTTGTGATAAGTGTACCCAACTGTACTATGTTTTTCGTGTTTCACTGTTGCAGTCATCACATTTGGGTCGATTCCCAAAGCTAAGGATGGGTGGAGGCAGCAAAGAAGCATCAAGGCTGTCAAGCAGGCCCTGTAAGATTGCTGTAATAAATCCAGCTCTGGATTTAGAAAAGATAGGCAAGTGGTAATGCTTGGTGAAGGTGTGTACAGATCTTCAGGATGCAGCTTCCAGGATGTCCTTGGCAGGGGACTCCCCTGAGAAATGCTGTAGAGGCTGACGTAGCCCTAGTGAAATGTTTTCTGATGCCCTGTGGGGCAGGTTTCCCATGATGTTTGCAGCAGAAATGGATGCAGTGTGCTATCCATGTAGAAATGGTTTGCCCTCTGTCCCTGTAGCCAAACTGACTAGCAGCTGGTTAGATTTTCTGAAAGGTTTAGTCCTGTCCAGATAGAACCTAAGCTGCCTGTGCATGTCCAGGGAGTGCAGGATCCTTTCTCCTGTATTCTGAGGACTAGGGGAAAAAGGTTGGCAAATGAATGGATAGGTTTAAAGCCACATTAGATACCACCTTTGGCATACATGTTGGGTTAGTCCTGAGGGAACCCTGTCTGTATGGAAGATAATGAAGGGTTCCTGGCCATAAGGGCCTGCAATTCAGACACTCTTCTTGCTGAAGTGATGGCTAGGAGTAAAGATGTTTTCCAGGAGAGGAATTTTAACTCTGCTGAAGCAGCAGGTTCAAAGGGTAGAAATGCGAGTCATTTCCAATACAAAGTTAAGGTCCCAGGCTGGAGTGGGAGCTCTCCTGGGGAGTCTTAAATTTCTGGCTCCTCTCAAGAACTGTTTGACCACAGGATGACAGAAATGGGGTGGCTCAGTATTATAATGAGCTGAGATGGCAGAGGCATGAATCTTAATTGAAAAGAAGGATAGGCCTTTGTGGAACACTTCTGTTAAATAATCTAGTATATGAGGTAAGCTGGGCACATTTGCGTCTATTCCTTGAGACTGGCTCCAAGAACAGTATCTTTTCCACTTTTCTGAATAGGATTTTCTAGTAATAGGCCTTTTTACCTCCAGGAAGACATCCAGCACTTGTTTACTGCGGGTTCAGAGGATGAAACAGGCTGCTAGGTTCAGGGTTTGTAACCGAGGATGCAAAATCTGGCCCTCCTGCTGGGACAGCAGGGAGGGGGTGTGAGGCAGGTACCAAGGTGGCAGTACTGTCAGACTGCACAGAGGTGGGTACCAGTGCTGGTGTGGCCAGTCTGGTGCAATCAGGATTGTCCTTGGCTTGTCCTGTTTGATCTTTAGTAGAACCTTCGAGAGGAGGGGCAGAGAGGGAAAGGCATAGATTGAGAGGTTTTCCCATGTAAAGGACAGAGCATCCACTTTCCATGCTTGGCTGTGGGGAGTTCTGGTGCAATATTTACTCAATTGAAAGTTCTGAGGGGAAGCGAAGAGGGCCACCTCTGGTGCCCCCCACCTGTGGATCAGCAGCTTGAATGATTTGGGTTCCAGTTTCCACTCGTGCGAGTCCATTAGATTTCTGCTTACATCGTCTGCCAGTTTATTTAGTTTGCCTGGCAGGAACTGAGCTTGTAGGTGCACTTGGTTGCTCAAGGCTGTGTCCCCCAGAGCCATGGCTAACCTGCAGAGTGGGTAGGAATGGGTTCCCCCCTGCTTGTTTATGTACCACACAACTGTGGTGTTGTCAGTCTTTATCAATAGTTGGTCTGGGAGAATAAGGTGTTTGAAGGCTGTCAGAGCATTCTGTACAACAGCTAACATTTCTTTTTGACTGACATGCAGGTGCATTTGCTTTGGGCTCCATTTGCCTTGAACACCTTGTCCTGCCATATGAGCCCCCCATGCATAGTCTGATGTGTCTGTTAGAATTTGGGCAGCAAGGGGTAGAGTGAAAGGGAGTCCTTTGTTGTGGTAGCAGGGCTCTGCCCACCAAAGAAACTCTGCCCTTAGGCAAGGAATGACAGGAATCATTGTTTCCAGGTCCTGAGAAAGGTGACGGAGACTTTTTAAGTACCACTGAAGTTTCCTCATATGCAGTCTTGCCTATGGAATTAGTAGGATGCAAGAGGCCATGAACCCTAGGGTTTGCAGTATTTTTCTTGCAGATAGCTGGGTTTTGGTGGCCAGTAGATTGAAGTAGTTTGTAAACACATTTGTTTTTTCTGGAATGAGGGATGCCATCTGGGAAGTTGTGTTCAACCTTGCTCCCAGGAATACAATGAGGGATGCCATCTGGGAAGTTGTGTTCAACCTTGCTCCCAGGAATACAATCTGTTGGGGCTGGGTACCTGATGTGATTTCTTTTCGTAGATGGTGTAACCCCAGTGAAGTCAGAAGTCTTTTTACAAATGTCAAGTGCTGGAGTAGCAATTCGCCTGACTCAGGCAATCGTACAGGTATGTGTAAATTCAGTAAGCCCATAACATGTTGTTGATATTTAAGCATATGAAACTGGCAATTTAAAGCCCTGATTGCCAAGGTTGCAGACGTATAAACCTTCTTACCCCATCTATCCAGCGCCCTGGAATCTCTATCAGAAGGGGTAGGATTTTTGGCAGTAGAAGCCTTAACACTCTTGGGACCCTGAGAAATAGTCTCAGGATCAGAAGCTGGATTTTTTGAAAAGAAATTTGTGGGAGTCAGGAACCCTGTAATATCTGTCTGGCTTACCAGGAGCCGGAGGCAGGGAATCAGGAGCCATGCTTGATTCCGAGAACACATCATCAACAATGTCTAATACAGGAGGTATAGCCAAAGGCCTATGCTGAGGAAGAAGGCAATCCCTAAGCCTCTTTTTTGATTCACAGAAGTCCTGACTCTCCTGTGAAAATGTTCCCTTAAAGTAAAAGAGTAATCCTCAGGAGGAGATGAAGATGGGATGGATTCCTCTGCATCAGAATCCTCATAGGGTGGAATAGAAAATTCCTGATCTGAAGAGGAATCAGAAATGGAAACCTGATCTGAAGATTCATAATCAGTGCCTTGCCTAGGCCTCTTAGTGCGGGGGCGGGGGGGGGCCCTGATCAAGGTAATTAAATCCTCGGCCATTTTGATTATCTATTTTTTAGGCATAGGGGCCTGAGCATGTGAGCAAGTTTTTTAGACATAGAAGTTGTTTTTGACCTTGGTTTTGTTGCTGGCGTCGGTTTAATGTAAAAATGTTGAGCCCTGAAAACACCCTCAGAAGCTGATGCCTGCTGAGCGGCTCTGGGCCCATCCAAGGGGGAGACATCCGCGGGTTCAATACTTTGTGAATCTTGCGGCATACCGGACTCCGAATGGGTCTCGGTAGAGGCCTGTGACTCAAAAGTAGCAGGTATCAGGGGCTGCGAAAGCACCTCACTGAGTACTGGCGAACCGGCGATTGGCTTAGGAGAAGCTTCGTCGGTTTTGGATCTCGACGGTCTGTCTCTTTTTCCTTGCGTTTTTTGTGTAGTCGGATTACTAACAGATGACATTTCAGGGTAGTTAAATCTTGAACCAAAATATTTAGAAGCAAAAATATACCGAAGCTTAATAGTGCGTTGGCTAAATTTAGCACAAAACCGACAGCAAGGCACGTTGTGATCAGGGCCTAGCCAAGGAATACAGTACAAATGAAAATCCTTATGAGGTATTTGCTTCCTATAAGTAATGCAATTATTAACTTTTACTGACATTGGTAAGGAGCAAGAAAAAGTTTCCCCAACGGGGTACTTCGCTTTAGTTTGAAGACTTCGGTTCTGAAACTCGAAAACGAAAATTTCAGGAGTCGGACGACCAGCACTTGCAAACTGCTTCTGCTTCGGGCACCGCGCGGCAAGAAAGACTGATGAAAATGGCGTCGGCTGCATGTTTTAAACCCCTGACGACCTGACGTCATGGAAGAGGAGACAGCAACCAACGCAGGACCCAAGACTTTGTTATTCAGGCCGACTTGAGGGCAACCTGCCAGCAGATTACCCTAATGTAATGACTGCAACAGTGAAACATGCAGAACATCTCCAGGTAGCAGCCTCCAGGATGTCCCTGGTAAGGACTCCCCTGAGAAATGCTGTAGAGGTAGATGTTGCCCTCTTGGAATGTGTTCTGACCCCCTGAGGAGTTGGTTTCCCATGGTGCTTGTAGCAGACATGGATGCAGTGTGCTATCCATTTGGAAATAGTTTGTTTTGAAATGGCCTTGCCCTCTGCCCCTGTTGCAAAGCTGACTAGTAGCTGGTCAGACTTTCTAAAGGGCTTAGTCCTATCAAGGTAGAATCTGAGCTGTCTGTGCATGTGCAAGGAGTGCAGGATCCTTTCCCCTTTATTTTGAGGATTAGGGAAGAAGGTTGGCAAATGGATGGATTGATTGAGAGCCACAATGGACACCACTTTAGGCAGAAGGGTTAGTCCTGAGGGAGACCCTGTCAGCATGGAAAATAATGAAGGGTTCCACAGCCATCAGTGCTTGTAGCTCAGATCCTCTTCAAGCTGAAGCGATGGCTAGAAGCAAGGCTGTTTTCCAAGAGAGGCATTTTAACTCTGCTGATGCAGCAGGTTCAAAGGGGGGAAAGCGTGAGCTTTTCCAGTGCAAAGTTAAGGTCCTAAGCAGGGGTGGGTGCTCTCCTTGGTGGCCTTAAGTTGTTTGCCCCTCTCAGGAACTGTTTGACAAGAGGGTGTGAGAAGAGAGGTGGCTCAGTGTTGTAATGAGCAGAAATGGCTGAGGTATGTATTTTAATGGAGGAGAGAGACAGGCCTCTGTTGAGTAGATCTGCTAAGTAATCCAGGATAAGAGGCACAGAGGGCAGTGTTGTGCCTCTCATTTTGTTTGAATCCATGAGCAGAATCTTTTCCACTTATCAGCATAGGATTTTCTTGTACTGGGTCTTCTGGCTTCAAGAATGACATCCAGCACCTGTTTGCTTAAGGTTGCTGGGGGAGAATTCAGGGAATAAGCCAGGCTGCAAGATTTAGGGTTTGCAGTTGTAGATGCAGAATATGTCCCTCCTGCTGAGCTAGGAGGATTGGATTCTGATGTAGGTGCCAGGGTGGCACCGATGTCAGGCTGTGCAGGAGTGGGTACCAGTGCTGGCGTGGCCAGTCCGGGCAATCAGAATTGTCCTTGGTCTGTCCCATTTTATCTTGAGTAATACTCTTGAAAGGCGGGTCTGAGGGGGAAAAGGCATAGATTGAGAGATTTACCCACTGAAAAAGTAGGGCAACCACTTTCCAGGCCCTGCTGTGAGGGACTCCTGCTACAGAATTTGCTGAGCTGGTGGTTGTAGGGGGAGGCAGAGATCCACCTCTGGGGTCACCCATTTCTGGACACAAGGTTGAAGGTGCTGTGCTCCAATTGCCACTCGTGTAGGTCAAGGAGATTACTGCTTAAGTCGTCTGCAAGTAAATTTTGTTTGCCTGGCAGGAACTGAGCTTGCAGATGGACTTGAATGTCCAAGGCCGTGTTCCACAAGGCCATGGCTAGCCTGCAGTGTTGGTAGGAATGGGTCCCCCCGCTTGTTGATGTACCACATAACTGTGGTGTTGTCTGTATTTATTACTAGTTGTCCTAGAAAGATTAGGGATCTGAAAGTTGTCAGGGCATTCTGTACAGCTTGCATCTCTTTTTGGTTAATGTGCAGATGAATTTTGACTTGGGCTCCAGTGGCTCTGAATACATATTCCGTCCATGTGTGCCCCCCAGGCATAGTCTGATGCATCTGTAGTTAGGGTCTGGGCAGCTTAGGGTTGAGTAAATGGTAGTCCCTTGTTGTGGTTGCATGCTTCAGCCCACCAGAGGAACTCTGTCCTTAGACAGGGTATGATAGGAATGAAACGTCCTGAGAATGCTGGCACCAAAGACTTTTTAAGTACCATTGGAGTTTCCTCATATGCAGTCTTGCATATGGTATCAGCAGTATACATGAGGCCATGAACCCTAGGGTTTGCAGTATTTTTCTTGCAGATAGCTGGGTTCTGGTGGCCATTTGTTTGAAGTAGTCTGTCAGATAGACTTGTTTTTCTGAGGTGAGGAATGCCAGCTTGCTCCCAGGAATACAATCTTTTGACTGGGTACCAGTTTTGATTTCTTGTCGTTGATGGTGTACCCCAAGGAAATGAGAAGGTTTTTCACAAATGTCAGGTGCTGCAGCAGCAATTCCTGACTGCCTGAATCAGGCAGTCGTCCAAGTACGGGTAAATTTGGACATTTCTCTGCCTGCAGTATGCAATGGCTGGAGCCAGACATTTTGTTAATATTCGGGGCGCAGTAGATAAGTCAAAAGGAAGTGCAAAGAACTGATAATGCATAGACCCTGCCCTGAAACATAGATACTTCCTGCAGGATTCCCTTATGGAGATATGCAGATAGGCTTCTTTTAAGTCTAGGGTGACTAATCAGGCATCCTTGGCTAGCATAGGAAGAAGCTGTTGCAGGGTAAGCATTTTGAATTTTGGTACCACCAGGAAGGTGTTGAAAATGGAAAGATCCAGGATTGGGTGCCAAGAGCCCTCTTTCCTGGGTACCAGGAAGAGTCTGGAGTAGAATTCTTGACCCCTCTCTGTTCTACTGGAACCGGCTGAATAGCTCTGATATTGGTTTTGAGCCTCTGCCCACTGGTTTGGAGGAAGGTCTGGAAACCCGCTTGGGGTTGGCAGTGAATGGAAATAAAATTTGTACCCCTGGATACAATGTCGAGGACCCACCGGTACTGAGTGATGGACATCCAGTTTTTTGCATGAAGGGCAAGTTTTTCTCCTAAGGGCACAAGCAATTGGGCAGGGCTGGGGAGCGGAGTAAAGAAGTCATTGCGAGCTTTTTCCGTAAGGAGGTGTCTTACCACTCCCTGCTTTAGGAGTGGGGGCAGTCCATTGCTTAGATCTCTGCATACCTGGAGACTGAAGTCTGGGTGGTCTGTTTCCCCTGGGTCTGGTTTGAGAAGGCCTGGAGGGGACTGGAAAGGACCAATGTTTGGAAGGGCAATGCCTACTGAATCTGGGGGAATGCACTTGTAAGAATTCTTTAACAGTCTGCATAGAATTAGCTTTTTCTTCCATCTTTTTAAGAACCTCTTCTGCTTTGGTGCCAAACAGTCATTATTCAAAGTAGCGTCTAGTAACTTTGATTTGACATGGTCTGGCAAGGTCTGCTCCTTCAGCCAAGCATGTCTTCTCAGTACAGAGCCAGTGACAGCTGCCTGGCAAGATGCTTCTAGGGCGCCAAAGCTACACTGCAAAGTATGCTTGCTGACTTAGCTTGCAGAGTGCATAAACTCCTGCAATTCTTTATTTTCTGCACAGTCTGAAAAAGTTGTCACTTTTTGTTTAATAAGTTCCATAACATGTTGCTGGTACTTCAGCATGTGAAACTGACAATTCAATGCCCTAATAGCAAGAGTTGTAGAGGTATAAAACGTCTTACCCCATCTGTCCAAAGCTCTGGAATCCCTGTCCAAAGGGGTGGGATTCTTGGCTGTAGTAGCCTTGATACCTTTAGGCCCCTGGGAAATGATCTCTGGGTCAGCAGCAGGACTCTTGAAAAGAAATATGTGAGTGTCAGGTACTCTGTAGTACCTGTCTGGTTTCCTAGGGGCAGGAGGTAAAGTGTCAGGAGTAAGACTGGATTCCATAAAAACATCATCCACAACATCCAGGACACGGGGTATTGCTAAGGGCCTGTGTTGAGGCAGCTCTAGAAAGTCTCTTTTTGGACTGAGGATAGTCTTGGCATTTCCAGTGGAAATGCTCTCGTAAGGTATGCAAGGTTTTACCAAAAAAAAAATCCTCTGGAGGGGAGGCAGTGGGAATGGACTCCTCTGCATCTGACTCCTCATAAGCGGATAAGGGCACATCTTCATAATCAGAAATTTCAGAGTCATCGGACTCCTGGTCTGTAGAAGCTGAAAGGGACTGGACTCTGTCTATTAGTAGGGGAAGGCTGACTTCCCCTAATCAGCGTAATAAGGTCTTCAGCCATTCTAAGCATTTGTTTTTTGTGGCATGGGAGCAGGTACATGTGCTTTGGTCGTAGGTTTTCTAGGCGTAGTGCGTACTCTGGGTCTAAGAAACTCCATAGTTTTGGTTAAAGTCGTCTGTTTGAGTCAAACATCGGTTGAGTGAATAACTTTCTCAGAAGCCAGTGCCTGCTTGGCGGCTGCGAACCCATCCAAGGTGGAGACATCTGCAGGTTCCATAGTCGATTAAGAGTCTTGCAGCATACCGGACTCCGAATGGGTCTCAGTAGAGGCCTGAGAATCCATTGAAGCAGGCATCAGGGGCTGCAAAAGCGCCTCACTGAGTACCGGCGGACTGGCGACTAGCTTAACGGAAGCGTCGTCAGCAGTTTTGGACCTATGCTTTCTGTCTCTGTCTTTATCTTCACGTTTTTTCGGAATATCGGTAGTTGGATGGCTTACCGAAGCCATTTCAGAATACGGAGATCGACAGCGAAAGAATTTAATGACAGAGAGAGCCCGACGACAAATGGTTCGGGTGTTAAATAAGGCACAAAACTGACAGAGAGGGACGTTGTGGTCTGGGCCTAAACAGGTGACGCAGTATGAATGAAAATCTCTGTGAGGTATTTGCTTTCCACAGGCAAGACAATTGTTAACCTTTTCTGACATCGGTTAGAGCAAGAAAAACGGATCCCCAACAGGGTACTTCACTTTAGAAGACTTCAGGATTATTAAATTCGTAAATGAAAATTCAGGTAGCGGCCGAATGGCACTTACAAACTGCTTCGGGCTCCTTGGCAAGGAGGACTGATGTAATGGTGTCGGCTGCCTGTTTTTATACCCCTGACAACCTGACATCAGTCCTGGAGTGACAGCATCCAACGCAGAAATACTAAGTCTCTGGTATTCGGGCCAACTGAGGGCTACCTGCAGGCAGATATAACCCAAGTGTGACAACTGCAACAGTGAAACATGAAGAACATCTACAGACTTGGGGATTGTACTGAAACAATGAAACCTTACAGTATGTATAGCAAAGATCTCTTCTGGAGGTTTGATGGAATCCTGATGAAAGAGCAATCAACTGCTTTCAAGGAAGCCCTAAAACAAAAACAACTGTTTTGAAAAAGATTACACACTGTACAAAGTCTGGGCATCTCACATATTTATTTCCTTTCCTTAACCCATGAAACACTCTAGTTTCTTTTCTGATGACTCCCCTTTCTAGCTGTTTTTCACATTTTTTAAACTAAAAATCCCTGTAACTGATCAGAATGCTCTTTTATATGGGCTTATTAAAAATCATCACTCACAACTCAAGCCTGTCTTACACTAAAATCTTTACAAATGCAATGCAAAAATGTTTAGTGGCAATCTGCCAGCCACAGGCACACCTGTCTGGGATTCTCATAAGGGCACACAAAAGGGGAGGAGAAGCCCAAGATGCAGGAAAAACTGCATAACTTGCCCATGGTCTAAGTAACTACATGTTGAGGAGAATAAACACATTTAGATGAGCAACAGATACAGTCAGTAAACAGATGTTGAAAATTTCTGCAACTGTTAGCCAGTGTGGAAGAAAAGGAGCAAGCAGACAGAAAAACTTAAGTGTGGAGGACTGTCATGACAGGAGTTGTGTGTGCCACTGGTACTAACTAGGAGCAGACCTCTGCTAAATAAAGGAGAGTATGCAGCAAAATCTAGCTGGAGATATTACGACAGTACCATTAAAAGGGTATGTGCTGCAATAGCCTTCCTCAAACAAAAAATTCTGTGGGTTTTGAAGCCTGTGCACTTCGATGTATGCATATCACCTGACATCACACCATCCAAACGAACGTTCAAGTCAATGTTCGGTGTAAAACAAAAATCAGACATAATATAGTGGTCTACAGCACAGGAATGTTACAGAATATTGTCATGACAAACTTGACCTAATGTTGCTGTAAAAGGCAATTTCTGACTTGTGCTGTGACCACCACAGCCAACTATTCGGTGATTAAGATTAAAAGAAAATACACACACGCACACAGATCCTTGAAGATGAATGAGAATAATTTTCTCTAAATCTCTATTTAACATGAATACCTATAATGCATCACTACTTTACAAAAAGGAGGTCGGTACTGAAGATTTTATATAGAAGCTAAAGTATAAATTATAACAATCATCATTTTTCTTGAACAACATGCCATTTTCTGCCATAATTCTTCTTCCACACTATGCACTTCTCAGTTTCAAGCTGAACACACTACTATGACAGGGAAACCTGATGATAAAGTTAAAAAGAAACGAATAAAATAACAGTTAAAATATTCTAGCCATTTCACATACTGAAATAAATTCTAAAAGTCCCGTGACGACAATTCAAAACATGTAGTCTCTTCACTATGATGTGCTCAAACATGGTCAATACGACTCAAAGTGCTATGCAAGTTTTTTCAGTTTAGTTTTTTTTCTTTACTGCATCCTAAGAAACATGCTAAATTTGTATCACACATTAGCTTTATTTTGTAATTAATGTTCATTTCAGAGCTTACACAGGCACAGACTGCCTGTGACTATCACATAAGGATGTGCACTAGACATTATGACAAGTCTATGACCATTTCTACGAGATCTGATGCTGTGAAAAAAAGTTCACTGAAGTCCATTTTCAGCAAACTTAATGTAACTTTTTGCAAGGAGTCCAGCCCTCTGTACCCCCCCCCCCCCATTATGGGAAACCACAAACCCCATCTTATACATACTATCCCCCGTGGCTGAGTATCATTGGAGAAATGGGCAAACTCATGTTCAATGAAAGCCACGTTCATTTGGGACTCGCAGAAAGAATTAGTGAAGAGCTGTCAAGTTCCACTGCAGCATACTTGTGACTACCCAAGCTGAACCTATATTCTGAATATACCCAAGTAACAACTCTCATATAAATGGGCTACAAACTAAAGGCAGAACAGCCTTTTTGCCCTAAGAGGCAGCCCAAGCATCACTGCTGGATGAAAACATCACATACACAGATGATGCTTAGACATTTTACCACTCACTGTGGATGGTAGGTTTATAGAACAGAGTGTGTTCACCACCTTAACATCCTATTTCTCAAGATATCACGTCAAAACAGTATAGTGACATAAAAGGAGAGGAAGGGATCTGCCATAAAGTTGCACCCACAGAGCTTCTCTTTAGCTTAGTATCAGATATAGTTGGGTAATATTACATATTAAAGTTTAGCAAACAGGAAAGATTTAATTACAAGTTTCCTTCACCTGGAACGAGCAGAAGCAGAAGTGACCTGCTTTTCCTCAGAAGCACAAATTTTACCCCCATACTTTTGGCTTGGCAGTTGAATCAGCTCTCTCTTCACTACACACAAATTAGAACCCAACTTTCCACAGACAAACACCTCATAAGCTTTGGTTTGTTGCTTATACTGGGTTAGAAACACTGTAGTTTCTCTTAAACTTACCAGAAATTATCTACAGCTCAGAGACTGCATAAAAGTACAATAAACGTACAACTCTGCAGTCAGCTTAACAAAATGGTATTTGCATTGCTATAACTGGTGTGACTACAATGATATAGATACAATATATTTGGGTTTAACAACTGTAAAATGTACAGTCTTCAATACTGGAACTGTAATGATTCTTTCTGTAAATTCCACTGCTGTCAATGCACCAATTCATAATTCTGATGCATGACAGTTACTTTTCAAAGCTTTTTGCTCAAAATGTCAGTCTTTTTTCAATCCCAAACATACATTTCTATACACTATTCCACTTTACAGCTCTAAAATTAAACCTCTTCCACTGCAAATCTGAGCTAACTATTGTTTAAAGGCTAAAAAAAAAAAGTATCACTGGCCAAAATTAATTAACAATGTCCTACAAAACAGGCTGTGAACAGCAGTCATTAACATTTTAACAGCATATGTGCACAGCACTGCTCTTGTTTCCTTGTAGCAGTGTACAGACTTCTAACATCAAAGCTGCAAAAACCTAGGTCAGATTTTGAAAGGGTTCTATGGGGTGTGTTTTCCAAACAGAAAAAAAAAAATACTTCTTGAGGTCCTTGGTTTACACCAAAGTTTATTTAGTAGTTTTCCAGGGAGGCCTCACAACATGGGGACAGTGCAACTTCAACAATCTTCAATACTCTCTTTTTATGAAAAGAGATGAGAAAGAAAATATATACCACTTTTTTGGCAACCAACCTGCTTGCTTGGTTACCTGCCCACGAAAATTGGTTATCAGTACGGTCTGGTTTCATTCTCCACACATTTGGATATAGCTGTCTTAGAATACACTGGACTGATAACAGCGTGAATTTTAAGGGCGCAGCATACACTATGCAGTATGATACACTCAAAAGTCAGCATACATCTGTTTATTGTTTTTACATATGAAGTCATCTGCTGCCTCCTGTGTGTTTCCATGTTTCCAGGGGAGAATCTGGAGCTGAAACAGCAGCAGTTAATTTCTTCAGATGTCTCAGTGGCTTTATTCCATTTTTTCTGGAGGACACTTACTACTGAAGCACAAGTCCAACCTATGAAGTGAAATGACAAGAATGTGAGATGGTGTACAGTAAGTTATGTACTTACCATAATGAAACATCTAGCTGGTCATGGTTCAACCTCTTCTACTGTTAGGACACATGGACTCACAGTCACCTAGCTGCAAATACCAAATATTCCAGACTTCAACTCCTCCTACTTTTCCATAATTCTTAGCATGCCTCTACATTTCCACATTTGAGTTAGTGCCTGCTTGGAGTATGTGCAACATATGCACTTGCAAACCCATCAATAATTACACATTAAAATCCATATACACCCCCCCCCCGGCAGTCTGTGGTGAGGTAGCTGATAATGTAGAGTGCAACGAGCCACAACTGCTTAGGCCTACCATTATCTTTGAATCTGGCATGGTCTAGTTCATTCTCCTCTACTGACAGCTAGGACAGTGTCCCTTGCAAAATGGGTGTTCAGGGTAAGTATGCCATGGACTACAGCTGCACTGAATGACATTCAACATATGAAGGTAACATCCAGCTCTTAATACTTCACAATGCTTCCCAAAGACACCCCAAGCAGCTGCTGCGCAAATACCAATATTCATATTAAAAAGTGTCACAGAAGTAGATACAACTCACAAAGTGAGCTCTCAGCTTACCACCTGAAGACTTGACCTTGTTATGGAAAGCAAAGATAATACAGTTTGAAATTTGCCTGGACTATGTAACTTTAGTAACAAACTTAATTGCTGCTTAAGAAACAAATAACTGCTGATCTTCATTGATGATCTTTTTCAATAAAGACCAAATTACCTATGAAAGTCATGAAATGTAGAAGGCATTCTCCTTAAATAGGCTGTTTCAGGATAAAACAGTGGGGGGTGGGACTAATTAAATGCTTGAGGCAGTAGTCACCTTAGGTAAAAATGAAGTACTAGTGTGTAGCACTAACCTATTCTTATTCTCGTGAAAGACGATGTACATCAGGTGGACACACCTTGCTTGGAACTCAGATATGCATCTAGTAGAAGCAACAGCTACAAGAAATATACTGTTACAAGACAAGAACTTTAATTCAGCCACTGGTTCAGGTTTGAAAGAGGGTAGAGTTAATTACTCCAACACAAAGTTAAGATCCCACTGTGGAATGGGTTCTTGAACTGGATCTCTGAGGAGGAAGAATCCCCTCAGAAAGGTCTTGCACAATTTTAGGGAATCTGTGAGAGTTCTGGTGCCCGAAATGGTAATCCAAAATCATTGCCAGGTGAAATATAATGGATAAGCTTGATTCTGCTTCAGAAAAGCTGGATATGCAATCAAGAACCACAGGGACGGGAGCAGTAAAAGGATCCATGTCTTCTTCCACCGTCCACATCAGAAAATGCTCTGATTTCATCTTGTACAGTATTAAGCCACGGTGGTGCAGCAGTAGCGTTGTTGCCTAACAGCAAAAGGCTCTCCTGTTCGATTCCCGGCTGGAGCGCCTTCGGTGTGGAGTCTGCATGTCCTCCCCATGGTCGGGTGGCGTTCGAAAGACATGCGTGAATGGGCATGCCTTCGTTGAAGGTTGGGCTGGCACCTTGGCACTGTAAAAATCTACTGCCAATCATTAGCGGACCAGAGTTCCGCTGTGGCGACCCCTAACTGGGAAAAGCCGAAAAAAGAACAAGAACACTGTACTGCTATTGGGTTTCTGGGAAGAAATATGGATCACCCTTGTCAGGGCAACTTGGGCCTGTAACCATCACTACAATTCAAGTTGAAAGCAAGTCAAATGGACTTAAGGTCCAGGTGAAGCCTGCTGGACAGATGAGACAGTATTCTTAGGGGTTGTCTCAACCTAAGCAACTTTTCCAACAGACACAAGGCTACAACAGTGGAAATCACACTGGTTAAGACTCACAAAGGGTAACGAAACTGGCTTTCTTCACCAGTGCTTTCTGTAGGAACACTGAGATCAGGGAAAAAGCACACAGGATACAAAGGCCACTCTTGCTAAAGAATACCTCTGTCTCACTGACCCAGAAGAGGATCAAGGAAAAGAAGTTGCTACATTTGGCACTGGTTAGAATGGCAAAAAGACTACAGTAAAACTTTCCCCCATTGGTGGAGCCAAGGGACCACTCATGTGACACCAAAAAACACCTGCTAGCAATTTAGTTCTCCAGGTATGTCAGGAACTATGATAAAGGTGTTGGAAGACACTGTTCACTCACAAAGCCTCACAGCCTCCAGATAGAAAGAACAGGAATAGGTACTACCGTTTGCTGACATACCAGTTGAGTGTTACACTGCCAACAAATATGACTATCACTTCATGAGGAAGGGAAGCCTGGGATGTTTGCAATGTGACAACTGCCCTCACTCTGAGGATGCAAATGTTTAGAATGGTATTAAGACTGTAACTATACACCTTGGACAATCTGAACTTGAAAATGCGCCCTCCCCCCAAATGTAGGTACCCATGAACGTCACTAGGGGATCGACTGAAAAGAAAGACAGCCCAGGCGAAAGGTTTGAGTCCAGACGTCCACAGGTATAAATGTGTCCACCAACACTTTGGAAACTCTAACTAGAGTGGACAGAGTCTGAGGACTGGCTCCATTTGGTCCTCAAGGTCAACTGGAAAACCCATGTATGGAAACTTGAAGAGTCATAAACTGTATAGCCATCATGAGCCTCAAAGCTCCAAGACACAGACACTGAAAGCAGTGAAATCCAAAGAATATTCAGGATGGCTTGAACTACTGGAGGAATTCTCTTGAGAAAAGTCAAATTAAGTACAAGATACAGCCTATGGGCTGCAGGCATTAAGATGGCTCCATCTATGACTTCATAAAGTTTACCATTATTCCCGGGGATAAGAAACGAAGAAACAAGGAGTCTCTGTTAGTAACTACTTTCTCAATAGTTGGGGCAGCAAGGAGCAAAATGTCTAAACAGGGACAAATATTCACCTCTTGCAGTCTCTGATACACTGCCACTACTGCTATGCATTTTTGTAAATATCCTGGGACCTGTGCAGAGTTCAAATGATGGGGTCTGAACTGATAAAGACTAGCTCCCACCTGAAAAATGAGACCTCGGAGGTCCAATTAGCAAATGCAATCACTCTTGGACAGACAAGGGAGAATTTACCTCACTGTAATCATCAGGACGTCTGTTTGAGAATAAAGTGATTTACATTGCTTAGATCTAAAATAGACTTGGGGTTCTTGGTCTTCTTTGGCACCAAAAATAAACTGGAATAAAAGCTGAACTCTGGTCTAGCGTAGTCTTCTTTGGCACCAAAAATAAACTGAAATAAAAGCTGAACTCTGGTCTAGCGTAACTTCCTGGATGAGTCTCTCTGGCAGAAGGTTTGCAACCTCTACTTGTGCCATCCCACCAAAATAAGATGACAGATCAGGAAGAGGACAGAAGATTGGCAGGGGTGGGGCAACATAAGGAATTCTGTAGCTTCTGGTTGCATGTAATGGTTGGCCACTATCAACTGCTGCGATAAGGGTTTCCCCACCCCTACCCCCAGTTGCCTTCACAGTGGAGCAGTTATAAGCAATCCCTTATGGAGACTGCTGCTGCCCAGACTGGGGGCTATGAAACACTTGGTTGTTCCTGGCATCTCTGCCACTGGCTTGGTTTCGGTCTTGGAAGCAGCCATGGTTGTGCTAGTTCTTTCCAGATTTTATTTTATTTTTTTTACTTTCTGTATGTTAACCAGAGTACAGTACCAATCTAAAAGCTTTTTTGCTCATACTCAGCCCGGGAGCTTGTGTAATTATTTGCAAAGGAACCATTTCTGTCATAGATTCTTCCGGACCCAGGAAACAGGACACCAATGAGCAGGAAATCAAGAAAAACCCTTCTCTCTGCCTGCAGTGCCAAGTGTCTGAGCTGCCAGTCATGGTTCACTATTGAAATGTCATCACTTGTAATGCTGAGTGCCAAAAGAACAATAAAAAGACTGCATATCCAGAAGAAGAGTTTATCTCAAACATTGAACCCCCCTTCCAGAGTTTATATATACCAAGCTCAGAGATCACCATACCTTAAGAGAAAAAGGAATACTCAAGGGGAAATAGTCATCTATGACTTGGCATATGACCTAACACGAACTGGCATTTCAAATTGTTAATGCCCATCGCAGTCAGGTCACCTGGGCCATAGTAAAGGCTTTATCCCTGTATGGAAATGGCATTGGCTCTCATATCGTTTTCCTAAAAAGAAGGTACTCTACTCAAAACGTTGACATTTTGATAGATATGCTAATAAATTCCTATGTTCTCTATTCCCTGACTTTTGAAGAATGTACACAAGATGGTACAGTCTTAATTTATATGTACACAGTTTAATGTGGATTATGAATCAGTTTACTGATATCTATGAAATGCTTCTACCCTGGCTCTACGGCACATAAGAATAGCACTCTATGAGCCAGATTAACTAGCTGGAATTCCAACTATGACCCAGATAATCCAGATGCTGAAAGAGGTAGCTGGAGAAGAAGCAGGAGTGAGTGCCCAACACTGGCCGACTCCTTTCAGTGGATTTGGTTGACATGTTCAGCCAGTAGAGGGACACTTATGGGTCAAACCTTGTTCCATGAAAGGAGATAGGATGTAGTTGGCAACAGCTTGCAAAGAAGAGCATCTTTCTTTATCTAGGTTTAGTGGGTATGCAGCAGTTCAAAGAAGTATAGCACTACAGCCAGCAATTAGATGACTTTGGAGCAAGGGTGAGGCCCACAGAATTTAATTTTGTACTCATGAGCTGTCATTGCTGCCCAACCCACCTGGCAGTTAAAAATTTGACATGTAACCTCCCCAGCACCTAATATGTTTGCATCACTCTCGTCTCTTAAAACCATTAAATATATATTTTTTCAATATATTTAACTCTTACTGGAGGCATTAATTTAGACGGTTGCAGACATAGTATGGCCTAAGAAAGCTATGATTTCTCTAAGTAATATTCAGAAAACTGTACTCAGTAAAGTACAGAGAGTAAATGCCTAACTACACTCTTGCTTAGAAGCAGAAGAAAATTGCATGATTCCCTAAAGAACCATGATCTTTTTTTCACAAACCTTATTCTCTGTGTTCATGGATGCCAGTAAGTGGTGAAAACGAATAGGTTAATGAGGTGCTTGGACTCTTGTCACAAGTAGATTAGATGGTCTAGCAGTATACAAAAAAAAGTTAAGTACTTACTATAACGTTCCATGTGCGTTGTCCATCTCGACCTTTACTCTGACTGATGGGTCAGAGCTGATGTACTGGGTCTATCTTGGCCATTCCAAAAGCTCAAGATCTTCAGCAAAGCTCATGGGCATCCTTCCCTACCCATAATGCAGTTCCTTAACTTCCTCAGATCTTGTTTGCCCCATCAACTGATACAAATGAAAAATCTCCCTTAATATGTGTACATACATAAAAGGAAAAAAAAAAAAAACACACACACACAGTGGATATAAAAAGTTTACACACCCCTGTTAAAATGTCAGGGTTTTGTGTTATAAAAAAAATGAAACCACAATAAATAATTTCAAAACTTTTCCAACCTTTAATGTGACCTATAACTTGTACAATTCAATTAAAAAACAAACAAATCTGTTAGGGGAAAAATATAAAAAATAAAAAACGTACACTAGGCTGGTTGCATAAGTCTGCACACCCTTAAACTAATACTTTGTGTGTGTACACCCTTAAACTAATACTTTGTTGAAGCACCTTTTGATTTAATTACAGCATTTAGTCTTCTTGGTAGGAGTCTATCAGCACGGCATATCCTGACTTGACAATATTTGCTCACTCTTCCTTGCAAAAGCGCTCCAAATCTGTCAGATTACAAGGGCATCTCTTGTGCACAGCCCTCTTCAGTTCAGCCCACAGATTTTTTTATTGGATTTAGGTCTGGGCTCTGGCTGGGCCACTCCAAAACTTTAATTTTCTTCTGGTGAAGCCTTTCTTTTGTTGATCTGGATGTATGCTTGGGGTCATTGTCATGTTGAAAGGTGAAAATCCTCTTCATCTTCAGCTTTCTAGCAGATGCCTGAAGGTTTTGGGACAAAGTGGCTGGTATTTGGAACTGTTCATAATTCCCTCAACCTTGACTAAAGCCCCAGTCCCAGCTGAAGAAAAGCAACCCCAAACATGATACTGCCACCACCATGATTCACCATTTTGGTGATGCGAAAAAGAAGTTATGTACTCACTATAACGTTCCATGCGAGTTGTTCATCTCGCCTTCATTCCTCAGCTCGGAGTCGGCCAACTACAAAGCTCGAGGTTTTCAGACAGCTCGAGGCCAAGTCCCTATCCCATGATGCACCTTGTGTTACATCTCAAATCTTGTTTGCTGCCTCTAACAATACCATATGCCATTCTATCACTTTTTTAGGTAAGGAAACCATAGTAAAGACAAAGCAACCATGATAAAACATGAATCTCGGTCCTCTAAAAAGCCTGGAGGGGGCTGGAGGGTGGGAAGTAAGAATGAAGGCGAGATGAACAGCTCACATGGAACGTTATGGGGAGTACATAACTTCTTTATGTGAAGTTGTTCTATCTCGCCGTTCATTCTTACAGATGGGTAGCATCCTAAGCACCACCTTTCTCGGGTGGCTCACGGGAGTATGTTTCTCAGGACATTGGAACCAAAGGAAGCCCTGTCCCTGGAGGCCCTATTGACTTTGTTATGAGTGATAAAAGTATGAGGCTTTGACCAAGTGGCTGCTGCACAAATACTATCTACTGGTAGCCTGGCAGTAAAGGCTGAAGATGTGGAAACAGCTCTGGTTGAATGAGCCTTTATTTTGTGCTGCATTGGTATATTGGCAGCTCTGGTTGAATGAGCCTTTATTTTGTGCTGCAGAGGTATATTGGCAGCTGAGTAAGTGAAGGTGATGCAATCAGATAACCATTTCGATAGTGTTTTTTTGCCACAGGTCTACCTTTTCTGGAGTCTGAAAAGGAAACAAAAAGGTGTTCAGATCGTCTAAATTCTCTGGTTCTATATAGGTAAAATCGAAGTCGTCTGCGAACATCAAGTTTAGGCAGCATATACTCCAATTTATTGGTGTGTCTGGGGGAAAAAAAAAGGTAAATCTATGGTTTGGTTAAGTTTAGCTTCAGTACAAACTTTGGGCAAGAATGAAGGATTTGTTTGTAGTGAAACTCTCAGAATGAAAAATCAAATACTGTGGTTTTATAGACAGCCCTGTAGCTCTGAAACTGTTCAGGCCGATGTGACGGCTACTAAAAAGACAGTCTTCCAAGACAAAAATTTCAAATCGCATGAAGAAGCTGGCTCAAATGGTGGAAGAATTAGGCGTGAAAGCATAAAATTTAGATTCCAAGGTGTATAAGGGGATTTGACGGGTGGTCTAAGGTGGAAAGTCCCCTTGAGAAAAGCTTTGGATAGCTTGTGTGACATTACATTAAAGCGTTCAGTACCAAGATGAAAATTAGAGATCGCAGTGAACTGCACACGAATGGTGGCTGCCGCCGCTCCCTTGTTGAAAAGCATAGTCAAAAATTCTAGTATGGAGGAAATAGGGGCTAGGTAAGGGTCAATGTTATTTTGAGAAGCCCATATGGAAAATCTCTTCCATTTGCTGAGGTATAATTTCCTAGTAGATGATTTATGAGAAGATATTAAAATGTGTTGTTTCAGTTGAGAGGTTATGGAACCTGGCTATGTTGGGAATTGGAGCAGCCAAGCTGTCAATATCAGGGACTGAAGGGAGGGATGAAGAACCTCCGACGAATGCAGCAGAAGGTCTGGAACTGGGTCTAGAATCCCAGGCTCTTCCAATAGATGAGGTCGAAGAAAGGGGAAACAAATCTGACGAGGCCAGTGAGGGGCTATAAGAATGATGGTCCTTCCCAGGGCTTTGGCTTTCTGTAACACTTTGGGTATCAGGGGTATTGGTGGGAAGGCATAAAGGAGACCTGGAGGCCAATCATGTACAAGTGTGTCCCTTGGGGCATCTCCCAGAGGGGGGATTAGAGCAAAATAGCTTCCGCATTTTGTGTTCATGGGGATGCAAAGAGATCGCAGCAAGGCTGGCCCCCTTCTGCAGAATATTTTTCCCCTATTCCATCTTTGAGGGACTACTCTTGAGGCAACAAGATTGCCCTGCTCAGTTTGTCTGCAATCATGTTGGATTCCCCCAAGATGTGCGTTGCTATCAGAAAGCGCTGAGTGGAGTACCCTACTACCATACTCTTAGGGCCTCTCAACAAAAGTGATAGGACCTGGTTCCTCCTTGTTTGTTTATATACCAGACCAGAGACATGATGTCCATCTGATTTGCAATTGTCCCCAGGGAGAGAGAGTCCTGAAAGTACTGGAATGCCAAGAGTACCGCTCTCATCTCCAGGACATTGATATGCAGATGTCTCTATTGTTTGGTCTATGTGCCTTGGGCTGTTCTTCCCTGAAAATGCCCCTCCAACTGATAAGAGAAGCGTTCGTAGTCACAGTGGCCAATGGTGAGGGTAGGATGAAAGGATGACCTATTGTTACTTGGAGAGAGAGGTGAACCACCATCGAAGATCCTTTTTGCAAGAGTTTGTTAGAATGATAAGATGGCGACATTGGGAGTTCTTGATAGGACCACTGCATGAACAGGAGCCATTACAGAATCCACATGTGCATATGACCAGAGGGAATTGCTATTGCAGCCGCCATCGTCACCAACAATTTTAGCAAATCTGAGGCTAACACCTTGTCTCTCGATATGAGGTTCAGAATTTGATGTTGAAGTACCGATATCCTTTCTGAAGGAAGTTTTAAACTAGTAGTGGTGGTGTCCAAATCTGCTCCGATAAACAAGATATGTTGAGATGGCGACAAGGCAGATATTTCTGAGTTTATGGTAATCCCCAGTTGATTGAAAAGAATAAGTGTGGTGTCCCTGGCTTGTATAAGCTGATGCCTGGGTGGTGTCAGTGAGGAGCCAATTGTCTTAAGTATGGAAACACCTGGAATCCCAAATGTCTCAGGTGAGCCGTGATCACTGCCATACATTTGGTGAATGCTCTGGGGACTGTAGTGAGACCAAAGGGCAGGGCTCGAAACTGATGGTGATTGGCTCCCAGCCGGAACCACAAATGATCCCTGGATGGTCTGGCCATTTTTATGTGGCAGTACGCATCCTGGAGATCTATCGAGCATATCTAATGGTTTTTCCCTAAAAAGGGAAGTATTGACTGTAGCGTGACCATCTGGAACTTATCCTTCTTGACAGATCTGTTTAGTCTGGTCAGGTCCAAAATAGGTCTCCAGTCCCCTGTTTTTTTTGGAACTAAAATGAATTTTGAGTAAGTTCAGGATCCTATCTGGTCTGCGGGGACCAGCTGGATGACTCTTTTTCCTTCCTGCTCACTCCGGGTAAGACTTTCCTTTACTTTGGGCCCGAAAAGAGATGAGACGTCAAAAGGGGTGTTCACAAAGGATGACTTAAAGGGCTCCGCAAAGGAAAGTACAGTTGTGTACACTTACCATAAATATAGATGTTCGAGTGTATTCACTGTTGCAGTCATTACATTTGGGTAATCTTCTGGCAGGTTGCCCTCAGTTGGCCTGAATTCCAAAGTCCTGGGTCCTGCGTCGGTTGCTGTCTTCTCTTCCATGACGTCATTTTCTTTAGTTTTTCTTGCCCCCAATGTCAGGTGCCCCCAAAAAGGTAGCAATATTATATATATATATATGTATGTATATATATATATATATATATATATATATATATATATATGTATGTATATAAATACATGTATCAATATAAACTTTACCTTCATCGACAAGCAAATACACCACATAGGTTGTAGAAGATAGTGAAGGAAAGATAAACTTCAGAATGACAGGGGGATGGCGGGAGGGTAACCTAGACTGCAACAGTGAATACACTCGAATATCTACATTTATGGTAAGTGTACACAACTGTACTATGTTCTTCGTGTTTCATTGTTGCAGTCATTACAATTGGGTAGAATCCCAAAGCTATGTTTGGGAGGCTGGAGCTTAACAGCATTAGGTGCGGCTATAAGGCCCTGCAGCACTGCAGTGGCAAAAGCCTGCCCTGGACTTAGAGTAGAGAGGCAAATGGTAATGCTTGGTAAAGATGTGAACAAAACTCCAAGTAGCAGCCTCTAGAATGTCTTTGGTTGATAGTCCTCTGAGAAAGGCTGTTGAAGTAGATGCAGCTCTGGTGGAATGAGACCTAATGTCCTTGGGCACAGGTTTACCATGGTGTAAGTAACAGAAACGGATGCAGTGGCTTATCCACTTTGAAATTGTCTGCTTTGAAATAGCCTTTCCTTCTGATCCTGCAACATATGACACTAGTAATTGCTCAGTTTTTCTTAGAGCTTTAGTCCTGCTCAAGTAGAATCTTAGCTGTCTGTGAATGTCCAAGGAATGCAGAATTCTCTACCCTTTGTCCTGCGGATTTGGATAAAAAGTTGGCAGATAAATTGTTTGGTTAAGAGCTACACTGGAAACCACCTTAGGCATAAAAGTAGGATTTGTCTTCAGAGACACCCTGTTCGGGTAAAATATGATAAAAAAAACTCTACAGCCATGAGGGCCTGCAGCTCTGAAACTCTTCTTGCTGAAGTAATTGCTAGTAGCAGAACTGTCTTCCATGATAAGAACTTTATATCGGCGGTAGCAGCTGGTTCAAATGGAGACAGGGTGAGTTTTTCCAACACATAATTGAGGTCCCATGCCGGTAATGGTGATCTTCTAGGGGGCCTTAAATTTTTGGCTCCTCTAAGATACTGTTTTAGTAAAGGATGAGAAAAGATTGGTGGCTCTGTTGTAATGAGCCGAAATGGCAGAGGCATGGATTTTGATTGATGAGAAAGAAAGGCCTTTGTCAAGCATCTCAGTAAAGTATTGTAATATCTGAGGAATATTTGGTTCTGCTGTATCAGTTCCTTGTGCTTGACTCCAAGCACAGAATCTCTTCCATTTGTCAGCATAAGATTTTCTAGTACTAGGCCTTCTGGCTTCCAAAATGACATCCATCACAGCTTTACTGAGAGGTGTTGTTTGTATGACTACCTGATTAGCCATGCTGCCAGGCTTAGAGTCTGTAGTTGATTGTGCTGGATCTGATTGTTTTGCCTGGACAGTAGTTGTGGTGTTTGAGGCAATGTCCAAGCTGGGTATTGAGACAAGTTCCTTAGGATTGGGTACCAGTATTGGCGGGGCCAGTCCGGGGCAATTAATATCATCTTTGGCTTCTCGTCTGACTTTTAGGAGGACCTTGGGTAGAAGAGGCAGAGGAGGAAAGGCGTAAACTGACAGGTTTTTCCAACTGAAGGATAGGGCGTCCACTTTCCATGCTTGTCCAACTGAAGGATAGGGCGTCCACTTTCCATGCTTGTCTGTGACAAGTCCTTGTGCAGAATCTTTTCCGTTGATAATTTTGAGGAGAGGCAAATAGATCTATGTCTGGGCTCCCCCATTTCTCTGTTATCATGCTGAAGACTTGTGGATTTAGTTTCTACTCGTGAGGATCCATAAGGTTTCTGCTTAAATCGTCCACCAGAGTGTTTTGTTTTCCTGGCAGGAATTGAGCTTGAAGATGTATTTGGTAGGTCAAAGCTGTGTCCCACAGTGCCATGGCTAATCTGCAAAGGGGGTATGAGTGTGTGCACCCTTGCTTGTTTATATACCACATGACTGTGGTGTTGTCCATCTTTATCAGTAGTTGTCCTGGATGAAGTAAGTCCTTGAAGGCTGTTAGGGCATTCTGAACCGCTAGCATCTCTCTCTGGTTGATATGTAGATGCATTTGTTTTGGTTCCCATATGCCCCGAATGCTTCTTCCTGCCATGTGGGCCCCCCCAGGCATAATCTGATGCGTCTGTTGTTAAGGCTTGGCTGGCAGGGGGTAGAGTCAAGGGCCATCCCATGTTTTGATGACAGGCCTTTGCCCACCATAGAAACTCCTGTTGCAGACAGGGAATGAGAGGAATCATAGTTTCCAGACTGTGTGAATGTTGACTCCATAAACATTTTAGGTACCATTGAAGTTTCCTCATATGCAGTCTTGCATATGGAATTAGTAGGATGCAGGATGCCATGAAGCCCAGAGCCTGCAGAATTTGTCTTACAGAAGACTGGGTTTTTGTTGTCATCAGTTTGAAGTAAGTAGTCAGTTGCCTTTGTTTGTCTGGCGTAAGGTAAGCCATCTGGGCAGTTGTATTCAAGCTTGCACCGAGGAATGTTATTTTTTGAGATGGTACCAGTTGCGATTTCTTTTTGTTTATTGTGTACCCTAGGCATGTTAGAAGCCTTTTCACAAATGCCAGGTGTCGAAGAAGAATGTCCTTGTTCTCTGCTTGAAAGAGACAGTTGTCCGAGTAAGGATATATTTGTATACTTCTTTCTCTGCAAAACGCAATTACTGGTGCCAGGCACTTTGTAAAGACCCTGGGCGCAGTAGATAAGCCAAAGGGCAATGCAGAGAATTGGTAATGCATTAAGCCAGCCTTGAATCTGAGGTATCTTCTGCACGACTGTCTTGTTGGGACATGCAGGTATGCCTCTTTTAGTCTAATTTCACCAGCCAAGCATTCTTGCCCACCATGGGCAGAAGCTGCTGCAGTGTCAGCATTTTGAATTTTGGAATGTCCAGGTATGTATTCAAAATTGATAAATCCAGTATTAGCCGCCAGGCCTTGTCCTTTCTGGCTACCAAGAACAGTCGAGTAAAAACCTTGTCCTTTTTCCTGTTCTGGCACTGGTTGAATGGCCCCCATATCCATTAGGGACTTAACCTGTTTCTGTGCCTCTGCCCATTAATTTTTGGGAAGATCTGGCCAACCGTTTGCCATTGGCAGAGTGTGGAAATGGAATCTGTATCCCTGTGATACAATGTTTAGTACCCACTTGTCCTGGGTTATTAACTGCCAGTTTTGAGCAAAAAGTGCTAATTTTCCCCTAAGGGTGCTGTCAAAAGATAAGTGCTTGGTCTATGCAGAAGGAAGTCATTGGGACTGTTTTCTGTAGGATTGCGCTTCATCTCCCCCTGATTTGGGGGTAGATGCGCCCTATTGCTTTGTCCTGTATGAATCTTGCGCCTGGTATCTGGAACCCTTTGGGCATCTGGATTTGCCCCTTTGAGCTCTGTCTGACACAGGAAAGGACCAATTTTTCGTAGGCCAGTGTCTGCTGAATCTTGGTGGCTGCACTTGTAAGAAGTCTTTAATAGTTTGCATAGACTTAGCTTTGTCTTCCATTTTCTTTAAAACCTCTTCTGCCTTAATACCAAACAAAGAATCATGCTGTAAAGGTGCATCTAGCAATTTAGCTTTAACATAAGGTAAATTTTGTTCCTTTAAGCAGGCATGCCTCCTAATCACAGATCCAGTAACTGCAGCCCTGCAGGAGGCCTCTAAGGAATCAAAACCACATTGCAACGTATGCTTTCCAACTTGTTCAGCTGCATGCAATAATTCCTGCAATTCTTTATTTTCTGCACATTCTGAAATCAACATCATTTTCTGTTTCAGCAATCCCATAACATGTTGTTGGTACTTAAAGCATGTGAAATTAACAGTTTAAGGCCCTTACTGCCAAGGTTGCAGATGTATAAACCTTTTTTCCCCATCTGTCCAGTGCCCTTAAATCTCTGTCAGAGGGGGTAGGTTTTTTTTGCTGTTGAGGCCTTAACTCCCTTTGGACCCTATGAAATAGTTTCAGGGTCAGCAGCAGGGTTTCTATATAAAAATGTACGTGAGTCAGGGACCCTGTAATATCTGTCAGGCTTACTGGGAGCCGGAGGTAAGTAGTCAGGGGTCAAGCTCGACTCCGAAAACACATCATCCACAATGTCTAAAACAGGGGGAATGGCTAAAGGCTTGTACTGAGGGAGAAGAAGGAAATCCCTGAGCCTCTTTTTTGATTCTGAAAAGTCTGGACTCTCCCAGTGAAAATGCTCCCTCAAAGTATGCAAGGTTCCTCCAAATGAATAATCCTCTGGAGGAGATGCAGATGGAATAGACTCCTCAGCATCAGAATCCTCACAGGGAGGTATAGATAAATTCCTGATCAGAAGAAACTGAAACCTGATCTGAAGATTCATAATCAGTGTCTTGCCTAGGCCTCTTATCTGGGGGGTGGGGGGGTGGGTACCACTGATCAAGGTAATAAGGTCTTCAGCCATTTTGATCATCTGTTTTTTAGACATAGAGGCCTGTGCACATGGCTCAGGCATCGTTTTTTTAGTTTTAGAAGTTGTCTTTGCCTTTGGTTTTGCAGCTGTCGTCGGTTTGATATATAAATGCTGAGGTCTGAATACACCCTCAGAAGCTGGTGCCTGCTCAGCGGCTCCGGACCCATCTGAGGGAGATAGATCCGTTGGTCCAATACCTTGAGTATCTTGTAGCATGCCGGACTCCACATGGGTGTCGGTAGAGGCCTGCGACTCGAAGGTAGCAGGTATCAGGGGCTGCGAAAGCACCTCACTGAGTACCGGCGAACCAGCGACTGGTTTGGGAGAAGCTTCGTCAGTTTTGGATCTCGACTGCCTTTCTCTATCCTTTTCTTTGCGTTTTTTATGTACTCTGGTAGTCGGATTGCTATCCGACGACATTTCTGGGTAGTTAAATCTGTTTCCAAAATACTTTGATGCAAAAATATACCGATGCGTAATAGTGTGTTGGTTAAATCTAGCACAAAACCGACAGCCAGGCACGTTGTGATCAGGGCCTAGGCAAGGAATACAGTATAAATGGAAATCCTTATGAGGTATTTGCTTCCCACAAGTAATACAATTGTTAACTTTTTCTGACATCAGTAAAAAGCAAGAAAAAAGTTTCCCCAATGGGGTACTTAGTGTTAGTGAAGACTTCAGCTCTGAAACTCAAACTCGAATATTTCAGTAGTCGGCCAACTGGCACTTGCAAAATGCTTCTGCTTCGGGCACCGCACGGCAAGAAAGACTAAAGAAAATGGCATTGGCTGCATGTTTTACACCCCTGACGACCTGACGTCATGGAAGAGAAGACAGCAACTGATGCAGGACCCAAGACTTTGGAATTCAGGCCGACTGAGGACAACCTGCCAGCAGATTACCCAAATGTAATGACTGCAACAGTGAAACACGAAGATCATCATAAGCACATTCAGGAGAGTCTCCTAAAAGCAATTCCTGTACCCGCTGCCCTACTCATTCCATCAGCTGCATATATCAGATGCATGGAAGAGTTTACTAAGGAATTAAGAGTAGCAAGTTGGGAAGCAACCTCGTCTGCAGCTCCCTCGGCCACCGTACCCTGTAGAGTATCTCCAAGCTCTTTTAGGAGATCTCTTTGCAGTCTCATGAAATGTGTGAGGTATGGCAAAAGCAGCTGAACTGAACATGCACTTCCCGTATCCATCCATGACCCTAGAATCTCTGTTAGGAGGATGGACAGATGAAGTTTCCGACATCTCCTTTTTGGTGGTTGCCGCCGCCACCACCATGGCATCAACAGGCACTCCCTTTGTGAGAAAAGTCTTATCCTGAGGAGAAGAAATAAATTTATTAGGCCTCCTAGGGACAGGGTCCATGGTGTCCAGAGACTCCCACATCCTTCGTGAGACCAGCTCCATAAGCTCATGGAAGGGCGGAGACACCCAAGAAGTGGAGGGCTGAGACCCGAAAGCTTTCAGGAGGACCAACTCATCCTCAGTAGGGTTGGTGGGCTTTCAGCCACCCCTCTGCTTTAGGATTTCCAAGATATCTGCAAATAAGATATCCTCAGAGGGGGACCATAGGGGCCCTTCTGACTCATCTAAGTTGGTGTCTGAGGTGACAGATTCCTGCGGGGAGTCTGGATGCTTCCTCTTGCAAATTCTCTTCCTGGGAACATCATCAGTGGGAGCTTCTGGTGAGGCCTCGGAAGAGCAGGGTCCGCCCAGTGGGGCTTCCTGAGGCTCAGGGTCTCTACGCTTCAAAGGGATCTGTGAGGCAGAAGTAGACACAAGCACTTTAGGGGAAGAGGTAGTTGGTCCTGACATTATGAATGTTCTAGGGGACATTACTCTCTTCATGGCATCAAAGGCACCTCTGCTCCGATGTGAAGGAACCCCTGGGTCCGAAGAAGCAGATGATTCCCTTGGCACCAGAACAGTGGGATCCGATCCAGAGGTTGGAGCTGAACTCATCCGTGCCAAAGTCGGAGCTGAAAGATCGGTCCAACTGTCCTCCCCGGACCCGACCGGCAATTGTCGACTCCTAGACCCCTCGATAGGCACTGAGGAAGCCTGAGTAGTTGGCACCAATGGCACTGGAACAGGCGTCTGTTCCGAAGGCTCCACAATCATCAGCTCCACCTCCTCCGGCTCCTAAGAGCCGGTTTGGCTCAGAGGAGGAAAAGAAGTAGATGGAGGAACAGCTGTTGGTTCCGAAATCACTTGGGTCTGAACCGATAATTTGGCAAACGCCGGTGCCTGTAAAACCTTCTGCACCACACGATCCACATCCAAATCAGATAGGCTTATCGAGGACTGAGATGAATGGGTAGATGCCACCGATTGCAAGAGTGGTGATTTCAACACTGCGGAGACCGGTTTCAAGATTGGGGACCAGCTCCGAAAGCTGTGGAGCAGACATCGATAAATTTTTTGATGGTGTCGGATCCAAAACTCTATGCTCCGAAGATGATGATTTGGAAGACTTGGTAGATTTTGGGGATTTAGATGTTTTATCATGGTCGCCCAAAGTTTCTTGAAAAGAAGATTTTAATAGCCCTCTGTCAATCAACTTTCTTTTTCTTTCCTGTAGAATGTGGCTACTGAAAGAATGGCAGGTGGAGCAACTCTCTTGTAAGTGCAAAGCACCCAAACAGTAAACACAGTTAATGTGACCATCAGTCAGACATTTTCTGTCCATACTTGGACATTTTTTAAACCCTGACTTGCTTTTCCTTCTCTTGGTCAGCCATATGAGAATATAAATGCACACAAGAAAAAAACCTGTTCAAACTTTCAATAATAATGTATCAGGCAACACACAACTATTCAAATATCTCAAACAACACACAACTACTTTAACAGCAAGCAGCCCCTAAACCAAAATGGGCTCTACAATAATAATTAAAGTTTAACAATTAAAGTTTCTAACAACACACTCTTATAAAGCTTTGAAACCACTAAATTCCTAATAAACACACTTCTAATCTACTAAAGGACCAGGAAAAAGGGAAGGGAGATGCTGAAGACCTAATAAAACGACGGCCAAAGTAGCTATAGGAAGGCTTACAAAAGTCAACAAACAACTAGTTTTGCAAATTCTATAACAGCTATTAAATGGAAAGGAAACTTAAGCTACAATAAAAGGTATTTAAAGAGAAAATTTCTTTAGAAGAAAAACTGTACTGGTCCGAGCTGTAAGTATCCTCCGATCTGTTGCAGCGGCAAACTAGATCTGAGGCAACCCAAGGTGCATCCTGGGATAGGGACATGACCTTGAGCTGTCTGAAGACTTTGTAGTTGGCCAACTCGGAGCCGAGGATCAGCTCTGAACCCATCTGTAAGAATGAACGGCGAGATACAACAACCTCACATGTGTTGTTTTTGCACCAAACGTATCTTTTGGAATTGTGGCCAGAAAGTTCAACCTTAGTCTAATCAGACCATAACACATTTTCTCACATGCTTTTGGGAGACTTGATGTATTGTATTGCAAATTTTAGCTGGGCCTGGATGTTTTTCTGTGTAAGAAAAGGCTTCCGTCTTGCAACCCTACCCCATAGTCCAGACATATGGAGAATATAGGAGATTATTGTCAAATGTAATACACAACCAGTACTTCCCAGAAATTGCTGCTGCTCCTTCAGTGTTTCTGTAGGTCTCTTGGCAGCGTTCCTGACCAGTTTTCGTCTCGTCTTTTCATTAGTTTTGGAGGGACATACAGTTCTTTGAAACGTCACTGTTCTCCCATATTTTCTCCACTTTTTAATGACTGTCTTGTATATCCAATGCTGGGGAAATTTTTTTTGTACCCTTTTCCTGACTGATACCTTTCAACAATGAGATCTCTTTGATGCTTTGTAAGCTCTCTGTGAACCATGGCTTTTGCTGTAGCTAGCAACTGAGTAAATGTCATGAAAATCCTACTAGGACAGCTGAACTTAATCAGAGTCTCTTTAATTGATGGCAGGTGTGTAGTCAAGAAGACTGAATGCTGTAATTAAATCAAAAGGTGCTTCCACAAAGTATTAGTTTAAGGGTGTACACACACAACAAAGTATTAGTTTAAGGGTGTGCAGACTTATGCAACCAGCGTATTGTATGTTTTTTATTTTTTATATTTTGTCCAGGTCACATTAAAGGTGGGAAAAGTTTTGAAATGATTTATTGTGGTCTCATTTTTTTATAACATAAAAACCTGGCATTTTAACAGGGGTGTGTAAACTTTTTATATCCAGTTTGTGTGTGTGTGTGTGTGTGTGTGTGTGTGTGTGTGTGTGTATATATATATATATATATATATATATATATATATATATATATATATATATATATATTGGAGATCTGCAAACCCAATAACAGGAAGGGGGCATGGAGGGTGGGTTGTCAGACTAAAGGTAGAGATGGACAACACACATCAAACGTTATAGTAAGTACATAACTTATTTATGTGTTGTTGTTAATATTGCCTTTATTCTCACTGATGGGACTGCGTCCCAAGCCACCTAACTCTTGGGTGGCTCATGGGAGAATATTCCTCAGAACCACAGAACCAAAAGAGGTTCTAGTCCTGGAGGCCAAATCCAGTTTGTAATGAGCAATAAAGGTATGAGGTTTCACCCACGTAGCTGCAGTACAGATGTTATCTAAAGGTAACCTTGAATGGAAAACTGTAGATGTAGCCATCAACCTGGTGCAATGAGCTTTAACAGGGAATGGAAGAGCTCTATTCTTAGAGTTGTAGATGTAGGATATATAAAATGTGAGCCATCTAGATAAGGTGACTTTTTTAAACTGGTTGACCTTTTCTAATGTCAGAGTACGATACAAAGACCTGATCTGATTTCCTAAATTCTGACGTTCTGTGCAAGTAGAAATGTAACAGTCTATGAATGTCTAGAACAGGGGTTTGCAACCTTCACTATCAAAACAGCCATTTTGGCTTTTTTCCTACCAAATAAAATTCACCTGGAGCCACAAAACATATATGACCCGTAAAATGAAGATAACACATCGTATTAAGTTTTACAGTTATTATATTATATATAAAATAACTAAGTTTATAAGAGCAACATTTAAAAGCCATCCCTGTTTTTGTTCCTTTGTTGAGATTTTTATTGGGATCACTCGATTGCTGTGTGTGCGCGTCACACCTTTCATCCTCTTTGAGCAAGAAATCTGGACAAAGCCATAAATAATGGGGGAGAAAAAGACCCAAAAATAGGGACACTTTAAATATTGCTCTTACAAAATTAGAAAGCTGATAGAACAGGTTTTGCATTAGCATAAATTTTCTGAAAATTATGAAGTCTGAAGCTCAAACGTCTCTCTATATTTTGACTTCAACTCTAAATAACTTGCCAATGATTTGCCAGAAAACCACAATTTTATGATAAACAGATCAAAAATATGAGGCAAAAATCAGGACATTCTGCGCAAATCTGTACAGTTAACAAATAACTGTGTGCATGTTTGTGTGGAAAATGCATGTTAACAGAAACTGTTAGACAACTAGTTTCCAAGTTTATAAGGGCAATATTTAAAATATGTTCCTATATTTCTTCCTTTCTTCCCCTTTTATTTGTGGCCGTGTCCAGATTTCTTGTGGTTAAGAGTTTCAGAGGTATGGTGGAGAGGTAAGGAAACCTTTCAGAAGATGCTGATGCTGCCAAGGAATTGCTGGATCGCTCTCAAGTGTGTGTGGAATGCATGGCAAAAGAAACCTTGTTATTCTAGCAAGTTTACAAGTTTATAAGAGCAATATTTAAAGTCTGTCGCTCGATCGCTCTCAGAGCTTGTGTGTGTGTGTGTGTGTGTGTGTGTGGTAAAGTGACCATTATTTTTCAAAGCTACAGGGAGCCACTGCAGAGGGGTGGAAGAGTGCATGTGGCTCCAGAGCCGTAGGTTGCAGACCCCTGGAGAAGATGTAGTGAATATTCTCCCTTGTTGTAGGAATTTGGGAAGAAAACTGGCAGCTCAATAGATTGGTTGAGGTTACTTTCAGACACAACCTTTGGAAGAAAGGAGGGATTAGTGCATAAATAAACTTTGTCCTTATGAAAAACTAGGTATGGGGGCTTGAAAGACAAAGCTTGCAATTCTGAAACTCTTCCAGCTGAAGTAATAGCCACTAAAAAGAGGGAGTGTTTACCAAGATAGAAATTTCAAATCACATGTGGCCGAAGATTCAAAGGGGAGGACAGATATTTGTCAAGATGAATTTCAGATCCCAGGGAGAAGCTGGATTTTTGTATGGGGGTCTTATCATTGTAGTGCCTTTCAAAAAGGCTTTACAAAGCCTGTGAGACATAATTGTTGCACCATTTTCTCCCACATGGAACTCTGAAATTGCTGCCAACTGAACCCTAATAGTGGAAGCAGCAGCTCCTTCATGAAAAAGTTTTGCTAAAATTCTAGAATAGAATATACGAGTATCAAAAAAGGATCTATCTGATTATCGCTGGCGCATGTTACAAACCTCTTCCATTTACTCTTGTACAATCTTCGTGTGGATGTTTTATGGGAAGACACCAAAATGTTTGACTGGAGAGGACAGGAGAGGAAACCTGGCGATTAGGGGAATTAGTGCAGCCAAGCTGTCAGTTTGAGACTGTGTAGGCTGGGATGTACCATTCCCGGACGGGCAAGTCAGAAGGTCTAGAGCAGGGTAAAGAATCCATGGTTCGTCCCGAAGATGAGACTGAAGGAAGGGATACCAGATTTGACAAGGCCAATAGGGGGCAATCAGGATTACTGTAGTCTCCAACAAACTTGCTTTCTGTATCAACCTGGGAATCAGAGGGATTGGAGGGGAAGCACAGAGGAGTCCCAGATGCCAATTGTGAACAAGTGCATCCCTTTGTGACGATCAGGGGAAAGTAGTCGCTGCATTTGTCACTGGCGGGTGATTCAAACAGATTGCAGCAAGGCTGGCCTCATTTCCAGAAAATCTCTTCTGCAACTTTCTGATTGAGGACCACTTATGTGGCCACAAGGTGGCTCTGCTCAATTTGTCTACAATCAAGTTGGATTTCCCCGATATGTGCATTGCAAAAAGAAAATGTTTGGAGGCCGTTGCCCACTGCCAAACCTTTAGAGCTTCTCGAAAAAGGGGGTAAGATCTGGTTCCTCCTTGTGTTTATATATACCAGACTACTGGCATATTGTCTGACTGGAATGCTACCGTTCCCAGACGTAAAGTGTCCTAAAATGCTTGCAACGCTAAGAGCACCGCTCTCATCTCTAGGATGCTTATGTGCAAAGGAGTCTCATAATCCGGCCAGATGCCTTGAACTGTCTTCCCGAGATAATTCCCCCCCTTACCTGGGAAGCGTCTGTGGTCACCATGGCTTGGGGTTGAGGAAGAATGATGGTACGGCCTTGAGACGCTAAGGGACAGTGAATCCACCACTGGAAATCCTTTTTGGAGAAGTTGGTTATGAGGATTTTGTGCGACATTGGAAGATCTACGATTGACCATTGTGCGGAAAGTAACCACTGAAGTATCCTCATGTGCAGGCAGACGAGCTAGGGGAATAAGTACGATAGACGCTGCCATCTACCTGAAGAACCAATTTTGCAGAGGGTCACGTCTTCCTGATTAATCGTTTTACATAAATGCAGAGCTCGTGGACCCTGTCTTGAGGGAGTCTTGCTATCAATTTAGTTGTATTTATTTCTGTTCCTATGAATATTAAATTCTGACATGGCTCTAGAGCAGATTTGTCATAATTTATGGTAATGCCTCGGGAGGAACAAAGCTGAAGAGTAAAATCCCAGGCTTGTAGCAGAAGATGCCTGGTCAGAGCAGTTGTTCCGATATGGAAACACCTGGAATCCTCAGCGTCTCAAGTGAGCCGCCATTACTGCCATCCATTTGAACACTCAAGGGGGCTGTAGTGACGCCAAAGGACAGAGCTCGAAACTGGAAGTGACTGGCTCCCAGATGGAAGTGCAAGTACCTTCTGGAGCATCTTTCCATTCAAATGTGGTAGTATGCATCCTGAAGGTCTATATAGCACATCCAATTGTCTTTTTACAGGACTGGAAGAATTGACTGCAGTGTCACCATCCGGAACTTGGTCTTTTTGATGGATTTGTTCAGACTGCCGAGGTCCACAATAGGTCTCCCATCCCTTGTTTTCTTTGAAACTTAAAAGAATCTTGAGTAAGTTCCCGATCCTCTCTGGTCTGCGGGACTTCTTGGAGGAATCTTTTTATGAGTAACTTTTGAATCTCAAGTGTTGCTTGTTCCTTCTGACTGGGTGGAACATCCGGAACTGATTTGTTTTCGGGAGTGGGGAAGAAGAAGGGAATGATGTATCCTCTGGATATTATGTCCCGCACCCATCTGTCTTCAAGTTTTGTCAGGTTTCATGGTGCAGAGACAAACGGCCCCTGACTGCCTCCAGAGACAAGCAGTCGAGCACTCCTTCTGGAGCGCTGGAAGGGTCTGCCAAAGAAAGATTCTCTGGGGCCCTGATTCTGCGAGTCTCCCCTGCCACGAGGGCTGTGTCTTCCATTATGGTTCCACCCTCTGCCTCTGGGGGAACTTCCACTTTGTGTGTCCTGGAAAGACCTCTGTGATTTTCAGAATCACATTTTCTCACTACCTCTCTGACCTTTAGGGAATGGACTGGTAGGTATGAAAAAACATACTCCAATGGCAGATAAGGTCTTACCTTCCTTTTCACACATGGTAAGTGTTTCTACAACTTTAGGCCCAAACAGAAATGAGCCATCAAAGGGGGCATTAAAGAAGGAAGACTTGAAAGGCTCCGCGAAATTGCAAAGCAGTATTCAGGCCTGCCTCCTGATAGAGATGCTTGAACCGCTGCCCCACTCGCTCCATCTGCTGCATATGAGATGAGTCTCATGGATGAGTTGATGAGAGAATTGAGGGTGGCGAGCTGCGCACATTGACTATCTGCCACTGTGTTACCTACAGCTCCTTGGAGGGAGTCTGAAAGTTCCTTTAACAGGTTCCTCTGTAGTCTTGTGAAATAGGTAAGGTAGATCAGTGACTGCAAGGTAAAGGTTGCTGATGAAATGACGTGCTTCCCATACCTATCCATGGTCCTGGACCTGGAATCCTTATTCGGAGAATGGATAAAGGAACTGGTCTCGGATACCTCCTTTTTTGTAGCCACCGCCACAACCATGGCATCAACTACTACACCTTTAGTTAAAAATGCCTTATCCTTTGGAGCTGTGATGTATTTATCTAGACTCCTAGGAGTAAGTTCTATAGGATCTGGGGTCTCCCAAGCCTTCTGAGAGATTAAATTAAATAAGCTCATCAGGAGGAGTCATCATCCAAGAGGTCGAAGGGCGTGAAGCAAAGTCCTTCAGGTATACCGACTTTACGGCTGAAGGGGAGGTGGACTGAATCACCTCTCTGCTTTAAAAATGTCCAGGATGTCTCCAAGAGACATCTTCAGGAGGCGACCGTGGGGACACTTCTGCTTCATCGAGGTAGTATCAGATGTGATGGACTCCTCTGGGGAGTCCAGATCCTCCTCCTTGCATGTCCTCTTCCAAAGGACTTCCTCAGTGGGGTAAACTGGGGAGGTTTCGGAAGAGGAGGGAGTCCCCTGAGGGACATCCTGAGGCCTAGGATCTCTGCAGTCCTACAGACAGGTGTGAGAAGGCAAAGACACCTGCATAGAGGTGGAAGGAAGATCCGAGGAAGACTGTGTCTTGGACTGGGAAGTAGTCATCACCCTCCTCATAAATTCAAAGGCAGTCTGCCCCTGCTCCAATGAAGTCCCAACAAATGGATTGTCGCTGCCGATGGAATCTCCAGAGAACAGAAGCTCCGAAGCCAAAGCAGGAGCCGAACTCATCCGTACCGAGGCCCCCAGAGGCAGGGTGGGATCTGGAGAGACCTGAGCCGGCTCTTAGAACTCAACCAGAGTGTTGGCTCCCCGAGGTCTCCTGCTCCGACTGGATGAAAATGCTCAAGGCAGATACCGGATCAGAGGGGCCAACAGGTCCCGGACCCGATGCAGACACAAGCTGGATGTCAGAATCTTCCACTCCGAAACAGGGAGAAGGATCAGAGGAGGAGCAGGCGCTGAAGGGGAAGACTGTGTCTGATCCGATTCCTTTGGGTTCGGATCCCATAATAACTTGGCCAAAGCAGGTGTCATTAACAGCCTCTGCACCACCTTATTCATGTCTTCACTGGACAGACTCCTGGTCGACTGGGTAGAAAGGGTAGGAGATCTGGATCTTAAGAACGGAGAAGGGAGCCAAGAAGGGATCGGCGTCAAGGAAGGAGATCGGTTCAGATATCAGAACTCAGAGGACAAAGTAGACTTCGGAGCCGAAGGCTCAGATGATGACTTTAGAGTGGAAGATTCCGTTTGCTCCGACATAGTCTTGGATACAGTAATTGCTGACTACTCCAATGGTTCCGCAGGAGCAGACAGTTTAGGCTGTTTCTGTTTCAGCTCCAAAGATGATTTTGGAGCTGGAGAAGGACGTTTCATTAATTTCTCGGATTTCTCAGACTTTGAAGAGGAGGATGTGGGAGATATAGCCTCAGAAAACCCCTTTAGAATCAACTTGTTCTTGCGCTCCATGAGCGCTCTCCGATTAAAGGCATGACAAATCTAACAGGATTCCTGCAGATGAAGAGGCTCCAAGCAATACACACACAAGGTGTGCGAGTCACTAAGGGGCATCTTTTTACCACATGGCTCACATTTTTTAAAGCCTTCTTTTTGAGGCATTCTAAACTACTAGGAAAGAATGGTACACACTCTCTAAACACCGAAAGACAAAACTAGTCCTCTAAATTTAACAGACTCAGGAAAGAAATAATTTTTTTTTTTAAATAACTGAAGGGAAAGAATGGGGGTGGGGGTGGGGGGGGAGTCCTTTAACTAAAATGGACATTAGTTAAACGCCCTCTAACTTAAATGGACGCTAACTAGGGACACACAGGAACTAACACTCACTCTAAAGCTTATAATAAAATTTAAGTAAGAAAGAAAAAGGTAAGTGGAAGGGGGAGAAAGGAAAAAACGTCCTCTAACTAAAACAGGCATAAGTTAGACGTCCCCTAACTTAAATGGACACTAACAAAGAGCACTAAATAGGGAACTAATAGGAAAAACTACACCGAAACAGGCAGGTAAAGTAGGGATAGATATCCAAGATGAAAAATGTAACGTAAAACACATTTAACTATAACAGTAGAAATAGCAATAAAGAGCACACTTAGCCAACAGCTTGCTAACGAACCTCCTCGCAGTGTGGCAAATGAGATCTAGGGAAGATAGGGAACTGCATTATGGGTAGGGAAGGATGCCCACGAGCTTTGCTGAAAGCATCGAGCTTTTGGAAAGGCCGAGATGGATCTGACCCATCAGTGAGAAAGGCTAGACAGACAAGAACACATCAAATACTTCTGTGTTACACTCTTGTAATAATCGGACTGAAAAATGTTGATACGAACACCAAAAATAATTCAGTGGAATACAAGTTGTAGGTGGATACAAAATGGCTATTTATCTCACCTTCTCAGGTCCCATGGGCGGACACCTCCAATTATAAAGGTAATATTGTAAGTTTCCATCACCAATTCCAAACTTCAACTTCTCCAGAAATGTTTTATTTTCCATCAGGTCCAGTGCATTGAAAACATCAAAACCTTTCTGTATAGAAAACAAAATTATGTAAGAATACATTCCTGCCTCCAATCTTTAACCTTCACAATGGTTTGCATTTCGCTTTACCCAGTTATCAGGTATCCTTTAGCATTTCTTCTGCAACAGAATAACATGTTTCTACAATTTATTAGGCTTTTCTCTTATTTGTACTCTAACTCATGTGAAGCAATGACCTGGACAGAAAAACAGCTACAGCATATATTAGAAAAGTACCATAAAAAAATGAAAGGTATCAGTGCACCCATCATTTTATTTACATTTTAGTTTTATTAACATGGGTTGAGTCCAGTAGGCTCATGGTCTGTTTTCAGGTAAGGAACTAACAACGGGACCAGCAAGTCAGGCAGCAATCATTCCTAAGTGCAAAAGCACATACAAGGCTGAAAGAACAGACCGGTTTTGGCTTTAACATTAGTTAGCCTTCCTCAGTGTAAATGAAATCAAAAAACAAACACTCTTTATATAGTTTTAACAAGACATGTGACCATTCAAAATTATTCATTTAAACCAGGTGTGAATAATGCCCCTAACTTAATTATCCACTTCTTTTCTTTTTTATTTAGTATATCATGCCAATCAGTTTTATTGTTCCTTGGTCCACTAATTTTGTCAGTTATTGTAAAATTGAAACGTGTTAGGGTATGTTTGTATAGGGCATTCATAATTTTGTGATTTTTAACTTCACTAAGGTGTTCTGACATCCTAATTCTTAGTGGTCTAGAGGTCTGTCCTACGTAAAAAGCAGAACATTGACAACTAACTAAATAAATGACCCAATCAGTATTACAATTGGCAAAGAACGGGATATCAAAAACATGGGATGTATTTTTACTACTGAAAGTCCTAGTTTTGTGAATTTTTGGACAATGAACACAATGCCCACAAGGGTGACAACCTATTAAAGAAAGGTCCACCTGAAAGGGTGGTCTGTGCTTGTGGGGTTTCCTGAGTTGTCCTTTTTTATAGTGGCTAAGGATGGATCCCAAATTCCTCCCTTTCCTGAAAGAGAATTGGCATTTATCACCTAAATATTGCAGCTAGAGAGGCATCAGCCAACAATATATTCCAATGATGTTGCACATATTCCATCAGAGCGCCTGTGTTTCTACCATAAGTGACAACAAACCTGGGGGAGGCGGGGGGGGGGGGACTTACTGTCCTCGTTTTTGTGTTTATAGAGAAGACTGTCCCGTGTCATATTATCAACCTTATTCTAGGCTTGTAAGACATCCCCCATTTTATATCCTCTGTCCTTAAATCTGGATCTCAAGTCATCCCTATAGTATTTTTGCTTGGCTGGCTTAGAACAAATCCGTTTAACCCTCAAACTGTGATTTGGGAATGTTCCTACAAATATAGGGTGGATGATAGCTGGTGGCCTGGAGCAAACAGTTATATTCAGGGAATCTACGATACACTTCAGTAATTGAGGTGTTATCAGGAACCCTTGATACCAACACATCCAAAAATATAATTTTGTCCCTATGATGGCTCAACGTAAAGTGAATTCCTATCTGTTCTCATTCAAATAACTCACAAATTCTTTGAGATATTCAACGTCTGATGTCCAGACCAACCAACAATCATCCAGATATCTTCTCCAGATATCCATCTCACCCATAAAAAGATTATGGGAGTCATCATAAATAAGCTGTTCTTCTACATATGCCATAAAATCGGCATATATTGGGCAAATGATGCCCCCATAGCAGAACCTTGAACTTGTAGGAAACATCTATTTTGATAAAAAATAATGTTCTTAGTTAATACATGTTCCGCAAGAACCAGCAAGAATGTATTGAAACCAGGGGGGTAAAGCCCAGATTTGTATAGCCAAATTTCAAGGGCATCTATACCAGCCCAATGAGGGATGTTGGTATAGAGGGCTGTCACATCCAATGTACATAAAAAGAAGTTATGTCCTTACCATAACGTTCCATGTGGAGTGTTCATCTTGCCTTTGTTCTTACACACGGGTTCGGAGCCGAGTCGGCTGCATCGCAAAGCTCTGAATCTCAGAAAACTCGAGACCAGCCCATATCCCACAATCCTCCCTGCCGTTACTCAGATCTAGTCTGCAAACAAACCAGACCAAAAGATCCAACACCTCCGGTGCAAGAACTATACACTCTCTCTCAGACATTCAGAGACACTCTCTCACCATAGCAATAACTAATAGTAGAAACATATATCCCATGATACACGGGACCATATACCCCGGAAGGGGTCAAGACAAGTCGATCAGAATCTAATCCTACCAGTTCTTCCAAACACGTGGGGAGGGGAAGGGAGGGAATGTAAGAACAAAGGCGAGATGAACACTCCACATGGAACGTTATGATAAGGACATAACTTCTTTATGTGAGAGTGTTCAATCTCGCCGTTTGTTCTTACACACGGGTAGCGTCCCTAGCTCCGTCACCCCGAGTGACTCATGGAAGAACGTTCCTAAGCACAGTGGAACCAAATGATGTCCTGTCTTTGGAGACTTTGTCCACTCTATAATGAGTGATGAAAGTATGTGGCTTAGACCACGTGGCTGCTGCACAAATAGTGTCCAAAGGCAAGCGAGCTGCATGAGCTAAGGAAGTGAAGACGGATCTGGTAGAATGGGCCTTAGGTTTGGTGGGTAAGGACTTATTCGATTTAGAGTATACAAAGGTTATACAGTCAGCAAGCCATTTAGATAGTGTACATTTAGTAATTGCCATGCCCTTTTTATTGTCTGCAAACGCGACAAAGAGCTGATCCGTTTTCCTGTAAGCTTTGGTCCTATCCAAATAAAATCTTAATTGCCTGTGAACATCCAACTTGTGCAGCATATACTCCAGTTTGTTAGTATGGTTCTTGAAAAAGGTAGGGAGTTCTATAGACTGGTTAATATTCGTAACTGAACATACTTTTGGAAGGAAAGATAGATTTGTACGCAAAGAGACTATCTGGATGGAATATCAAGTAAGGTGGTCTGACCGATAATGCTTGCAACTCTGATACTCTACGAGCTGAGGTCACGGCGACGAGGAACAGCGTCTTCCACGATAAGAACTTTAAGAGGCATGACGAAGCAGGTTCAAAGGGTGGCAACATGAGTTGCGACAGTAACAAATTCAAGCTCCATGGAAAGAAAGGTTTTCTGACGGGCAGCCTAAGATGGAAGGTTCCTTTCATAAAGGCCTTACAAAGTCTGTGAGACATAATGGGAGAACCTTCCTCACCAATATGGAAGTTTGATATGGCCGCCAACTGTACTCTTAGTGTGGAAGTAGAAGCTCCTTCGTGAAAGAGGATAGATAAGAATTCTAAAATTTTATGTAGAGGAGCTACCAAAGAGTCTAAGTGTTGGCTAGACGCCCAGTACACAAAGCGTTTCCACTTACTCGTATAGAGTTTAGTAGTGGAAGCTTTATGAGAAGCAACCAGAATGCGTTGAACTGCCGGGGAGAGTAGATCAGACCTGGCTAGGCAGGGAAGCGGAGCAGCCAAGCTGCTAGTTTGAGGGACTGAAGAGACGGGTGAGGAACTCCCGACGAATGGGTCAGTAGATCTGGTACTGGGTCCAGAATCCACGGTTCCTCTATTTGATAGGCTCGAAGAAAAAGGAACCATATTTGCAGAGGCCAGAATGGGGCTGAGTATTATTGTCCTTTCCAGGTTCCTGGCTTTCTGTAGAAATCTGGGAATCAAGGGAGTAGGTGGAAATGCGTACAGGAGACCCGGGGGCCAATCGTGTATCAGTGCGTCCCTGGGGACATCCCCCGGAGGGGGTAGAAGGGCAAAGTAGCTTCTGCATTTTGCATTCAACGGGGAAGCAAACAGATCGCAGCAAGGCTGGCCCCATTTGCGGAAGATCTTTTCCGCCGTCTGTGGATTGAGGGACCACTCGTGAGGTAACAGGATGGCTCTGCTCAACCTGTCCGCAATGACGTTAGATGACCCCGGGATGTGCGTTGCTATCAGAAAGCGACCCGTGGACTCTGCCCATTGCCAAATTCTCATGGCCTCTTTGCATAACGGGTAAGACCTGGTTCCCCCTTGCTTGTTTATGTACCAGACCACAGACATGTTGTCTGTCTGAACTGCTACTGTTCCTAGAGGTAAGAGGGCTTGGAAGTGTTGCAACGCCAGGAACACCGCCCTCAGCTCCAGAACATTTATGTGTAGAGTGTACTCCATGTTGGACCATTCCCCTTGGACTGTTCTTCCCTGAAAAAGGCCCCCCCCCACCCTATCAGGGAAGCGTCCATGGTTATTGTGGCTGTTGGACTGGGTAGAACAAACGGATGACCCATAGTGAGGTTCTGATTGCACACCCACCATGAGAGGTCCCGTCTGCAAGAGTCTGTTATCAATCTCGTGCACTAGGGGTAGGTGTTGGAACGACCACTGCGCGAAGAGCAGCCATTGTAGGATCCTCATGTGTAATCTTCCCATAGGAACTGCGATTAGTGATGCTGCCATTAGTCCCAAAACTTTCAACACCAGTTTGGCCGGGGCTTTCTTGCTCTCTAGAAGAAGAAGAACCTGCTGTTTGAGGGTTGACGCCCTTATTGGAGGGAGCTTTAGTAGTGTTGATCGTGTATTTAGGTCTGCTCAGATGAAGGAAATACACTGTGAGGGCAATAAGCAAGACTTTGAAGTTTATCAAAATCCCTAGGTGGGAACAAACGTTGACTGTGTAGTCTCTGGCTTGCAAGAGGCGACGCTTGGTGGTGGCGGTGAGGAGCCAGTCGTCCAGATAGGGAAACACCTGGAATCCTTGTTGTCTCAAGTGAGACGCAACTACTGCCATGCATTTGGTGAATACCCTGGGGGCTGAGGTGAGTCCAAAGGGCAGAGCTCAAAACTGAAAGTGACTGGCTCCCAGCCAGAAGCGCAGGTGATCTCTGGACGGTCTAGCCATTTTGATGTGGTAGTACGTGTCTTTGAGATCTATAGAACACATCCAATCGTCCTTCTGTAAGAATGGAAGGATCGATTGAAGCGTGACCATCCGGAACTTTTCCTTCTTCACGAAGGTGTTGAGATTGCTGAGATCCAAGATCGGTCTCCAGTCCCCTGTCTTTTTTGGAACTAAAAAGAACCTTGAGTAAGTTCCGGATCCTCTTTGGTCCGCCGGGACTGGTTGGATGACTCTGTTTTCGAGCAGCTTTGAAATTTCTACAGCTGCTGGGTTTCGCAGACGGGGTGGCACATCTGGAAACCTTCTTTGTAGAGGTGGAGTTGATGTGAAGGGGATTTTGTATCCTCTGGTTATAATGATTTTTACCCAGGAATCCGAAGTAATATTTAGCCAGGCCAGTGGGTATAAAGTCAAGCGACCCCCGACTGCCTCCAGAGCAGGACAACCGGGCCTCCCTTCAGGAGTGCTGGAAAGGCTTCCCAGGAACGGAATCCCTGTCGCCTTGGTTATGCGGACCCCGTCTGCCGACGGGGCGGCGTCTTCCATTTCTAGCCCCCCCCCGCCTCTGGAGGGGGTATCACTCTGTGTGGTTTGGAAAGATCCCTGATTCTTATGGAACCACATTTTCCCGCCTCGTTGCCCTTTGGCGTACGGTCTAGTAGGAGCGGAAAAACGGACCCTGACAGCAGACAGGTTCTTTCCCTCTTGCTCACACTGAGTCAGAGTCTCCTTAACCTTGGGCCCGAAAAGTGTGGCACCATCAAAAGGGGCATTGGCAAAGGAAGACTTGAAGGCTTCCACAAAGGAGCACAGCCGCATCCATGATGGACTTCGAAGAGCAATCGCTGAAGCTGCAGCTCTACTCGATCCTTCGGCTGCATACGAGATGAGCCTCATGGATGAGTTTACTATGGAGGTAAGGGTGTTAAGTTGTGCTGTTACCTTATCTGAAACAGCAGCATCTGTGTTACCCTGGAGGGTATCTGTCAGCTCCTTGATGAGATCCCTCTGCAAACATGTGAAATGAGTCAAATAGTTTAGCGAACGCATGGAAAAAGTTGCTGAACTAAAAACGCGCTTCCTATATCTGTCCATAGTCCTAGAATCCTTATTAGGAGGATGAACAGATGAGGAAGACTCAGACATCTCCTTTTTCGTGGCTGCCGCCACCACCATAGCGTCGACCGGAACTCCCTTGGTGAGATAAGTTTTATCTTGGGGGGCAGTGATGAACTTGTTTGGTTTCCTAGGGACTGGTTCCACTGTGTCAGGTGCCTCCCACGCCCTTCAAGCAATCAATTCCATTAATTCATCGAAGGGCGGAGTCACCCAGGAGGTAGAAGGTTGAGCCCCAAAAGCCTTCAGCAGCACCGACTCATCCTCAGTGGGGGATAGGGATTGCCAATCACCCCTCTGTTTCAAGATCTCCAGGATGTCTGCAAATGACACATCCTCCGAGGGTGATTTGGGGACCCTCTGCCTCATCCAAGTCGGTGTCAGACGTTAGAGATTCCTGTGGGGAATCTATGTGCCTCCTCTTGCACAACCGTTTCCTTGGGTCCTCATCAGAGGGGGCTTCTGGTGAGGCCTCCAAGGAACAGGGGGAACCCTCTGGGGGTGGCTGAGGCAATGGGGCTCTACGCTTTGGATGGGTCGTGGGAGCAGAAACAGAAAGCGGCCCTTTTGGGGAAGGAGAAGATTCCCCTGATGAAGTGGTTGTCTGTGCAGACAATACTTTCCTCATAAGGTCAAAGGCCCCCGTACCCCAGGCCGAGGGGTCCCCCAGTTCCGAAGAACACGGGAGCATCCCAGACCCAGGTGCCATGGGCTCAGACCCCGAGGACGGAGCCGATCCAGTCTGCGCCGAGGCCCCGAGAGGGAGAGTTGGCACCGACAGGTCGGTACGACTCTCGGTCCCGGAACCGAGGAGAGACCGTCGGCTCTGCGACTCCCCTATCGGTTCCGAAGGAGTCGACGTCAATGGTGTCGATCGTGCAATGGACGGTTTTGGCACTGAGGGCTCCACTATCATCAGGTCATCCTCTCCTGGCACCGATATCTGGATGGGTCTCGAAGGAGGACCCGTTGGAGATATGGGGAGGCCTTCTAGTTTCGACACCAACTGGGAGGAAACTGCAATCAACTTGGAAAGGGCCGTGTTTTCCATGAGTTTCTGCACGACACGATCCACATCTGTCTCAGATAACGGTCTGGAAGAACGGGTCGAAGTAGCCGAAGATGGCACCGACCGAAGAATGGACGGTGGTGGCAGCTCCGACACCGGTTCCAAGATCTGGGGCTCAGGGAAAGAAACGTTCGACGCTCGGCCCTGAGGTCTGTGGAACCAGCGAACGAACCCTAGAAGATGAATTCGGAGCCGATGACATGGGCTCCGACATCTTCGACCCCTTCGAGGATTTAGAAGCCTGATCCGACTTGTCCAAAGCCTCTTGAAAGGCAGGCTTAAGTAATCCTCTGTCTATAAGCTTCCTGCGTCTATCTGTCATGACCATCCCGCTAAAGGAATGGCAAATAGAACAATCCTCTTGAACATGGAGAGGGCCAAGACAGTAAACGCAGGAAGCATGATAGTCAGTAATGGACATTTTCTGCCCACACTGACATCTCTTAAAGCCAGATTTAGCTTTCTCCGACATGACTAAATATAACAAACACTTCACTAAGCTAATAAAATAGAAAAACTGCTATTAATTACTAAATCCTATAAATGTATATATATGTCTAGAAAAATCTTATATAAGTATACAAGACACTCACAAACCACACCCAGAGAAAAAAAGGGTTAGGCCACAAAAGGGTGCCTGAAGAATAAAGGGGATATATATAAAAATACACAACACACACACACACACACACACACACACACACACACACACACACACACACACACACAGCACTTCTATAAACTACTTAAGAAATATAAAGTTATTTCAGCAAAAAATTATGCAGCTTATCTGTAAACTGTAACCAACTATCAAGTTTCTATCTGGTCCGAGCTCTCCTCGATCCGATCTGTTGCAGCGGCAAACTAGATCTGAGTAATGGCAGGGAGGATTGTGGGATATGGGCTGGATATGGGCTGGTCTCGAGCTTCTCTGAGATTCAGAGCTTTACGATGCAGCCGACTCGAACCCGTGTGTAAGAACAAACGGCGAGATTGAACACTCTCACATTAACCAGTCAGGCTCAAGTTGTGTTTCTGAAATCACTTGAAGAAACTCAGTGGTATCCCTGATTGTAGCCCGTACCCATTTCAATAATGGTTTAACGTATTTTGTAAGGAAATGTGATAGGGGTGCCGTCAATGAGCCCCTCCCAGAAACAATGGGTCTTCCTGGTGGATTATTAGGATCTTTATGGATTTTGGGCAGAAAGTAAATGTATTGTCGACTTGGATCAGAAATAGTTAAGTGTTGTTTGGTAGTTTTAGTAATGATGCCTTCCTCCATGGCTAACTCAAGAAACTCATCAATCTGTTTTTTGAAATCCAAGGTGGGATCAATGTGTATGTATAATAGCGGGCACCCGAAAGTTGTTTCATGGCCTTTTCATCATACAGTGTCCAATCCTGGACGACCACAGCCCCACCCTTATCAGTCCCAAGGATGACCAGGTTATAACTATTAGCTAGTTTTGAAATACTGATTTAAGTTACAAAATAAATTTATATAGCTCTATACTGTAGGCATTCTGTATAGAGCTATATAAATTTATTTTGTAACTTAAATCAGGAAGCTGCAAGTTTTGCAGTACACACTTATGAAATTTTCAGTTGGTCTGCTGACCTAATGGAGGCCAATGACATCCATAATGTCTGTATTTACCATATATCTAAACATTACAGTATGCATCATTGTTCAACAAAAGGACAGGTAGGCCCCTTGGAAGATTCACAGACAACAGATGTGCTATGGTATTCTAAGCATATAGCTCTATACTGTAGGCATTCTGTGCTGCGGTGGTGGTGCTGCGATAGCGTTGTCGCCTCACAGTAAGATGTTGCTCCGTTTGATTCTCAGTTAGCGCGTCTTCTGCGTGAATGGGCGTTCCTTCGTTGAAGGTTGTGAGTCAGGCCCGGCAAGTCGGCATGTAAAAATCTACTGCCAATCATTAGCGGACCGGAGTTCCGCTGTGGCGACCCCTAACCGGGAAAAGCCGAAAGACACAACAACAACTGTAGGCATTCTGTCAACTGGCCTTAAGTTACACAGATTGCTGAAAATAAACCTTATCGGCTCTATACCAAGTATGCCTCATGCTGCAGTTCTTGACTACCACAGTTCCTGTACTACAGGACTTGATTTCTTCAACACTCACTTGCCTACTGAGGTACCTTGAGCAGCTCACTTAACCAGAAACTGTTCCAAGGTCACCACTGAAAAGGGACTGCGAGTCCACACAGCCTACCTGGTTAAAACATTAGTCTTATTTTTTTCTTGTAACAAGAAACATTGTGACAATTCTGGTTACTCCTCAAGTAGTTTCCAGAGAGTTGTTTTACATTTATCTTTTCTGATTTAGTCTAAAATGTTTTTTCCATCCACCCTACAAACAAGGCAGGATTTTGTTTTCTTTGCTTAGGAACTACATCAGTTCAGGCTGCAAACTTTCTCATGGCTTTTTGTATTATATCACTGTCTTTGACCTAGAAATCTGGTAATCTTCTGCAGTTCCTATCATAACAGGATCTCTGCATCTGCTGATTTCTTTCATAGGTTCATAGGTAGGTACTAGGCTATTGGCCCTAGGGCCTATATAAGCCTAACCAAAAAAACGTACCCTGGCTTTCGCCACCCAGGAAAATTATTTTCCTGTGCCACTGTCGAGCAGAGCCACAAAAGTGATCCCCGGGGTGCATTTCCTATTTCCCATCCAATCATCATGATTTTTCTTGAAGAGTGCTAATGAGGAGCTTTGTTTGATATAGATACGTAGTTTGTTCCAGAGTATGGGAAGTCTCTGGGACAGGAATCTATCCCTCCAGCATGTTCTGTTTATTGTGGTGACAAGGTTTAGGTCCCTAGAGCATGTAGCTCGGAGGGATTGGGATTTCTTTAAGTGGAGCATGTCCAACAGCTCTGAGTTTGACATAGCTTTGTATGTTAGGCAGAGATTGCCTCTGAGTAGACTGTATGCGACAGAGTAAAGCTGGAGATTTTTGAGACTGTCTGCATAGGGCATCTCTTTGAGGCCGGTAATCCTCTTTGTGAGGTATTTCTGCGGCCTTTCCAGTTGTAGATGTCTTGTGAGGTACATACCAAAAGGGACGTTGTACTCTATAATGGGTCTAATGAGTGACGAGTAGAGGGGAACAATGACCTCTTTCTCTGGATGAGAAACCTTTTGGGATGAGGTGTGCCACGTAGAAGGATTTCCTGACTACTGTGGCGATGTGATTATCAAAGGAGAGATTACTGTCCACCTGTGTCCCAAGGTCTCATCACACTTTCGGTGTTAAGTTTACTATCGCCTATGTGGTAGTTCATGGGTACAGAGTTTTTACCAAAGGGGATGACAATACACTTTTTGGCATCGAGCTTGAGGCCATGGCTTTGACACCAGGCATTTGTAGGATATCCACATTGTTAGGAGTTTCAATTATGGCTCCTAGTTTGCAGTCATCTGCGAACTTCGTTAGCCAAAGACCTTCTGTGCTAGCCTGTACTTCAGAGAATTGGATACCAAACAGGAGAGGACCCAGGACTGAACCTTGTGGTACTCCACTTGTCACTGGTCTGAAGTCGGATTTGGAGTCTGCTACTTTCACAGTGTGGGTTCTATCAGTGAGCCAGTTGGCAACCCATCTTGTGTTAGAGGGATTTATACCTAGTTTAGTGAGTTTATCTATAATTCCAGAGTGGGGGATGGTGTCAAAAGCCTTGGCGAAATCTAGATAGGCTGTGTGAGTCACCTTACCCTCATCTACGGCTTTGGCGACTGCTTCAAAGAAGTCTATCAGGTTTAGGAGACATGATCTGCCTTTTACAAACCCGAACTGGGTGCGGTCCAGAGTTTGGAAATTATCAATGTCTTTGTTTATAAGTTCCATGATGATATGTTCCATGGCCTTGCAGACCAGGCTCGTCAGGCTAATGAGGCGGTAGTTCCCGGGGTCCATGGTGGATCCCCCTTTGTGGAGTGGGATAACCATTGCTGTGCACCATTCAGTGGGCACAAAGCCTGAGATGAGGCTATGATTGAACATGGTACTTAGGTAGGGTGCCAGTTCGTACTGTAGTCCATGCAGAACGCAGCCTGGGATTTTGTCAGGTCCCATGGATACTGTGTTCTTGGCTTTGGAGAGTGCGGTTTTTACCTGTGCAGCCGTGATTACAGGAAC